>NC_139892.1:10764649-10936858 GCF_905171665.1 Trachurus trachurus
ATATATTGGATTATTATCTAACCACTGCTATATTGGGGGGGCAAAGGGGTTGTGTTTGTTGTGTTAAGAGTAAAAAAAAAAAAATTAATTTGGCCACAACAGTGAAATACTATCACAGCCAATCCAATCGGGGCAGCAGCAGCAGCACACAGTCAGTCAGTCGCCCAAGTGAGGAGGACCATAGCAATCCCCTCTCTCCTGTCAAGTGCTCTTCAAAACAGGCACGTACAGGGCAGTCGTTCACGGAATTGCACGAAATGTCGCCTGTGTCTGCATCTCAGAGAGGCTGACAGACTCACACACACAGAGAGACAGACACACACACAGACGAGCAGACACACACACAGAGGTCTGTATCCCGTATCCATGCCCAGGTAAAAAAAAATCCTGCACAGCATCAGCGCCCCTGCTTTGTACACACAGGTCTTGTGACTTTTCTTTGTTTCAAACTGCCCAAGCTGAATCTTTTGTGTGCCCAAAACTCTCCTCGGCTGCATGCTATTGTGTGTATCTGTATGTGTATGTGTGTGGTTTTTCTTTTAAATATATTTCTAGATCTAGTAGTGTAAGTACCCAGCGCTTATACAGACGCACATCAGCCACCTTTTTGGCCGGGAGCCCAGGCGGGCAGCAGGCGTCTGCATTCCGCTGAAACCAGTCTCACAAAAACAAAAAAAAGGACCCCTTCCAAAAAAAAAAAAAAAAAGCTGCACAAAGGGGATCTTCACAGGAGAAACTTCACTGGAAACCCACCCTTTAAAACACCCACTTCGCGGAAATAAATAACCGCTGAGATGCAGGTTTGGTGTGAAACAACAGATTGCAATTTGTCTTTTTTTTCATATTATTATTATTATTCTCATTTTATTATAGGCGGTGAAGATGAATGCATATCGGAGCAACATTGGGCATTGTATTTACACCTCATCCTTGTATATTTGCGAGAGGTCCGGCAGCAAAGGTAACGCTGCAGCCTAAAAAAAAAAAAACCCGGAGCATTGAGTTTGATTCCGCCTGTCTACCTACCTATACCTGCCTGCTTTGCTTTACCCCCCTCTCTGCCCAAAAGAAAATGTGCACACAGGTGCTGCACAGCCATCTCAGCTCCCAGCCAGCAGCCTTTCTGCCACTCCAGCCTGGCTTTGACCGTGATCTTGGCTGGCTGCACTGGCAAGGGACATACCGGGTCACCCAAGTCTACCTCCAGCATTCCTCCATATCCCTGCGCACACGCTGCTGTTGGCTCAGGGAAACGCTTGTATGAATTGCATCGGATCGGAGCGCACAATAATCCCCCCTCATGCCCAAAAAGAAAAAAAAAAAAACCCAAACACAGACACCCCCCCCTCCAAACACACACACATTGACACACACAACGTCAGCTTTTAAATATAGCTAACTTTTCTTTACGCTTCATTCATTCGCATCCCGTGACATTATCTCCCTTTCATCTGTGCTGCATGTGAGCAAATGCATGTATAGAGATGTGTTGGCAAATCATGCTGAGAATTATGAGGGAATTCAAGGCTCTTAAATTACACACTGACAGCATGCACAAAAAAATAGCAGAAGCGCAAACGCTCAGGAAGCGTGTGGTACTTACGATTTGAGGGGGTTCTGTACCGCTGTGGCCATTTTGATATAGTATGATAGAATGCAACACTGCAGAGCCCGGTATTGTACATGTAATGTAGCAGCTATTTCAATTTCATTCATTCTCTGGGGCTGCGGCTGGAGCGAGCAGCCAATGGGAGGCGGAAGCGCTCTGTGACAGCTTTGGGGAAGTGTAGTTTTTTACGCATGTCAACATGAAACATGCCGAGGAGCGGAGCACTACAAGTACCGGCGGGGGTAGCGGTCCAAAGTGGACCACAGTCCCGCCTCGGACTTGTAAGGGCAAAGCCGCCCCCCCTCCTCCTCTCTCCCCTCCCCTTCCCTCCTCTCCTCTCCTCTCCCCCCTCAAGAGCCGAAATTATAATAAAAATGTCTACAGTTATGTCAAGGTTGGGTTGCAGGACTGTGTCAGTCAGTCAGTCCAGTCAGTGTGTGTGGATGTGTGGATGTCACATCCTCCTTTGCTTTGCTACTGTCTGGATAATGGTGGACGAGGTGTAGGATTCAGAAATTGCAGCACAGTATAAGGTGCAACTTGTTGGATACAGTCTGTATTGTTGTTGTTGTTGTTATTATTTTATTATAAATAGGTATATATGTCTTTAGTAACAGGGTTGCTTTGCACAAAGGGGACAGCTTCAGTGAGATACTGGCTTGATGTCATCTTATGTGTTCATATTATATCTTGAGGAACTTTAGGCAATAAAAGCACAATACAGTTATAATAGAAGCAAGGTAGTATTTACTTATACAATGATGGGCAATTGTGCTCAGAAAAGTTAGGAAAAAAGTGCAGGAAATTAAATTATAGGCTGTTGCCCCTGTTAACAAGTTAAAAGTGTCTATAGGACAAATTAAGAGACGTTGTGTCTACATAACCTTACATTAGTGGTGGCATGCTGATAGACCCATGGTTAATCTTATATTATCTATGCTACGTAGCCCTGCACTGAGGAGCTTTAATTATTCATTAATCAGGGGCGATGGGTAGGGGAGGAGGCCTATAATTGATTCTTTCAGACATTTGTCTCTCATGGTTGAGTCCGGAGAAAAGCTGGGACCCTCTCCAAACCCCTCACCCCTCCATCCTCAATTCACTCCTTCCTTAATTCCTTCTTTAATTCCTTCCCATCTGCTTATTTCTTTCTTTCTTTCTCTGCTTGCTCACTTGCTTGTCTCGTATCTTCTAATGAATCCACCTCAGATGGTGCAGCCTATAGCATGGGTTGCACTGGAATACGGCTCAGTTCAATTGCTAGAATTTCTTCCATTGAATGAAAGAAGGAAGGAAGGGAGGAGGAAAGGAGCAAGGAAGTGAGGTAGGTGGGAGGGAAGGAAGGTAGGATGAAAGGATGTTTGGAGCTCAGCCAGGACTGTTAGAGCAGCAATGCTGGAATTTCTTTCTCCTTGTCATGTTAGCTGTGGCGCCGCAATGAAGCCATTCAGTGACATGTGATATTTATAGATCTGTGCTAACAAATATTTAATGAACATTAGCAAGCAGCTCTGACACGGCAGCAGTGCTCCAATAAAACACACTCTGCCAGTTAAATGGAAACTTTGACCCTGTGTGTGCCCTGCTGTGATTATGAATACTCCTATTGTAAAAATAAACATCATTTTCAGTTTTAGGCTGTCAAACATATACGGACTTGATTTCATTATAGCTTTTTACTGTCAATTGAAAATCTTCTTTCTTTTACTCCATAATACAAACATAATCTCTAAGGTAATTTTTTTGTTTGTTTTATGCCTTTGTTAATTCATGATTTCTGGAGTTTGCTCAATGCCAGCTTGTGTGTTATGCCTCGTTCTGACCACACGGTGGTGCTGACGCATCAGCCAACCAAAAGCGCCGTTCGGCTGAACGGTGCGTCTTACGTCACGTCCGTAGCTCCTCCCCCCGACGTCGACGTCAACATCATCAACACACGCACGCTTGCTGTTGTTGTGATTGACAGACGGACTGGGGACTGGAGTCATGTTGAACTTTCGCTTTGCCCCTCCTCGCCGTCGTCTCGCCAAATATGTTTTAAATCGATAAAAACAACGATGTCCGACATATTGATGAAGGAAATGGAGAGTTTATCGATCAGTCCCGGCGGCGTCCGGAGCTTCCTGCTGGTGGACGACCAGGAAAACCTGAAGGTAAAGTTAGCTGACGTCACTGGAGCTAACGGTTGCTAACAGCTAGCTGCTAAGCTAAGAAGAAGAAAACAACACAAATGTTAATGAGTTGTCATTGGTGTTAAAAGTTAGTGTGGTAAAAACAAACAAACAAACGAAATAAAACGAAAAAACACAGAGCTGAAGTCACGTTACCGTCATTAATTTAAATAAAGAAGCTTGTGAGAGACTTATCTCCACACTGTTTGTTGCCGTAGCATTATTACTGTACGTCTGTTACGCAAACCACGTTTAGTCTTGAGATATACATATAAGTGCTAATGAAACTCTACAGAGGCAGAGACATTACACAGAGTACAACAGCAGGAGGCAGAGCAGCAAATAAGAAAAAGAGGCCAATGTGTGTGAGGATCATGAATGAAAAGGAAATGTGAATATTTACAATGTGCACGCCTACATTTTCTGCAAACGCTCCTAAAATATTAAGTTTGGGGCCACAGGTTAGTTAGTTAGTCTGGAGGTCAGGCTAATGAAACTCTGAAGAGACAGAGACAGTACAGAGTACAACAGCAGGAGGCAGAGCAGCAAATAGAGAGACAGAGAGAGTCAGTCAGTGGGAAAGTCCCTGGTGAGTCATCCAGTGCAACTGACCTGCAGGGAAGCACCTTTGATACTGTGGTGTTGTTGTTGTCTCAGCTGTAGTCGATAATGATCATTTTAATGTTTATCAATGTATCCTGGGATGTATTTCACAGCCAGCTCAGTACCTATTAGTAGTGTTGTAGTCAAGACTGTGAGACCATCTTCCAGACCATTATTATTACTGTATTGAATGCCACTTCTGGTAATAATCATGTGGCTTGATATATAGCTACATTATATCTTAGCTAGAACAGAAAAGATAATTTGATATAAAAGCTATACCATATTTAATTGAAACAAAGTTTGGATTGAACAGAAATACACAACTCAGAACCTGCTGAAGTCTCCTCCTCCTACTTTTGACGCTGGTCCAAACCAAGTTCTTCAGGTAGTGGTTACACAAGCACATGCCTTTGTAGAACAATTTGAATTATCTTAAAGTTATTGAATTACATTTACATAAACCAAAGTGAGCCAGTGACAGAGAGAGAGACATTTGCAGAGTTAAAAAAAAAGATGTCAGTGCAGCTGAAAATCCAGAGTCCAGCTCGACCGAGATAAGACCAAGACCCAAGACCTTGAAACTCGAGTACTACAACACGCCTTATTAGTGACAAATACAGAATTCATTTTCAAGATGTTTTCTAAAAGACTGAATCTAAACAGTCTCACTCATAACACGCCTTCGGTGACTCGGGTGTATTTTGGTTGTATTGTTTAAGCTCCTTGTGGTCCATGATTGTAGTATTTACACAAGTTCACAAAGGTTTTCCCCTGATCCAGAGAAGCCAGCAGAGGTGATGTAATGTTGCGGCAGCCGGGCTTCACGAGTTCACGTCCTCTTTCTCTCCTCTCCAGGTTCACAATGAGTCCGAGTTTGTGGAAGGACTCGGGTGCGGAGACGTCGCAGGTGTCAAGGTCCTCTCCATCTTTGGCAACACAGGCGACGGCAAGTCCCACACCCTCAATCACATCCTGTTCAACGGTGAGAGTGTGTTTTACACCTCAAAGTCCCCCAGCTCCTGCACGGTGGGAGTGTGGGCCGCCTACAACCCCGAACTCAGCCTGGTCGCCCTGGACACCGAGGGTCTCCTGGGAGCTGCAGTCAACCAGAACCAGAGGATGCGTCTGTTGCTGAAGGTAATTTTAACGATCTGTGATTGGTTTTATCGGGACTGCAAGATGTGTTGACACAAAAAAAAGCAAACCGCAAATAGTAGTTCTTCTGCACATCCACTTTTGATTTCTGTCATCATGGCGAGAAAATTTGCCTGTGGCAGTTTTATTGGTAATATTTAGCGATCTTTGACACACACTGTGATTGAATGGATCCCAAATTGTGTCATAGGTTTTCAATATCCCCGTTTTCTCTGCCTCCATGCTCCAGTTACATGTGATGCTGGAAGTATCAGCACACAAGTGGAAGAAGAGGGATATCAAGTTAGCTAAATCAAATCAAATTGAATCAAATCAGATCAAATCAAGTTTGTTAAATTTAGCTGGCTGGTAAAATAGTTAGATGTGATGTCGATTGTGACACTTACCAGCTACTGTCATTGTTTTTTATTTACCATCCACTCACACAGTTAAAGAGATAGTTCGACATTTTGGCAAATTGGCCTATTGCCATAATCGCTATAGTCTTAGGAGTAGGTTTGTTACCTTTAAGTGTCGGTGCTAGCTGTTTTTAGAACGGCGGAGCAGAGCTGTGAGCTGCTCAGAGCTACGCTACGGAGGCTCATGGGATTTCTTGGTTTCCCTCATCAAACTCATCAAATATGTCTGGTGGAAAAGTAACAGAACGTTACGAGACGTTAAAGTCATACAACACAGCTGATGGCGCGTTCCCATCGGGGACAGTTTTTCAACATGCAGTCTCTGCATTTACCTCTAAAACAACTCTGTCTCGTAACGTTCTGTCATTATCTCATAGCGTGGTGAATGTGCAGGTCACAACTTGTCCACCAGAGCGTTTTGGAGTTGTTGGATTTCGTATTTGATGAGTTTGATGAGGGAAACTAAGAAATCCCATGAGCCTCCGTAGCGTAGCTCTGAGCACCTCACCGCGCTGCGCCGCCGTTCTAAAAATAGCTTGCACCGACAATTAAAGGTAATGAACCTAACCTACTGCTATGACTATAGGGATTATGGCATTGGGCCAATTTGCCAAAATGTTGAACTATCCCTTTAAGCAAATATTATAAGTGTCATACCCCTGCTTTAACTCTACACCTCCTCCTCCTCCAGGTGTTGGCAGTGTCTGATATCGTCATCTACCGTACACGAGCCGAACGCCTCCACAACGACATGTTCCAGTTCCTGAGCAGCGCCTCCGGGGCATATCTGAAGCACTTCACCCCGGAGCTCAGGGCGCTTTCCAGCCGCTGTGGTCTGGATGTGCCGCTGTCTTCTCTTGGCCCCGCTGTCATCGTCTTCCAAGAGACAACACACACTCAGCTGCTGGGTCAAGGTCGGGGCAAAAACACACCTTTGGTTTTTTACAAGTGTAACTCTTTCTCTGCCTTTACACCTTCTGTTTTAACTCTTTTATCCCATCTTTTCTTATCTTATTGTATCTAATCTTATCTATTTTTTATCATGTACACCCCCTTTTTTTATTTATTTTATCTAATTAACTGCATCCTGCATTTTAATTTGAGACCTACTGGTCTCAATTTGTTGTTGGGTTCTCGTATTTCCATGTGTTGCTGTATTGCTTTGGCGGTCCATCTCTTATAGCATAGCTGAGACGAAACACAAAATATTTGAGGACGAGACAAAACACAAAACGTTTTGAAACATGCATAAGCATATCCGAAATACCAAAAAGTAAAAGTGATAACGATAAATTGAAAACAGAGAAGTCTAGTTAAAAACAGTAGGACTTGGAGGTAAAATAAGATGCAGTTATGGATTTAAATTGTCCTAATGATAAAAGTGTGATAAGTTTCAGATGGTTTTGCAGAGTGTCGCAGGTTGCAGGTGCACAGTAAGAAAAACTGGACTTCCCAAATTCAGCGTTAACAGAGGGAAGCTGCAGTGTGAGCCAGTAAAAGATACTAAAGAGTTAATATAGGATGCCTAAGAGACCAGTGAGAGCTTAAAAATATATATGTATGTTCTTATATGTTGTTTTTTGAAGCACTTTGTAAACTTCTTTTTATAAAGGTGCTATATAAATAAAGTTATTATTATTATTATTATTATTATTATGAAGGATGTATTTAATAGACTTTTCTCTCTCTCTCTTCTAGACTCCAAGGTGCCGGGCCAAGCTGACACGATGCTCCAGAAGCGTTTCCATGATCTGAATTTGAGCACGGAGGCTTTCAGCGCGGTCCAGTACGTAGGCACCCAGACGATCAGGCCCCCCACCGACTACAGCAGCCTGCTGGACGCCGTCAAGCAGCAAGTGAAAAACACTCACACACGCTCCCCCCGCCAGCCCGGCATAGTGTTTCACGCACTGGAAGTAAGTCGTAGCCCGTTACCGTTTTGGTGTAAAAGGTCCAGCGTGTAATAAGTGGCAAGGTTTACTGTTAAAATCTGAATATACTACCCATGAATATATTTGTATAAGTGTATAATCGCTATAAAATAACATTTGTTTGGTTTTTGTATTTTTATAATTATTCTTTTATATACACTGTCACAAGGGTCTTGCTTTAGAAAGTGTCACCATCTTGCGCCACCATGTTTGTACATTACATACATTTTTGTCCTCGGAGGCCACCGTCACTTTGCCGACGGGAGGGGTTTAGTTTAGTTTAGTTTATTTAGTAATTTGGTCGATTAAAAAAATAAGTGACTGACAAAATGCATAGATTGGTCAGTACATGCAACCAAAAGGTGTAGACTGAATTAATAGCTTATTGTGCCTACAGTACCCTTTGCACATAAGATTTCCATTTCCATTGTGAAAATAAAGAGCACTAAAATAAAAACAAACAAACAAAAGACAAGCGAACGACTAACAACAAAACATAGCGAAAAAAAAGAACATTAAAATAAAAACAAATAAGCAAACAAAAGACAAACTAACAACAAAACAAAACCAAAATAAATCTGGACAGAGTTTGTATTATAACTTGTATTTGCAAATCAAACGAGAAGACTAAGTAGGCCAGACGCTACTTAGTCTAGAATCTAAACGTAGATGTCACGACCTTTCCCCTCATTTTACACACTGGACCTTTAAACACACTAAAAAGCTAAATAAAAAACAGAAAGAGAGAGATGAAGCTTGTTGTTTCCTCAGGCGCTGAGTGACCGTTTCTGCGGGGAGCTGGCTGACGACAAGATGACCATGTACTCCTTCTTCCCAGACGAGTACTTCACCTGCTCCGCCGTCTGCCTCAGCTGCAAGTGAGTCATTACAATCAGCTTTGAGCGGGCGCTCGCCGGTGTCTTTGTTGTTCTCCTCTTTCAAGCAGCTGTAGCAAGGCTCACAGCTGGAAACAGGGTGTAAATCAAGTCAGATAATTTGGTAAGAGATTAGAAATGACAGTATCCCCTACTGTGTAAAAACTCCTCATCAGATACACTTATTTTCTCCACAGATCTTGAATTAAAATAACCCCTGGATGATACCAAATTTTATTTCTGATAAATACAAATGTCAGTGGTGGCTGGATTACACCCGGTCTTAGAGTTCCCCTCTTCCAGACGCTTTATGAGCGATCTGAGCTCCTGTACTCTCCCTCTCACACCAGTTCACTGTCAATTACTCTCTTTCACTGTTCAACAAAGACTTGTTGTGTTGTTCACCATCCGGCCTTCGTGGCGAAAGGTCTTGTGGCTTTTAAAAAAAAAAATTGTTTTGTTGGAAATCCGAATCAGGCAAAAGCAATTATTCAGATCTCATTCAGTTTCTTCTTTGTCTTCTTAACAACACACATCTGACAGGGATAAGTCTGAACTTTCTTCACCCCTCCTCTCCTGAGTCAGTCCGAGACTTTTATAACCAGATGGAGAAGAGAACCTGTGAGCTGTCCCTGGCTGAAACACAGTATTGAGTTTTTTTTTTTCCTTTTAAGCAGAAATCTGTTGTTGCTCTTGTGAATGTTAACTGTCAGCCCAGTGGGACACATAAAACCTGATGTCTTTTCCATGTTTTTGGACTTGGGGATATGGAAGTCCACCCCACCACCCACTGTTTGTATTTCTACTTGAGGGAAATCTGAGAGGATAGAGCGTGGGAGAAATCAAAACACTGCTTCTGAAAGGATTCAGTTTGTGGTCATTGTTGAGACTTGTTTGAACGCCGACGCTGAAGTCTTGTCGTGTTGTGTCTGAACTTTTTTAAATTTTCTGTCTCACCTCAAGCATTCGCTGTAAAAATGGCATGAACCATCTGAGAGACAGGGTCCCACACATGGCCGATGGGCTCTGTCAGTACGCACACCAGTTCAACAACAAGGTCCTCATCTGTAAAGTAAGAGCGACTTTGCGCTTATTGATTCATTCTGTTTCTTTGTCTTTCTCTCTTATCTTTATGTTGTAACCAGCATCAATATGTTTCTATATTATTATCATGTGTGTGTTGTGTTTGTAGCGTTGCTATGAAGGAGGAAGAGAGGTGATCGTTGTGCCCAAAACATCAGCTTCCTCCGACAACCCGTGGTTTGGACTGGCCAAATATGCCTGGTCAGGGTAGGTGTACACACACACACACACACACACACACACACACACACACACACACACACACACACACACACACACACACACACATAAACAACCTTTCATTGCCTTCAGTCGGTCATATCTAATCACCTGTCTGTTGCCCTCTGTCCTCCGCACTGTGGTACGGTAATCTAAACATAAAAGGAAGAAGCAAGCTGCAGAGAATAGTAAAGTAAACCTAGCCTCAAAAATCATAGGGATGAGACAGAAACCTTTAAGTTGTTTGTACGAGGAAGTGCTTAGGAAAAAAGCTGTCAAAATAGCAAACGATCCCTCTCATTCACTCAATAGGGAGTTTGAACTTCTTCCCTCTGGTAGACGATACAAAATACCAAGGGCAAATCGTAATATTCTTAAAAATTCCTTCATCCCTAATGCCATTGGAGCACTGAACACCATGTCCCGTTGATGCGTTTTCAATGTAACTGCCACTGCTGTCCTGCTTTTTGCCCTGAAGATATGAGATTATGAGACCAAAGACAAATTTCCACATTGTGGACAATGAATGAAACTACAGTAACTAACTAACTAACTCCTCCTCCTCCCACAGGTATGTGTTGGAGTGTGGTAGCTGTGGTGTAATCTACCGCAGCAGACAGTACTGGATGGGAAACGCGGACCCAGAGGCCTGCGTGGTGCGATCTGAGGTCAAGCACGTCTGGGAAGGGGTGAGTACCACAGGCTTCCTCGTTTGTTGGACTTTCTTTTTTCTTTTCTTTTTTAAACTGCATTTAAAGAGGAACTATGCAAGTCCGGTCGCTTTTCCGCTGTTTTGCTAACCCTCCTCCTGACCATTTGCATTTGTTTACAACGAAGCCGGCGAGAAATTAATCAATAGAGCGATACGTAACCTTATATATCATATACGATGTTACAACGTGTATATTTGTGTAGTTTAATCTGTCATAAACAAGAGATTATGGGTTACAGGGCGCGTGCAAAGTTGTTTTTCAGCCAAGAGACTCTAGGTGGAAGGCAAAGAGCCTCCATTCTCCCTCATAACAAATTAAGCAGCTTATCAAACCATCACAATCACTCCCAAGCTGTTTAATAAAATGGTAAAAAATGTAGCATAGTTAAGCTACAAATCCTGCATAGTTCCTCTTTAACTTTTTTCTTATTTGTAAAGACAAGGTCTGAATTTAATTTTTTTTTTTTTTAATCAATGGTATAAATGGTAAAGAAATTAGTTTTCTTCTGGACTTGTCTCCAAGCCAAGATTATAACTCATCCTTTGGTGTTAGAGACAGTCAAGTCTTTAGCAGGAGAACTTATTGTTGATGCAGTGTTTGCTGTCACAGTTATTTCAAGAGGCCAAACTAAAACAATTATGTACCGCTATTATATGGTTGTTGAGTTTCTTGGTGGGCTGTGAAAATGCGTTTTATGCTGACATGGCTGCAACAGACATGAAGAAACTGACAACATCTTGCATGATGTTCGAGACAGGAGTGGCACATTTTTAGCCTTTTCACAGCCACAGTCAGGATTCAGACATAAGACTGTTTATTAATCCCACACATGGGAGATTTGTAACATACAAGGTAAAAAGAAAGTAGAAGAATATGCAAATATATAGATATAAGAACAATGTAAGACAAACATATAGTTATGTACCAAAATGTTTCAGGTATACAGATATTTACAAGAATAGAATAAAATTATATACAGTGTTGGTGGTAGTTGGGCATAAGAAAGTATTGCAAAGATGGGGGTGTACAGCAGCAAGTTGTGCAGTTTGTACCCCAAAATCAAGGTTCCCATTAGGGATGCACATTTTGAATTTTTTTTCTGACCGATAACCGACGCTCGTTAACCGATTATTAACCGTTAACCAATAAGATTAAGAATCTTGCGGCGCATGAAAAAAAAAAATAATTTGGGTTTCAAATTTTTTTTTGCCGTTAAATACACACGTGCGCCGCGACAGTTGATCAGTGCGCTGTCTCAGCTGATCGCGCTCTGGAGGTCCAATGTAGAACTGTTTTTATACAAAGTGCAGCCAAACACCAGGCTGAAGGAGCAGCAGAGCTCCTCTGACAGCTCCTCTGTGGAGCTGCAGGAGAGCTGCAGGTGAACAGGCTGGAGAGCAGCGACGTCCTCTTTTTTTTTTTCCAGCGCCGTTGTTACAGGTGATTCACATCTATGTCCGTGTAGGCTACATTTATTGTCTGATCTTCCTTCATGGGGGCTGCTGCACATACTGTCAGTCCTCCTGTGTAACTGTTTTGCTGCGAAATATGACTGAAGGCACGTGAACTCTGCACGTGTCGACACGCCCCCATGAGTTGACGACATAAGGAGCTAATAAAATAAATAAATAACCGATAGTATTAATCGGTCAAAGTTCTTGTTATCGGTTAACGGTTAAACGGTTAATCATGTGCATCCCTAGTTCCCATGACCCTTGGAAAACCTGGAAAATGGTTGACCAATTTTCCAGTCATGGAAAACACATGGAAAATGAGAAAAAAAAAGTCAGATGTCCTGGAAAATTATTTATCACACCGTGGCATCAGCTACCAGAGCCCTATTTGACTTTCTCAGACCCCACTAAGGATTTCTTTTCCAAAGAAGTGCCAAGCAAGAAAACTTTGAGTTGATGAGTGTTTCCAATATTGGACGTCGAGCATGAGGATTTTCTCTCCTCTGCTGAGCGACAGACAGAGGAGCAGCGGAGAACATGTTTTTGCATTATTCTATAAAAAGTTTGTCATAATTTGCATGTAAGAGATGATTTCATAGATAAGTTAGAGCCACAGCAGACTGCACATCTTTAAAACAGACTTCGGGAGTGATTGGCAGTCCATATTTAAGACCCAACATACATCAACAAGCTCTAAAAGATGGAGGGAGTTTAGTGGGTGAAAATTAACACGTTTTTTTATTACACCAAAAATCAACATATATATATATATATATATATATATATATATATATATATATATATATATATATATATATATATATATATATATATATATATATATACACATATACCTGTTCAAGATCCTATTACTTGCAGCTAAGAAAGCCATTACAAGAATTTGTCTGAGAACTGACACACTGAGCCACTGGCTGGAGATTGTAGAAGAAATTCGATCAATGGAACAAAAAAGACAAAGTAGTGTTTATTCCCCTTGTGTTTTTGTATTTCTGTATCTGTTTTTAATGATTGGAAAAAAACAAAACAGAGAGGAATAAACATAGAAACAAACTGGTTAAATGTACAAAATGAGGTACAACTGTGGAAAAGAACATTTCTCCACAGCATGAATGGGACGGGGGGTTTATTAGTGTATGCCGTAATAACATGTCTGTCAGACTGTAGCAGCTGAAAATGTCCTGGAAAATGATTTTAAGAAAAGAGTGGGAACCCTGAAAACTGGAATTGTTGGACATAAATAATAAAATAAATAACTATAAACTGTGTGAATACAACCTAGATAGTGGAAAGAAAAAAAAACAGCTGTATAATTGGTAATTGTGTATTCTTCCGCAGCATTTTTTCATCTTTCCCTCTCTCTCTCTCTCTCTTTCAGTCGGACACCTTCCTGACCAACCACCAGAACGCCGCCCAGCGAGTCCTGGATGGGATGAACTACGTGATCCAGTCGGTGTCGGAGTACAGCACCGGCCCCACGAAGGCCGTGGCCGCCTGGCTGACCGACCAGGTGGCCCCTCCCTACTGGAGACCCAACACAGAGATCACTGTGAGTACTGTTACAACCCGGCTCAGAGATTGCAACAAAGGATAGGGAGGAACGCAAGCGGCAGAGCAAAAATGATCATTTATTTAACAAAAATGTTCAAAGTAAATAATACAAACAGGTGGGATGTGGAAGTCAGTGATATCAGGAGTGTGAATGTGGATGCATGTGGGAACGTAATGTGTGCGAATGTTGTAATGTGAAATAAAACAACAAAAAGAAGGAGAAGGATGTAAACAATTAAATTAATTGCAGTTAATCAATCCTTTTCTAGGAGTTTTTTGTGAAATATAAACAAGCAAAGCCGACATAAAGTAGCGGGATCTCTATTTAAATGTGTGCGCAGCGCACTGAGCAGCGCACTGAGCAAGGGGAGAGAGGAGGTGAAAAGAGACAACAACACTGTTACCTGTTGTATACTGGCCTCTGTACCATCGCTAAAACACAGAGACCACTGTGTAACGAGTCAAAAAGCCGCCGACACTGAGCTGCCGTAGGAGGATACTGTAAACCGACGCGGATCCGGTGTGTTTATCAAAGCTTGTTTGCCGTGCTGAGACACCGGGTCGGTTTGAGCTGCGTTCAGGCTGCAGTGACGGCGGCTTTTTGACTCGACACACTGGTCTGTGTTTTAGCAGGTAACAGTGTTGTTGTCTCTTTTCACCTCCTCTCTCCCTTGTGTGCTCAGTGCGCTGCTCAGTGCGGTGCGCACACATTTAAATGTCGCTACCGGAGCTTAATTTAAAAAAAAAAAAAAAAAAAGCGCTCGTTGCGCTGCAGCTGAGAGCAGCGGAGTTTCCTCTGCTGCAGCTGATCAGCTGACATGTGGTCAAGACGAAGCTACAGAGTAGACCTGTCACAGGTGTCTCTCATCTCATTATTATAGGACTTCAACCTCAGCGCTCTGTCTTCAGACCTGTCCCTGAACATCACACATGGACAGCATGGAGTTGCCTGTGTGATTGGTTACTGAGTTTATTAATGTTTACATCAGGCTGCGTTCAACCAATCAGTTTATGCTACTGGGATTTATGTATATAGTAATCATCATAGTGTAGTGGCAGGAAAGACCATTTCATGTATCAAATCTATTGTGTTGGTCAAGTCAGAGGAAAAATGTTTGGGGTGTTTTTACTGTTCCTACATGTAAAAATGGGTTAAATTGGACCCTCAACATTATGTAAAGGTTAAATAATGTGTTACTTAAACATTTTTACCAGGTAGGCAATAAAAAAGTTCTACTGGATTATAGTATTAGAAGAAAAAAAGCTCTTATATATATTTTTTTTCCAAACTGTGTGGTATCGGTACGGTATCGGTATCGGCCGATACTGCACAGCCGGGTATCGGAATCGGTATCGGGGGCCAAAAAATGGTATCGGTGCAACACTAAAAGGTACATGCAATAACCTATGCAAAATACACTATAGAAAACCTACATTTTAGAATAGACTATATAGTCTTACCACACATAATCCTGTAACACTGTGTATCACATGTGAAAGCGCCAACTGTGTGCAAGCCTGAAGAGGAGATGGAGCAAGAACAGATCACAAATATTAAAATATATCAGGTGTTAATCAGTCCATGGCAACCTCGGAGAAACACAGGTCTTTTACCCCTTTCCCACTGGTCAAAAAACCCGTTTAAACCCGCTAACAATCGGCTTTTGGTGGCAGTGGGAAAGGCGCACCGTCAAACGACTCGGCAAACGACGCGGGTTAAAATCGCCTTTAATCGGCTCGGCTCTGCTCGGCTTGCAGTGGGAACGCCAGACCCGCGTCAACCCGCTAATTTACGTGATGACACTGAACGTTACGTGACGCTACGTCATCGCGCCGGTCGCGTCTCATATCACGTACCAAAACAAAGCTCTGCTCCGCTCTGCACTCATCCGAGACTGGGATCAAAAGATCAGAGAACACTGACCAAAAACGATTGAAAAAAAGAAAAGAAAAGAAGCGACAGTCTGTTTAACTGACGTGTTGTGCTGCGGACGTCCGTCATCCGGCCGCAGCAGACTCTCTGTCCTCCGCGGTCCTGGTGCTCCAGGTCAGCCAGCCAGAGAGTCTGCCTCGGCGGACGGACACTCCGCGGCGGGCGGCTGTGGCATGACTGTGTGTGTTTCTTGCACCGCGGATGAGAGCGGGGCGACTGGTTTATGCTCTGTCTGACTCCCCAGCGGGGGGTCAGACAGAGCATGGGAAAGGGGCCAAATGCCGATTGTTAGCGGGTCGACCCGCATTTAAAAAACCTGCGTCGACCCGCTAATTTTAGTGGGAAAACGGCTTTAGACACACCCACCAGACACTGTAACACAGACACCTATACAGGGGTCGTCACAGTACGAAGAGAGTCGACACCAACAGGAAAAGTTACAAGTGCAACATAGCGTGACGATGTTTGACACTGTTGAATCAATTATTCACTCAGTGCACTGCGTTTAGTATAATTATCATGTCTCGTGCCCTTTTATTATTGTACCATCCCCCCTCCTCTCTCTCTCTCCAGGCCTGTCATGGCTGTCGGAAGGTGTTTGAGGAGGCAGAGAGGAAGCACCACTGCAGATCCTGTGGAGAGGGTTTCTGCCACCCCTGCTCCAGCCACAGGATGCCGGTGCCGGAGCGCGGCTGGGGCAGCGGCCCCGTCAGGGTCTGCAAGGCCTGCCACCGCCAGGGAGGGCTGCCTGACACCAGCAGTCAGGGTGAGACACAGTCAAACACTGAACTGCAAACAGGAAGTGAGTGGATTAAACACAATTTATAAAATCACACTGAACGTCACAAAATGGATTAAGATAAGTCGTAGTAGTTGTAGAGCTTGATTTTCACGTTGATTTTCAATGATCAAAGAGGAACCATGCAAGTCTGGCCGCTTTTCCGCTGTTTTTCTAACCCTCCTGCTCCGGGCCATGTGCATTTGTTTACAAAGAAGCCGGTGAGAAATCAATCAATAGAGCGGTACATAACCTTATATATCATATACGATGTTACGACGTTTATATCTGTGTAGTTTAATCTGTCATAAACAAGAGATTACGGGTTACAGGGCACGTGCAAAGTTGTTTTTCAGCGAAGAGATGCTACGTGGAAGGCAGAGAGCCTCCATTCTCCATGGTAACAGGTTAAATGTAATTTATTAAACCATCACAAATACTCCGAAGCTGTTTCATTAAGGTAAAAATGTAGCATAGATAAGCTACAAATCCTGCATAGTTCCTCTTTAATCAATGTGATAATTGTTCCCCACATTTAGCTTTAAGCATTTGGTGATTAAAGCAACACAAAACAGTGAAAGTTTCCTATAACGTTGCTCATTGTTCCCACACGACACGTCCTGGTAAACTGGGACCAAATTTCCAGCCATGGAAATGGAGAGAACAAAAAGTAAAAATGTCCTGGAAAAGCTTTAGTGTAGTTCTGGAAAATTCAGCCGTGCACTGTGTGAGAGGAAACGTATGTGTTTGTAGTGATTGTGTTGCCATTTATAAAGTCAGGATTTCGGCAGAGCGGGTTGTCGTAATCGGCCGCGTTTCACTCTGTCACCCGTTTCTTACTTGTTCCATCATCTCACAACAGAAACAATAAAATCTGTGAATGAGAACAGTTTTATTAGTTGTGTTAAAATACTGTTTATGTGATCACAGAGAGAATAAAACAGACGTTAAGAACAGAGTGCAAATGTGACGTGATGATGTCATAAATATGTTAATTAGCATTTGACATAATCTATTGACATTTTGATCATTATTTCATAAGTGTTGTTGTTGCTGCGTTTACAAACATTTGTGTTTTTCCTCAGTGTGTAAGGTGGAGCCTCGTGGTTTGATCGCTCGCCGGGTGACGGAGGTGGCTCAGTCGACGCTGGACATGGTCACCACCGCCGTGGACTATCCTCTCTGTGAGTGCAGCTGCGTCCTAACACACACACACACACACACACACATACATATATATTAGGGTTGTATATCTCCACCACTGAGGCCGATTCGATACGCATCTCGATACGCTGCCACCGATACGATACATTAACGATACACTGAATCTCTTGTCGATACGATGCGATACGATTCACTCCTGTTCACGATGCGATGCGATTCAAATGCGATTTGATAACGATATGACTTAAATACAAAGAGATTTGGTTCGATATGATGTTTGATACAGTTCTGATATGAGAGTTTCTTCCCACATCAAGTTTATTACCTCAATACCATTCTGCTTTACTCTCTGTATCAATTTGAGGGATGTAGCCGATATTTGGTTAATTTTTACAGGGCAAACCAATAAATCATATTTGAAAAGTACAGTCTAGACTAAATAAATGGTAGAAATGAAATCCAGCTTAATCATATGGGCTAGTCTTGTGTGGTGGCACGTCTGCAGTTTGGTCTTTTGCTATATTATAATAATAATAACTTAATTTATATAGCACCTTTAAAAACACAAGTTTTCAAAGTGCTCACAAAACAACTTAAAAGAGACAAGTCACAGATGTTTTGTTGTGCACAGGACATTTCTGGGTGGAGAGTCTGTGTTTTCTCTCCAGCCAGTGCTCACAAAGCTCAGGTGTAGCTGCGTGCAGCAGCAGAGTAGGAGAGCTACTGTACTAGCCCTGCTAGCTGTCCCAGATGCTAACCGCTACCGCTAACTAGCGGTTAGCATCCGCGGCTACCACCGCTTCCCAGCTCACTACAACCAAAGTCCTTCTGCTACAACCAGAGCCCATAGCCAGTGCCACTACCACGGCCCTGCTCCTCGTTACAGCCGCTGACGGCCGAGTATTGACCCACCGCTTCACTCGGACTGTTTACTTCTCTTGGCGGCTCTGACTACAGCTGCTGCTGCTGCTGCGCTGCTGCTGTCAGAGCAGGGCAGGAGGCTGCGCACGGGCGGCTTCCACGGTGGTGCATTCAGGTTGCCTCGGAAAATGAAATGATCGATTTAACCATGGAATTTACCGATGTAGAAGGCTAGAAGAGATGCATCGCAAATTCAACCATAAATTATGTCCGATGTAGCCTGAATCTACCGGTGCAGTCGCATCGCATACGTTTATATCGGACCACCGATATGAATCGGTGAATCTCCACATCCCTAATATATATATATATATATATATATATATACAGATGTTACTGGTTCAAAATTGCGGACTTCACGCGTGGTCCACGCGAGACGGCACAAGACTCAGGCATTTTTTTTCTTTGGCGAGACAAGAGGTTTTAATGAAAAGCCTCAATGTGCCAAAACAACCGCCAGGTGGCATCTGTGAGAACGGAGGACGACAGGCGGATGACTCAGTGATCTGTGCAGTAATCCACAGCTTAAACTCTAGGCTATTAAACTAGAACTAACTACTGTATACCCTGCCTAAATCACAGAAACTATTGTAATATGATAAAGCCTGTCTTGCTTTATGACTTGATGATTATGTGTCACAAATTATGAAGGATCATCTGCGCAAGGCAAAGATGATAGCATCAACAAAACACGTCGTAACACACGCGGCTGTATGGGACAGGCTTTTATTTAATTCAGCACTCACTTTAAGTTAAACACTTTTTAATTCATAAAAACTGCTCGGCAGCGAGAAACGGACGCGTTTCGGCAATCAGCCGTCCTCAGCGTTTTTTGACTTTGAATTTTTTTGGACTGGCACCCGATTCACCCGTTCATACCTTGAGTTGAGCACGCCAGGTTTGCTGATTTTATTTAATTCAGAACAAACCGCTTAGCAAAAATGGAAAATATAGTCTATAATAATTAATTGATCTGTTGTTTGGCCACTGTTTGAAAATAACCCGAATTATGAGCAAATAATCTGATCCAGAGCAGCAGTCATAATCAGACTTCTTCTAAATAAACCTAAACATTCATTCTTTTTTCTCTTCTTCTTCACAGGAGAAAATGAGGTGCGCTGCGCTCACGGACGCGTTGATGTTTTGTGATTTATCTGCTGCCTTGACTCTGCCCTTTATACATGTGCGTTCAGATTAACAATAAGACAAGCCATGGTTGAGTTTATTGAGTTAATAATCAGCATCTTAGTACCTCTGATCCGGAGCGATAGTGTTATGAAAATCGCTACAGTTGAACTGGTCTGGTTTTTAGCTGCTCAATCTCATTGTTTTAAAGAAAAGGGATTGATTTTTATAACGAAATGAAACGAAAACAATATTATATTGATACATTGTTGTAAAAAAAATCCAGCTGTTTCGATGGGCGTTATATGAATAGAGATGTTAATGTGTCTCATAAGGTACTTTGCACATAGGCTACTTTCTGTAACTGGAAGAAAAACAGCCAGCTGGAAGAATGTGTTGCCTAAATCTTTTACTGTGTGGGAGATCTCCACCAACGTAGCCGGGGAGAAAGCAAGTGGGACCGTTCTGCCCAGTCTCTGAGCAGCGCACGTTTCACAGATAAGCTTCATAACGGGAGTAGCCTAATGTCAGTAGTTTCTGTTTAAAACATGCTGTTTCAACCGCCCCTCCTCTGTGTCTCAAACGACCCGCATAGGTGGGACGTTTGAGACAAATAACAACATACGTTTAAAGTTATAAAACACACACACACACACACACACACACACACACACACACACACACACACACACACACACACACACACAGGAATGAGTTTTGAAGCGGGCCGACATATAGTGAGTGTAGATTCATTGATAAAACTGTAAGGCACACACAATGCCATAGCCTACAGTACACTATTTTCAACATATGTAATGTTGTGTGTCGTTTTTTTAATGATTATTATTATAACTCTCAGTTAATGTAGGCTTAATTTCCACTAATTT
Organism: Trachurus trachurus; assembly: GCF_905171665.1. Classification (NCBI taxonomy): domain Eukaryota; kingdom Metazoa; phylum Chordata; class Actinopteri; order Carangiformes; family Carangidae; genus Trachurus; species Trachurus trachurus. The sequence continues at coordinate 10,785,241 of NC_139892.1, forward strand.
ATCCATAAACGGACGATGGACGATGTATTTCACCGGCGAGGAGCTGTCATCACGCGCGCGCGACTATTACGCACAGCGGAGGTGATTCGTAGTGGGAGGAGTAGGGGCCGGGGTGGGGGAGGGGGTCTTTCCCATATACATTTGCAGAAGTGACAGAACAACTTATAAAAGACCCCCCCCGCCCCCCAGCCTACCCATAGTTCGCACTCTGCATACACACACACAGACCCACTCTTCCTCACACTCGCGCCAGCTCAGTTTCTCATCGAGTGCTGGATTCTGATTTATTTTGCATTTGATGCGGCCTCTTTTAAGTTGCATGTTCTGTCACTGCTGCAAATTTCTATTAAGCTGTGCGTAATAGTCGCGCGTAATCCTCGCCGGTGAAACACTTCGTCCATTTATGGATAAATTAGTGGAAATTAGTTAGTAGCCAACATTAACTGAGAGTTATAATAATAATCATTAAAAAAACGACACACAACATTACATATGTTGAAAATAGTGTACTGTAGGCTATGGCATTGTGTGTGCCTTACAGTTTTATCAATGAATCTACACTCACTAGCCTATATGTCGGCCCGCTTCAAAACTCATTCCTGTGTGTGTGTGTGTGTGTGTGTGTGTGTGTGTGTGTGTGTGTGTGTGTGTGTGTGTGTGTGTGTGTGTGTGTGTGTGTGTGTGTGTGTGTGTGTGTGTGTGTGTGTGTGTGTGTGTGTGTGTGTGTTGGAAGCGAACTTCAGCGTCGTTGCTGGCGAATCAGCTGTTGTCCTGATACACACTGTGACATATTTTTTCATGATGATTCTGAGAGCTTATAGATGACGGCGTAACGTGTGAGGCCGTTCAGTCTAACTCTGAAGGCTGATGAAGACCTGATGAAGTTTGGTGCGAGTATGACAGAGGTTTTCCTCAGACCATATACCTTTTCATCTGAGGTCTGACACTGAAGTCTGATCCTGAGGATGTCCTAAAATGTACACCGTACCTATGTTTTATCGCCCAGCCCCAAAGTGACACAGACCCGTTCATTCACAAGAAATCATCCAGCTGCACTCTCAAACAAGGTGCGGAGTGAGAAATCTGCGGCACTACTGCACAGTCTGTAGTTGGCTCATTTTAAAAACACATTTTGGAGATGACGAGACAGATGACCGAAAAAAGAGAGTGAGACGTGGGCTATAGTCTACTGTAGCTGCCGTCGTTACATTTTGTCATTGAAAAACTAGGCTACTATATTATTTACTGTCTGCAGCTAGTTCTCCTTTCATCCTCTTGTATTCTGTATCATGAACAGCGCCACTCTTAATCGCGGCTACATTGTGTGACGTGTCAGCATTGGCCCCAAAAAGTCTGAGCAGTATTTAGTACGGTGCTGCCACCTAGAGGAAAACAGTTGTGGTGAAAAGACACGCGTTCACGCGATCCTGCAGTGCAGGAAAAACCCCGCAATTTTGAACCAGTAACATCTGTACATATATATATATATATATATATATATATATATATATATATATATATATATATATATATATATATATATATATATATATACGCATAATATTTCAGGTATCTATTAATATGACCAGTTATTAACCCCCCAGGGGAAGTGTTTGAAATATTCAGGTCATAAATTGTCATCCATACCAAATGTTTTCATTTACATCGTTTTGTTTTTAAATACAAATGACACGCTAACCTTTTTCTTTTTTTTTTAAAGTATATTTTTCGGGGCTTTTTTGCCTTTTAATGGACAGGACAGTTGAGAAAGAGAGACAGGAAATGGGAGGCAGGGAGGGGGGGAATGACACGCAGGATAGGAAGTGACGGTATTTAGGAATCTGTGGCATTTAATACCACGATTAATTGTGAAAACAAGTAACCTTGACATCCCTAACGTGTAGCGGTGTGGCTCAGGTTGCAGCAGGTGAGAGCGGTGGTGGGGTTTGACATCATCGTTTCACAGAAGATCTGTTTTGGGCATCTACACGAAAATGCTCTGGTGGTGTTTTTAGATTTTCCCATTCTGGGACCCATTTCCAAACAAATAACGTTTCTATCCCCCCCGAAAAAGCCGTTTCCGTCTGGGCGAAACGCCAAAACGATAAAAAACGTATGCGGATTAGTGTGGACATGCTCTGAGAGTGGAGCGGAGCAGACAAACACCAGCAATAACAAACAAGTCTGACTGATCACACACTCTGTGGGGTGTAGCTATTACTCCGGACCGAAGGGAAGCTCAGTGTCAGTTGTGAAGTTGTTTGGGTGATGCTCTCCCCCAGAGCTGGAAGCCGGATTAACTCAGGCCAAGCAATCAACCCCATACCAGCGTTTTGAAGGGCATCGAACCAGCGATTCTAATTATTAGTTACACAGAGCAAAAACCATGATGTGGCACTAGTGCAATCAGCGGCCAAAATTATCCTAATGGCCAGATAAACTGTAGTGGAAGTAATTTACAGGATTATTAGACAAGCTACAAGTGGCTCTGCTTCTTGTTGCTCAGGACTGACTGAATTCACCATGGCAACCCTGCTGATAACAACAAATGGTTGACTCTAGATCTTGGCGTTTGAATCGGACGTACAGTACCGAGCCACGGGGGGCCACTTTGAATTGATGGTTCACTTGTGACGAGCTAATAACATAAATAAAACAGCTAATGAGCTCGATGCTGTTTGTCCATCTCAGATATTTAATGACTGTTTGGAGATTTACTTCATAAACATTAAAGATGCCTGTTAATAATTCACACCAGTCCCAGTGTAGTATATTATATAAAGTAGCCTCACAGGACGGTCTGTTCAGGACCTGCTTATTATACTTAAATAAATACATTAAAACAAACATACAGGTCCAGCTGAAAGTTTAAAACTATTTAGGGTGAATTCAAATTCCTATCTTAACCCTCAATCTTAAAAATCTGCGCTCCCGTGAAGTGCTAGTGCTGTCCCGATTCTCAGGATGTTAAGTTGAGGGACAAGTTTATGGGCTGTATAACCCTCAATAGAGATTCTCCAACACCACCCTTGGGAGCAAGGGCTATCCAGAATGCAGTATTAGATATAAATATTACAAAAACCATTGTATTATCTTAGTTAGTTTATGGATTATTTACTTCATTGTTGCACAATATTTATTTTGTATTTTACGATCTTTTATCAATAGCCGGCCGGGGTGGACAAGCCGTGTTGCTATCATTTAGTTACAAAATGGTCATTTTTCTCAGTGGTAATGTAGTTGTTAAGTTGTTTTATCAAGATACAGCCTACGTAAAATGTTTGCGCCGATAGATGACCGGGCTAATGTCATCTCTCGTAGCCGCAGAGTTATCTAACAATAGTTACAGCTGGTGTTTGCCTTTCACAGGGTTCTTACGGATCCTTAAAAAGTCGTAAAAGGCATTGAATTCATTAATCTAAAAACAAGGCCTTAATTGGCATTAAAATGTCTTAAATCAATTTTTCAAAGGTCTTAAAAATGTTAAAGGTGTACAGAAAAGACAATTTAATTTAAGCCCACTCTGGGTCATAAAATTAGTGTAATAACTCATCTATCAGACGATGTAGGCCAAACTTTGTACAAAATTCTATTTTTGAGTAAATCCGGGATGAAAGTGTGTATTTTTTTTTCCGCATTGGATAATGCAGGCGCACGGATTATACGTCAGCCTGTACACGATTCACCAGCCACTGATATTGGATCCGTAATCCCTCATTCAAACGTCTGAGACACGCACACACACACGGAGCTCGGTCTCGCCCCAAGCTTTGAATATCCCGCCCGCTCGATAACGACCAATCAAATTCGTTTTCCTCACTCGGGTAAACTCGTGTTGCAGCTCGTGACAACTCGGCGCGACAAACAGGACAAACGGCCATTTCTGTACACCTTTAACACATGGTAAGTGGTATTTTATGGTTGTAATTAGTCTCAAATCTCAAAATAATTGGTAACATTCCGACATAGAGAAGTTAGTGGCGGCCGTCAACGCCACCAGCTGCCGAGTCAGCTTTTTTTTTTTTCTGGACTTTTTATGCATTTATTTTGAAAGGACAGCTGGAAAGAGACACAATCCAATGTTCATGTAGCAGTCACTTTACCTTGGAAGTGGGTAAAATTGTCCCTAACCCTATGTAATTGATGTGGTGTTTTTTTTCTGCATTTGTGTTTATTATGAAGTCGGTCTTAAATTTAATTTCAAGTGGCTTTAAGAAAGTCTTAAAAAGTCTTAAATTTAACTTGGCTTTAAAAGCTGTAGGAACCCTGTTTCAATAAGCCGTGGTCTGCGGTGACTTTCAGCTGAATATGTCCGTGGTTGTGGTATTTATACAGATTATTTGTTTGAATATCAACTTATAACTAACTCAACTAACTTATACTGTATACTGCTACTAGCCTGACAAGCCAGATTATATCATTAAAATGTCTAGTCTGGCAACGACTGTTAGACCTCGGCTCAATCCAGGGGGCGGGATGAAGGCTGTCTTTCAAACTGCCTCTGCACCAATAGGGTAGCGCTACGACCAATCAGAGCTAAGAGCAGGATGACGTTAGCCTGACAAGCCAATTAAAATGTATGTCGTCATCGCGTTAAGCCCGCCCAACGACTCTCTAAACAGATAGAGTGCTGTGATTGGTGAACACAAACGGTGTTCGAGACTCAAAAAGTTCCTGTGGCTCGTTTCTAGCCCACCTACGGAGCAAATATATTTGCTGCCGCTAGGGTGCATCTAGATTTCTAGGCTAAGAGGCTACAAAAAAAACAACTAATAACCGAAGTAATTACTGACTGATAGTCCACAACAATTTTTAAAAATGGACCCGTCGATGATGCTGCGTTTGTGGCTTATGATTCAACTGGCAGAGTTCACAGTGCAAATATAAAAAAATAAACTAATGCCAAACCCCCCACAGTCTGAAGCCGTATCTGCATTTAAGGGGTATCCCATTTCTAAGTCACAAAATAGCCCTTAACACTCGGTTTTGAGGGCTACTAAGATTAATGGTTGAGCTTGAGGGTTACGATAGGAACTGTTAAAACAAACACTCTTAATGTCCCGTCGTCTCCCCTCAGGTTTTGTGAAGGACGTGGCTCGGCCAGACTACTGGGTGCCCGACCACGACATCACCCAGTGCCACAACTGCTCCAAGACCTTCACCACGGCGATGTCCAAGCACCACTGCAGGGCCTGCGGACAGGGCGTGTGCGGCCCCTGCTCCACGCACATCCGGCCGGTGCCTTCCCGAGGCTGGGACCACCCAGTCAGAGTGTGCGACAGCTGCCACAAGCGCACAGACAGCCTGTGAGTTTATTAAAGGGGTACTTCACCCAAAATCGATAATTGAACCAGTTTTCTACTCACCGTCATTGTCATGGAAGCGTTCGGAGAAGTTTAGGAGTCGTCAAAACGCTTTAGGAGTTCCAGGGGGGGTCCGGGCTGGCAACGGATTTTCATATAATGGCGGCGGATAGAGTTCACTTTTGAATCGTCCAAAACACACACTATGAAACATCCAGATACCTCCATACTGCTCGTCTGTACTGACCCGAGTGTCCTGAAGCCGCCACATGAAAAAGTTGTTCTGAAAAAATTAATTTGATTTCTGTTTTTAGCCTTGTTGTAGCAGTATCTCCCAGCGGCTCTGTCGATGTTTGCGCGCATGTGTGAGAAGAACTTCGTAGTTCTTCCGTGTTTTCATCCATGGTTTACCAAGACAAACGAACAGAAGACCTCCCGAGTAGCCTGGCCATTTATAGAAGCAGAGACGGAAAGAAGAACTTCATAGTTCCTCCAGAGACTTCGGAAGTGGATAGCCACTGGGAGCTGCTGCTACAACAAGGCTAAAAACAGAGATCAAATTAATTTTTTCCCAACTACTTTTTCATGTGGCGGCTTCAGGACATTTGGGTCAGTACAGACGAGCAGTATGGAGGTATCTGGATGTTTCATAGTGTGTGTTTTGGACGATTCAAAAGTGAACTCTATCCACCGCCATTATATGAAAACCCGTTGCCAGCCGAACCCCCCCTGGAACTCCTAAAGCATTTTGATAACTCTGAAATTTCTCCAAACCCTTCCTTGGCATGAGGGTGAGTAGAAAATTGGTGAATTTAATGATTTTGGGTGAAGTATCCCTTTAAGGAGCAGGAGAAACATGTCTCTAAAAAGTGCACTCGAGACTCTTGTCTTCCTGTGACGGTCCACGAAAAAAACAAAAAACACTGTGAATCCTGGTAACGGCAGGAATTGGAGGAGGGGAGGGAGGTCATCGACTTTAACAGCAGCAACAGGCAGAACTGGAATCAGCCTTCAGTGTTCGCGTGCAAAGTCAAAGTCGAGTCCAGTCTGTTTTTTTTTTTTTTAAAGTGATCCCCACCTGGATACCAGACTTTAATCAGTGCTGACCCAGGATCTGGTTTCCATCTCATCTGCCCTCCCTGACCAACTAACGGGACTCATGCATCCACGTCAAACTGCAGGGACTGGTCAAATGGAAATCTGGACATCTGTTTTTAACTTGACTTGGTGGTAATTATAAAAAAAAAAAAAAAAGAGGACATACAACTTCCCTCAGTTCTTATTATAACAGTGGAGCTTGAACTCTTCCTGCTTCTTCCTTCATCTCTTCATCGCTCTGCAGCCGGCTGCCCACACTCTCAACACGGAAAGTAATCAAGTAGAAGAGATCCACAGGAAGATTTTTTAATAAAGTTTTAACCCAACTCTCTCTCTGTTGTTTCAAGCCATCGCAACCACTTTACGTCGGCTCTCACCTCCTTTTGCAAAAGCTTCAAGTTGAAATTAACTAATTATCTCAACTGCAACGTGCAAAACTCAACGAGGAAGGAGGAACGAGGACAACATACAGTAGAGGAGTCGTATCAGTTCAGACTTGTGTATTAGGTTTGCGCGTGTCTGCATCACTCAGGACAGAACAAATACACAAGAGCTACAGCAGTGTGTGTGCCTTCATGGGAAATCCTGATTCCCGTCTCTGTACAGTACAGTAGCTCCTTACGGTTTGTTTGTTTGTCACACACACACATGCGCAACGACTAAGGAGATTATTATTATTCATGCCTGAATAGAGCTTTGTAATTTACAGCCCTGCTCCTCTTAATTCCTGCAAGTTGTATCTTACAGTATGATGAAATGAAATATTGGAAGATAAAATGAAATATCTGTAGCATAACACATTATAGACATTCCAGTATATGGAAATACCTGTGTATTATTATTATTATTGATGTAGATTTCATTTTAATAAGTGGGTGGTGATGCCTTCAGGAAGATTTAATGAAAACAGCTGCACTAGACTGGAGATTTGAGTTGTTTTGATTTTTTTTTTTTTTTTTTTTTTTTTTGTTGTTTTTAAAAGGTATCGATGATATGAAATCACTTGCAATGTAAAGTGCAAATAATCAAACACACATTCATGGAAATTACACTTTGTTACAAAAAGGGAGTTTCTTTGTGTAACGTACTGGATGCATTCATGCTGCTTTTCTTTCTGTGTGTGTGTGTGTATGCGTGCGTGCGTGTGTGTGTGTGTGTGTGTGTGTGTGTGTGTGTGTAGACATAACCATTCATTCAAAGTGAAATTCAGCAACTGACAATCTTAATTTTTCTTCTTTTTCTTAACAAATCAAGCACATTCAAATAAAGAAAAGAAAAGAAGGGACGTTTTGTGGTTATGAATGTCTTTAGTCACTTGAAGCCTTTTCTTCTTCCATTCAATAAGCATTCAAGCCTCATTTGCATTAAAGAGTATTAAAGGGATAGTTCAACATGTTTGGCAAATTGGTCCATTGCCATAATCCCTATAGTCATAGTGGTAGGTTGTTACCTTTAATTGTCGGTGCAAGCTATTTTTAGAACGGCGGAGCAGAGCCGTGAGCTGCTTAGAGCTACGCTACAGAGGCTCATGGGATTTCTTGGTTTCCCTCATCAAACTCATCAAATACACAATCCAACAACTCCAAAACGCTCTCGTGGACAAACTGCTCCCAACGGGAATGCGCATCAGCTGTTTTGCATGAATTTACCTCTAAAACAACTCGGTCTGGTAACGTTCTGTTATTATCTCATAGCGTGGTGAATGTGCAGGTCACAACTTGTCCACCAGAGCGTTTGGAGTTGTTGGATTGTGTATTTGATGAGTTTGATGAGGGAAACCAAGAAATCCCATTAGCCTCCGTAGCGTAGCTCTGAGCAGCTCACGGCTCTGCTCCACCGTTCTAAAAATAGCTTGCACCGACAATTAAAGGTAACGAACCTACTGCTATGACTATAGGGATTATGACAATGGGCCGATTTGCCAAAATGTTGAACTATCCCTTTAAACATTAGTGCAGAACCAACATAAAGACAATGACTTCAGTCTGAAATGTGCTTATTCTGCTGCTGCTGCTGCTGCTGCTATTAGACGCTCAATAGCGTCAGTGTAGCAGACGTTAGACGCCTACTGTATGAATCATGATATCCTGTTGTCATGGACAGGTGGAAGGAGGCAGGGCATTGAATTATGGGATTGCTAGCGTATGTTAATTCACGTGTCGAGTACACAGCACATTTCACACAAACCAATCAGTGGAGAACAATATAAAATAATGAGAAAATGCTCATTTTATTTTCCTTTTTCTTTCATTAATCAGCTGTGCAGTGTCAGTGATGCACCAAGAGCTGTTTTTCATTTAATTCTGTTTACATATAAACTTTTATCAGCAGAGGCCGTTCCCATGACTGACTGTGCTGCTGCTGCTGCTGCTGCTGCTGCTGCTGTTTGTCAGGACAGAGCTGCTCATTTTCTTTCTCTTACTATTATTATATAAAAAGCTTCATAGCTGTAATGAGTTGGCTCCAGAGTTTAACAGCACTGGTTTCTATGTGCAGCAGCAGTAAATGTGTTTCTATCACTGACTGACAGAATTGAAAAGTTTAATCCAAGTCCTATTTTTTTAATGACGTCAATATCCCCCCGTGTTTTACTTCTCAGTCACGTACTTCATGAACCTTTTATGTGTCAAACTGTCCAGTTTATAGAGTTAAAGTGGAGTTTCTTAAACCTGTTTCTGCTTTTTCTCAAAAAAAACCTGCATGAACTTCCATTAAGGCTTTTTCTTTTCTTTTCTTTTTAATATTATACAGTGTTACAGGTGACGGATCAGATCCTCTCTCTACATGTGTGTTTATTAAGCTCCAGCTCAAGGTTGTCCGAGGGTCACGCTCCCTTGTGTCCGGCGCTGTGCACTAATGCATAACGGATTAATATAATATCCACAGAGCAGTGTTCTTCATTTCCTCTCACAAATGAATTATACACACACCTAAATTGATTTCAGCCTTTTACAGTCGCATTGTAAACAGAGAAATACACACAGCAGGGCCGGAAAACAAAGAAACAAACATCTGTATAAACCCACGCATCATCACACTCAGGTTCTTTTTTAATTGAAGGGAATAAATGATAATATTATGGTAAATAAAACTACTTTTCATTGCCTCATTGGTTTTACAGTGATCATCAGCATTAGATTATAGGCTCCTCTTTCGTTTCTGTAAAAGTAATCCAGTGTGAAACTGAAAGAGAGAGAAACGCTCCTCGCTCTCCGAAACCTCAGGAGACAAAGTCGGACCGGCGTTGGCGTTGAGGAGCCAGAGGTTTAACTCTGGCCGTGCTACCGTTAAATTACCTTGCCATGACTGTGTGTGTGTGTGTGTGTGTGTGTGTGTGTGGTCCCTGTGTGGAAAGTAAACCATCACCAGACACCAGTTTGAATAAGACACATTCAGTCGGTGATGACAAAACCACCAGACTCCTTCTCTCTGAGGACCGGGACCATGCAGGCTATAACAGGTGGGAACCAGCGGGCGGACTGGAAACACACTCATTATCAGTGTGAATCCGGCCACTGTGATGTTATTTTATGGTTCAATCGAGACTGAAGTGTCCCTGCAAGTCATTTCTGTTTTTACAGGTTTCCATAACATCATAACTAGAGAGTGAGAGGAGATTTGTAACGCTGAGTTAGTGTAGCGGTGAATAGTGTGTGTACTGTTTTGTAAATTTCCATGATTTATTAATAGAGTTGTATACTGTACATACACTCTACTTGAACCCTAACCCTAACCCTGTTTCACCAAACAATTCAAAACTGAAAATAGATTGTAAATAAAATGTTTCCTCACAACACCTACACTGAAAAACAGTAATAATAAACCCAACAGGGGGAAATAAAGAAGATTTAGGATAAAGACAGTAGGAGTTTGCAGAAGTAAAAAGCCAAGAACAACAACAACACAGGCCTTGAATCTCTTTATAATATGCAATTATTATGGGACTTTCTTCTTTTATGTCATATTTTGTAGCATCATTTCTCTTATTCATGGTGGTTTGATAAACATTTCCTGTGTTTTTCTCTGCATTTAAAAACCCATAATCACTGCCTGGTCAAATTCAGCCCATAACAAAACAGATAGGAATTTAGAAGAAACACAAATGTATTTTTTAGTCTATTTAGCAGGTCATGGTTGAGGATATCATAAAGTCTTGTTTTGATTAGAAACAAAAAGTAAAAATGTCTGACACAATTACATTTCAAAATGTGTCAAAAGTGTTTTTGTTTTTTACTCAATCAATATCAAATTCACCAGCCTCCTTAATACTATGATCACTGTGATTTATCATCTGTAGGCTACTTCTTACCTCTTATACTGATGAACATCCATTTATGTAATATGCACAGTTTATATGTATAGTTAATGGGCATTCGACAGGTGTGAATGATCAATAATCTGTCCTGAGTCATGTCGAGTTTTACACAGTGAGCACAGGTTTTGTTGCAGACCGTGTACTTGTGATTATTATGGAAGTTTAGACATGATGATTTGAAATTACCAAAAGCCCAAAAGCACTTTTTAAAAAAATAATAAATGGTTAGCCTACTAGTTTTAAAACTCACAGAGCCTCAGCAGGTTTCTGTGATTGATATGAGAGAGACTTAACAACGGCTACTGGTGTTAAGTCAAACTAAGATAATAGACAAGAACATAAAATGACTTCTCATGCTGTTAACTATTGTTAATATCATAATTATACATTCTTGTCTGCTAGTCTGTGTTATATTTACTTATCCTGTTTTAATATATTATTTTTATGCATTAATATACCTATTTACCTTAATCTAATTATACATATGTATATACATGTGTTTGAAGGTATGTGTATATGAATGTGTACTGTAGGATGATGTATAGATGTATGTGTGTTTTCTTACTTATTTTTATTTATCTAGTTGATCATTTTATTAATTTATTTTATCCATTTCTACTCTTGTTTATTCTTATTTTAATTCCCCCCTCCTTCTCTCCCCTTTTAATTTATCTATTCATTTTATTATTTGTTTATGTATTCTTATTGTAACTCACTCTATTGTACAGTCCATAACACATTTTCAAAGTCATATGTCAGGAAATGTTTTGTAAAATGTTTAAATAAAAAGTTCTGTATGCTCTGATGAAGGTCGTCTGAGACCGAAAGCTTATAGCTTTTAATAAAGTGAGATTGCATAGATCTAAGTGTACGGAGATCTCTTTCTTCAGTTTAAATAAAAAGTTCTAAAAAAACAACAAAAAAAAACAGGCTGTGATGCTGTGTGCGGACACAGGGGGGCGCTAGATGAGCACAAAACCCAGCAGCTGCTCTATAGTAAATTTTACATGAGACCACCTACTGTTAACTGCCCTGAGTCCCAGCAGGGGGTTTTACTATTAAGCTGTCCTATTTAGGAGAAGTCAGATCATTTGCATTTTATTTTTCTCTCCTCTCCTCCACTTATACCAAGTGATTCATCGTCGTTGTGCGTTCTTCAGCTCTAATCTTCACCTATGTAGCCAGAGGTGGTGGTGCAGAGGAGTGTATCAGCTCTGCACTGGTGTAATCCACAGTGGTTTAGCACATAGATCACATGTAAAGCCAGCTGAGGTGAATGGGACTGGTAGTAGGAGGCCTGATATAGCCTACACATACAGTAAAGGCTTTATATGATTACATAAGCTGTGTATGACCAGAGCCTGCAGTCTCTGTGGCATCATGATAAAAGGAAGACATAATAAATATTACAGCATTTACTCACATTACTGACAATCTGTCACGCGCCACGATGCCAAGCAGTGAGTGAGCAACTGATTAAGCCTGTGTGAGTAAGCAGCAGCAGCAGCATTCAGTCCGCTGACTTCATCTTCTTAGACTTGTCATCTCTGACTCCTTTAAAGGCCTTGTTATATTTTATTATGTATAACACAACTCAACGCGGCTCACACAGTGGTTTAGTGGAGTAAATAAACGACGCACATCGCTGCTTTGGTTGATTTAGAGGACGGCAAACAAAGGTTGAGTGAGAGCAGACTGGCCCTGGTCCGCTCTGGCACCCGGTGCTGATGAGTGACAGCTGCTGCCAGGGGGTGGGAGACGCTGACACTGTGTGTGTGTGTGTGTGTGTGTGTGTGTGTGTGTGTGTGTGTGTGTGTGTGTGTGTGTGTGTGTGTGTGTGTGTGTGTGTGTGTGTGTGTGTGTGTGTGTGTGTGTGTGTGTGTGTGTGTGTGTGTGTGTGTGTGTGTGTGTGGACTGCAGTTCTGGGCAATAGACAGAAGTCTCGCCTGCATTTTTTAAAATGAATCTTATCTTTCATCTCTTAATCTTAACCTAAATATGAAAAAATTAGGCTAGAGAATAAAACTGAAGTCTGAGTCGCCGCCCGGATGAGGTTTATGATTCTGTGGTGGGTCTTCGATGCCACATGGGTCGATGATGGTGCCAAAATTTTGCCTTTCAGAAATGCCAGAGGCGGGTCACAGTTGTTGGGAATCCATGTGTGTCTGTGTGTGTGTCTATGTGTGTATGTGTGTGTCTGTGTGTGTGTGTGCCCTTGCCTTGACATTTAAGATTGCTCCAAACCCTGAGGGCCAAAACTCAGTATTTCTTGACATGTGCAAAATTTCCACACACACACACACACACACAAATACACAATCAAACTGCATGCAACAGCCACATGGACGTTTGTCATGGCCTGTTTGCCTCGCACACACACACAGACAGACACACAACATTAATATGGATCACTGCCTCACCCCCTTTAACATTTACATTTACATTTACATTACTGCCCGTTGTGTCGTGCTGTTGGAAACCAGCTGTGTGCTAAACAATAGGCAAGCTGCCGCCGCGCCGATCGATAGCAAACATATGCAATTAATCAATGTAATTACTTCCTCCGAGCTTCAAGGACTGTGAGGTCACGTTGTCGACACTATATCCATTACAATTAGCAGCGTTAGACTGGTGTGTGTTTATTTTGTGTGTGTGTGTAGCCTATGTGTGAGAGAGAAAGCGGTGGACAACAAGTCTTGGGGATATCAGCAGATCTCAGACTCAAAGCTTACATATACAATGTGTGTGTGTGTTTGTGTGTCTGCATGTGTGTGATTTCAGAACTGATAAGGAGGATAAATGAGTGTGTGTAAGTGTGTCTAAATGAGTGTGTGTAAGTGTGTCTAAAGTGTGTGTAAGTGTGTGTAAGTGTGTAGCATGGATGCATCATCCAGTGCTGATCTGACAATCCAGGCATGGCCCATTACACAAACACCATTAGCACCGAGGCTACTTTTACACTGCTATCAGGCGATCTCACTCATATGGACACACACACACACACACACACACACACACACACACACACACACACACACACACACACACACACACACACACACACACACACACACACACACACACACACACCCTTTCTGTCTGTCTCTATTCAATTACACACACACACACACATATAGTGATGTACAGTAAAGAGCTGAAAGCTGCAGCAGCTTCATTTTCTGCAGACGTCCACTAAAAGGAGCAGAGTGAGAGTGAGAGTGAGAGTGAGAGTGAGAGTGAGAGCGCTAATTGGAAGTGAAACAACTCAAACCATTGTGATGTTTTCCATCTGCACACTCAGATCTCTGCCTTTCTGTATGTAGCACCAGTTGCAATGAGTCATATAAAACACACACACACACACAGGTTAGCTATTTGTCTTTTCTAAACAGTCACAACACACTGAGTTCAAATTTTAAACTGTAGTTGCAAGAAAACAAAACAAAACAAAACAAAAGTAGCCTTTAAAGAGAAAATAAAGAGTAGAGGACACACACACACACACACACGCATGCACGCACACACACACATACACACATGCATGCACACACCTGTCTCAATGATCCACTCAGATGATATTGTATTCTCAGCTACTATCATTATTTCCCAGCACTGTAATTTATACACAGAGGAGGTCGTTTTTTTGTTTTTTTTGCAGACGACTGCACTTTTCAGACATTATGAATTAGTTTTACTGCGTCGCCGTGGCAACCCAGCATCCACTCCCCCCGCCCCATCTTCTATCTAGTAGGCTATGTACTGTACAGGCTCTTTGTAACTAACTTTACTTCACAGGATACAATGCAGCGGCGCATAGAGAAACCTAGAGGTGAATTGAACTAAAAGAAAAATAAAATTAGACATAATAACTCAGACTTTACAGGATGATGTCGGTGATGTTTAAATTATGTAATTGGCGTTCAACATTTGGAAGAAGTTCACTCATAACTCTCCGGGGATGAGATGAAAAAGAAAAGTTGATTTCTGAATTTGTGTTTGCAACATTCATCATTTCATGTTCATGTTTCTGTTACATCCCCGGCCTTTTCACTGGAAAAGCATTACATATAACAAATTTAATTAACGCGTGTAAAGAACAAAAATTGAGGTGAATGTGTCTGTAAAATCTAGTGTTTGAGCTTTTTGACAGTTGCCTTTTAATAATTCACATAATGCATGAATTAACAAAAAACGAGCAAACTGACGGCGAGTCTGTCTGAGAGTGTCACACGTCGTTTGATCACAGGGAATAATGCAACAACACACCCACCGCTGGGTCTGCTGCGTGTATACATCTGTATTCTGTGTGAAAAACATTTACCGCTGTGAGGACACAAAGTATAGATGTGAGAGTTTCTCTGTGTTTTGTTTGAATACTAATTTTCATTCAACAATTGTGCCAAAGAGACGGAGAGACGGAGGGGAGGGAGGGGGGAAAAAAGCATAATTAAAAGACATCAAAGACAGGCGTGATCAAAGACGCTACTGTACACAACATGATATGATCTCATTTTGGCTCATTAACACTGACTTTGATTTAACTTTCATGTAAGATGCACACAATGAAATTCATCAAATTAGCAGCAGAGCCGAGGCAGCAACGGCGTCGGTGTGAAAACAAACATCTGAGTGACGGTGACCACTGCAGAGCGACAAGAGCTCTGCTGATCCATCCTCCTCCATCCTTGACTCACTCACTGACTCTGACCTCAGATCAGAGGACAATGGCTGTGGTAAGAGTTACAGCTACCACCGCTCAAGAGCTCAGTGTGTGTGCATGTGTGTGTGCATTCGCCCCATTTCTCACGGCCCTTAAGAAGAAAAGAAGCCTTGTCCCGTTCCATTAGTGACCTGAGCAGCACCAGCAGCAGCTCGGTCTGTCTGACTGACTGACTGGGGGACAGGGGCTGGTGAGACGTCACTACATCCAGGAGGGTGAGAGTGTGTGTGTGGTGATCACTCAGACGGAGATGAGACAAGGCACAGAACAAAAACAGATTTAAGAAGATTATTGACTCACCCTCATGCTGATGAAAACTTTATATGAGAGTCAATAATGCCCGACATAAAAAGGTCCATAAAACTACACAAAAACCTTGAAATATTCCTCCATATTGCTCATCCGCTGCAATCCAAGTGTCCTGAAGGGATATAGTCCAGAGTTTACTCGAAACAACGCCATTTAGGACATTATTACAGCCTAAACAGTCCTGAATTGCACTCTGACGTTCATGTGTGTGAACGTAAGAGCGCGCCCAAGGCAAATACAATACAGGACTGTTTAGGCTGTAAAAATGTCCTAAATTACATAGTTTCCAGTAAACTCTGGACTATATATCTTCAGGACACTTGGATTGCAGCAGATGAGCAGTGTGGAGGAACATTAGAGGGTTTTTTGTGTAGTTTTATGGACGTTTTTGTGTCGGGCACTCTCGTACAAAGTTTTCGTTGGACTACGAACCGGCCTCCCGGGTCTCCAGATGCACTTTGAGGAATAAAAAACTACTCCGGAGTATTCATCAGCATTAGGGGGAGTCAATAATGACTGAGTTTCATTTTTCGGTGAACTATTCCTTTAAAGGAGACATATTAAAATAGTTCCCAGGTGTCTTCATGACATGTCTGTGATATGCTTTGGTCAAAATACCCCAAGGATCAAACATCATTTTCATCCTCTCAAAGCAGCCTGTTTGTCTTCTGAGTGATTGATTATAAAACTTATCAGATTTCAGATAAACTACATCCTGTAAGATTGGATGGTGGGTCCAGGTGGTGAGGGGGCGGGGCTTGGTTGGCTGCTTTGTTGTGACATCACAGAGTTCAGGAAGTCCTGACGGCTCATTTTAAGGCTCAGTTTCTGAATACAGGCTGTGTGCATTTCTCTGTTGACTGAGGCTTTGATACTTACACAGAATACATATCAAATCTATAGCTGATTCATAACATAAAACAAATAAGAAAAAAACACATTTAAATCTCACAATATCGACAAACCTTTAAAACAATTATTGCTTTAAGGCTTTTAACCTTTAGACACACAGACTAGACACCCTGAAAGCTTCCCATTTTTAGATTTTTCTGAAAACTCACTGAACTGTTGGGTGGAAGTGTAGAAACAAAAATGGAAGAGTAAAAAAGAGACCGATCGATGGGAACAGACATCACTTGAGATCCCAAGAGGCAGAAATGAAAAGAAAATGGTAAAGGTGAAGGTGCTGGATGAGGGTAAAAAGATAGAGAGGTGAAATGAAAAATGAAAAACTCATAAAAATAACTTGGCTGGAGAAGACAAGCCAAGAAAGAAAAGAAAAAAAGAGAAACTACAGAAGTTTTCAAGTCAGAAAAGACACCAGAACCTACAGCACATGAGCAGGTGTAATATTATATTACTTTATTTATCTTTTGTACAATGTAATTACAATACAAATATGTAGGTTTAAATACAAAAATTCTGTAAATAAAGATTAAAAATAAACTGGTTTGCTTTGTTACCGTCACTAAACTATGTTTTACAATCAAGTTTATGAGGTCATTTAGTTTGCTTGAATGCGGAAACACAATTAACCTACATTTATAATTTGGAGGGCGTGCAAACAAGAGTCGAAGGCTAAAATATAGATTCAGTGAAATAAAAATATTGATTTAATGAGTTGGTTTGAGAGAACAGTTTGGATTTGTTTGTAAGGGGGGGGTGGGAGGGGAGAAAATATTGATTTGCACCTGAAAACAACAACACAAACAAACACAAAAAACCCTGGGAGTGAGCAGAGATGGAGAGCAGCCTATCAGAGGGCATCGCTGCCACAGGAAGAGACCCGACGAGATAATTAAACTATGGGACGTTGATGAGCAGGAAACCTAATCAGTGGCGGTTCATATCCATACAATTCAATTCCCAGGAAGCATAACAGGATCTGTGGCGGCTCGACCACAGGTTATATAAAGAAAGAAACAACAGAGAACCTGTGGAGAAGCCCTTCGATACTGCAACGTTTCTACTCGGTTGATGTTGCATCTTCTTGAACAATGGACCTGGACTTTTCTCGGTAACACTTTATAATAAGTACGCACTATTAAGCATTAGTTAAGCATTAATAAATACTGAATTATTCATTTATAACGCATGAATACTCATTAGTATATAGTTTATAAATACAGTTAGTGCTTATCAATGATGAGTAAAACATCTTTAACTGTGTTTATAAACTACATACTAATGAGTATTCACGTGTTATAAAATGATGAATTCAGTATTTAATACTTAACTAATGCTTAATAGTGTGTACTTATTATAAAGTGTTACCCTTTCTTCTTTTTTTAAAAATCTTTATGACTTCATGTGCCATAAGCTGCAAGTTAAAAACACACGAAAGCTTTCGTCGCCAACTATTACAGGCGGTTGTACAGGAATTGTGTTTATGAGACTGCAATTATATATATATGTATGTATATATATACGTATAAAAAAAAGCAACATCTTTTTTTAAATATAATCAAAAGTGTTGTTGGTTTGAGTGAGGTTTGTAGAGTTGAGGAACACGATGCTAAAAACTCAGAGCGGCTTCACCTCGAGGCCAAAACAAAAGCGCGGATGCCAGACAGTGCTGCGTTTGTGGGGTTGCGTGATGAATGTGTCTTTGTTCTTAATTTTTATTTTTTACTTCTAACACAATCTGTCTATTGCCTTTTTTTTATTCATTTATTTTTTTTAAATGATCTCGTTCTTCCCTTCTTTCTTTCTTTCTTTCTTTCAAACTTCCTCCGTCTCATTTTTCTTAAAAAAGGTACAGCTCCGTTCTCGCCTTCAGTCTTTCACCTACCGATTCACCTTCTCTACTCTTCTACTCGTCTATTATGTTTTTTCTCTCTTCCTTTTTCATCTATCCATCATCTCAATCTCACTGCTTCTTTATTATTTTATTTTCCATGCCTCCGTCTACAGTATATGTCTGCTCATGTTCCTCTTTTCCCTTTTCCACTCCTAATCATCCACATCCATTGTATTGTTGTGAGTGTGGAGCTATACTGCAGCCGATGCAGTAAGAGGTGAATACACAATCAATGAGTCTATACCCTGTGTTTGAACGCGTTGAAGGATTCATGAATGTTGGACTGTAGTGCATCGTTTCATTTTCTTTTTTCTTCTTCAACCAGTTGCACAGTGTTGTAGTAGTAGTAGTGTTTTGTTTTATTATTATTATCATCATCGTTATTATAATCTTTATTTCCACTGAGTTGCTTAAGTTCCTTGGGTTTGTCTGGAGATGATACGAGTCCACAGGACTGTTGTTGTTGTTGTTGTTGTTCTTGTTGTTGTGCTGTATAGTCCAGAGTGTCTGTGTGCTGGATATCCTGAAAGTGGGGGGGTTTCATGTCTGTCTCCGGTGCCCTTGAACGAAGCCTCTTTAGCAACAGAAATGGGGGCTACAGAGCCGAGGTGAGGTCATAGTACTGACTCATACTGGCCTCAGCAGCAGCAGCAGCAGCAGCAGCAGTGGAGCGTACACACAGGTGAGGGCTAACGGGTGGAAGAAACATGCCGCTATATACTGTACACTGTCTGTTTCACATCTCTTCAGCACTACGCACGCCGCTGTACACCGTACTGTACTGTACTGTCAGCGCCGGCTATTTGGTTCCTGTTTCCCACAATTGCTTTGCTGCCCACTCACACCATGTCTCTCTCTCTGTTACCTGTAGTTTCCCTCCTCTTTAAGGTTCAACAAAAATAAATATGGGGGATAAAAAGAAAACAACACGCTCCTGAAACACTGCTTTAAGATTTTTGATTTTTAAGTAAATATAACTTGTTAAAATAAAAAATACAATACAATAAATAAAATAATTTTGGCCATAAATCTCTACTATTGGTCAGTAAGTCCTTTTTTTTTTTTGGGTTGGTATAGGGTCAGGTCTTACATCACTGGCTAGTCCGTCCTTTCAGGTAAATCCAAACGTCTGCTTCTGCTTGGCTAAGAACAGCATCAGTCTGATAATCATTCAGTCAATAAAATCAATCAATCAATCAATCAATCAATCAATCAATCAATCAACGCACTTCCGCTTCTCTGCACGTCTTGTGGTGCCGCCGTAGCCGCCAGTTCTCCACCGTGATCCCAAACCGAAAACGTCTCATGGGACTGGAATGCATCTGGAGTGGAGTCGACTTTTAGAAAGAAAGAAACCACCGAACTGAGCTGTGCCCCCGTCATCCCCGTCGTCGTCGCAGTGTTCACAAAGGGGGGTGGGGGGGCACATAATACAGTACATCCAGGGGGGGAGGGGTCTGTGCAGCAGGTTAAGTAAAGCCGGCGTGGAGATTGGAGAAGAAGTGAAAGCGGGGGGGAAGAAAGAGATCGGCGGTCTGGAGAACTAGAGACCCGATCCTCCGGTGGCAGCCGAGCAATCTGCCGACCTCGTCTCCTCTCGCCTCCTGTCGAGCTCTCATTGGAGGGTGAAAGAAAGCAATCAAGATCATTATAGTACTGACTGACTCCGCTGAGAGCTTCACGCTGGTTGCTAGGCTGCCACAGGACGGATGCGAGGTGAGGCGAGGCGAGGCGGCTAACGGTAAGGGTCCGCATCCCGTCCGTATAAGCAGAGATGCTGGGTTGAAGCGCCTCGGGCTACCGAGCACTACAGCTTGTTGAGTTTGTTTTTAGAGCTCGATCTCAAAAGTCTTTTGCAAGTTGTTGGAGAACGGGTTGGCGGCCGCGGACGGCGCCTTGTTCCCCGCTTGCTGAGCTGCCGGTTTGTTCTCCAGCGCCGCCCACTGGGCCTCGAAGCGATCGTCGTCTTGGGGATCGCTGGCAGCCGGAGCCGTGAGCTGGCTGCCCTCTGGCGGCCAGTTGCTGCTGCCGCCGCCGTTCCCGCCAACGCCAACGCTGCTGCTGATGGAGGTGCCGTTCTGGAGAGCCATCATGGCGCTGCTGTGCGGCGGCAGACCGTTGAGGGTCGTCGATAACGGCGGAGTGGAAGAAAACGGTGGTGAAGAAAATCCGGCGGGCCCGACTGCTCCGACTCCCGGTGCATACGAGTGGCCCAGCGCTCCCACTTTGGCTCCTCCGACTCCTCCGACTCCTCCGGCGGCGGCGGCTCCGCCTGCGCCCGATGAGCCCGTGGCGGTGCAGAAGACGTTGGCGACCATCTGCGACGGCGTGATGCCCACCACGGGCACCACGCTGGCGTTGGGGTAGGTCATGCTGCTGGCCAGGCCCGGCATGTACGTCTGCATGGGCAGGAACGCCGGCTGCACAGGCGGACTGCCGAACATCCCCACGGGCGCCGGCGTCGTGTCGAACGCCAGCGGGAACGGCTGCATGGAGCTGGGCAGCGAGCCCGGCGGTGGCCCGGCGGGGAGCGAGGGCTGCATCATGGCGACGCCGGTCATGCTGGGGCCGGACATGGTGGGGATGGACATGGAGGGGAGCGACATGGGCGGCCCCGACACCGGCGGTCCCGGGATCAGAGGAACTGACGATATGGACATGGGGGGGAGGGGCAGCGGCGCCTGAGCCGAGAGGACAGGCGGGCCGGCGATGAGCGGTTTGGACATGGCGCCGAGGGACAGGGGGGCGGTGGTCACGGCGGCGGCGGCGGCGGGAGTGGAGATCTGATGGTGACTCGTGGGCGGTCCGGGGATGGTGGGGATGGTGGGACCCGGGGGAGGGGTCTGTTGAGCCTTGACGGCCTTGGAGACTTCCTCCAGCCATCGCTCGGCCTCGGAGGGAGTGCGTCTGTGTCCCATCTGCATCTGCATCTGCATTTGCATCTGCATCTGCATCGCCACGGAGACGGGAGGCGGAGACTGGAGTGCAGGCTCTGGCTGCACCCAGGAAGAAGCGGCTGCAGGGAAAAAACAACAACAAAACAAAAAAGATCAGCGTAATTATTTCTCCACTATTGACCAAGATTATTATAGTTTTAAAATTTTGATTAGTTTTTATTTTTATTTAGTTTTTCAGTTTGCTTTTTTTCATTTCAGTTTAGTTTTACTTAGTTCAACAAGTGATTAAGATGTTTTAGTTTAGTTTTTATTTAGTCTTAGGCTTAGTTTTAGTTTTTCAGGTTTTAGGAGAAAGCCTCTGAAGTTGGACTTACAAATTTTATGGGATTTTTCCCTTTTATTTGCATCCCATAATATTCCCATCAGTCCTCATCATTCACTCTTAACTTCCTGTGGGTCGGGCTTAAAGTCGTCCCATATTGAGCGGTTTTCTTCCTGCAGCTTTATCCATCTCTAAAAAAAACTAAAACTAAGCTGATGTTACGTATCTGCAATTCAGTGTTTATGATGATAGTTATACACGTTTTTAAGCCAATTATAACACAGTATAACTATATTTATAATGCACTGTCAGCGAGTTACTAACAATTATAACGTACAGTATTATAATATCTGACCTTATAAGTCATGATAAAATGCTTTATAGTGTGTTTTGATTATTGTTATAAAGCATTATGATCATTTATGAGTCCTTTATAACTATAGTTATACAGTGTTATAAGTTATAACTGCATTATAACTCATTATAAGTACAGGTATGGTTATAATGCTTTACAGAGATAGGCGTCAAATAAAGTGTTACCAAAAGTTTTGTCTCACACAGGTCTGAAAGCCCGGGAGAGAGTGTTTTAAGCAAAGATTTAAAATGTGTTGTATTGTGTATGTATTTCTTACCCTGCATCGGGGCAGGAGGCGGGGGCAGGACAGGGGGCACAGTGCAGGCTGGAGGGCCGTTCGCAGACATCGAGGGGCTGGAGAAGAGCTCGTCCGACGGCTTGGTGAAGGAAGCGTTGATCTGGCTACACAAGGCGTTTATACTACTGTCTCCCTCACATGGCAACCCCATGTCCATCTCTGGTACTAGCAAGAAAGAGAAGCACAGAGGGAGGAGAGGAGGTGGAGAAAGAGCGAAAGTAAAAAGTGTGAAAAGAGGGCGATGGGATGAGAGGAGGAGGAGGAAGGACAAACAAACAGAGAGAGAGAGAGAAATATTTAATCAATTGTGTAACAGACCCAGTTAACATCAAAAGAATAAACTTAAGGGGACAAAAACTTTGACGCTGATAACCTAAAAAAAAGAAGAAGAAAAGACTCTGTAAATTCCTCTGTAGCTAAACCTTTATTCATCTTGTGTATTTTGTGCATTCACTGGACTCAGCCTGAGGTGAACCTGTTTTATCCATCTGTTAAAAATGTACCTGCTCCTTCCCGGCGAAGGGATTAGGCGTCGTAATGTTTCTGTCTGACTTTGGGGTTGGACTACAGCTTTAAAACTCTCCTGCACAGACCGCAGATATAAATAGATATAATATCTAATTCTCTGCTCCCCCCCATCCTCTCTCCTAAAAAAAAAACCTCTCCTTCATAACCAAGAGCCGAAGAGATGGAGGATTTTTTTTTTTTTGTTGCCTTCTTCTCCTCCTCTCCCACAGCGCCTCCTCTCCTTTACATTCGACAAAGAGGACTTTTGAATGTATAGAGGAGTGGGATTAAAGATGAATATGTTTGCTACAGACGGGCCTATTGTGGGTTGGGTGAGATCATTGAAGCCCACTCCTCTAGTACAGTATATGTGTAAGTGTCTCTCATCTCATCTCACCTGCTGCAGGCAATGGTAATAGTAGCTACAGGCCTTGAATTATATTGGGAGGTGCAGAGAGGGCGCTGCAGGCATGTGTAAGGGCCGCCCCGTTAAAGATGGCTCTGTGCTTTGTTCTGCAGAGACTGACCCTGTGATCCCTCAACTGTGTGTGTGTATAAGTGTGTGCATGTGTGTGTGTGTGCATGTGTGTGTGTTACTCTGAGTGCAGTGGCAGGTTTAAGGGCTGGGAGAAGGCTTGCTGAAGGCTAACCAGGACAGCTGATTGACCGCACAAATCAATACAACAATTGTTCAGAGAGTCACAAGGGAGCGGAGAGGCAGTGGAATTGGCTGCTACAGTACTACAGCCTAGTGTGTGTGTATATGTGTGTATGTGTGCAAGAAGAGAGAGTTGTGCATATACAGTGTAGGCTTCAGGCTGCACCAAATTCATCCCCGATGGAGATGTATAGAAAGCGTCACCGGAGGATAACGGATGGGAATGAAAGGAGAGAGAGAGAGAGAGAGAACGAGGGTTGGGAGTCGTCTAATGTTGTGGTTTAGTATTCCAGTCAGCGGAGTCGCCCCAGTCAACTCTCTCATCTCTCTTAATGACTATAATCAGCCTCACTACTGAGCGCTCTGATCCTGTGGCACCACGCCGGGTGGGTGTGTCTATCTATACGAGTGTGTGTTCATTACGTATACATATGTGTGTGTGTGTGTGTGAATGTGTGTGTGTGTGCATACATCAACCTGCAAGGGGTAAGTAGGTTATTATTAATTGTCCTTAGTAAAAAAAAAGAAAAAAAAGCCAAGAGCTCTCACCTCTCCACCATCAGTGCTGTTTCTAATGGCAGCCGTTTTAAAATATATATCTGGGCTCATGTTCAGTGAAAGACAAAGTGTCAGGATTAAACTGGATAATTACGGTTCTTGTCTGCGTGAAAACATGAACGTAAATGCGTCTGACATAGTTTAGTCTGTAATATGATTTATTCGCAGCGCTGACAGAGGTCACGCACTGAAGCCAAGTGGAAAAATTTAATAATGCTCCAATCTGCAAAAAAACACACAGTCCCCATGTGTCGAGTCTGTGAGAATAAACTGTGGAAATGCTGAGTTGAGTAAAAAGAAATAGTAGGCTATATACAGTATATACTGAGGGTAAATGAAATCTGGATTAATCACCATAAAGTTAACTAATGTCACGACACAATAAAAAGCCTCTAGTTATTGTCTTTAACCTCTAATCTGACAGACTCTGATCACAGCTGGTAAAATACGATTTTATTTTGTTTTATTCTAGTGTAACATGGCAGGATTTGATTCAGCAGATTTAAATGGGGTCAGATGTGTTTGCTTTGTTTGTCTAAAAACTGTCAACATGCTGTTTTATTTGCTTTACAACAACGAACTGTCACCACCACCTTTTTAAAAAAAACTTTATTCAAATCTTGACCTACTTACGACTTCCTTCCCTTAAATTAAAGGCAATATTTATTAATTTCTGTGAACTCCTCCCTGACACAGATTTTTTTTTTTAAGTTATGATTCTTTTTACATGTTGAAATTTTAACAAAAATTTGTATCCTTTCAAAGTGTAGCTACTGTACACCGCATACCTGTCGGTTAACTATCAGAGAGCAAGCATGAAAAAACTAAAAGATGTCGATGGCTGAGTGCGAGTGAAATGTTTGTAAACGCACATGTCAAAACTCTCCAATTTCATTAATTGTTTATTTGACGAGGACAAGGCTCCAAGTATTGTAAGCAGCTTTGACTGTCTACTTTAAAGAGGAACTATGCAGGATTTGTATCTTAATTATGCTTCATTTCATTTTCATTTTCATTTCATTTGTACTCAGAAACCTTATGTGTAGATTTATGTGTCGACTTGATGCCTCAGAAAATCATAGGTACAGTATAATTAATAGTTTGACCTACATCAAATATAGCTCCATCAGGTATCAGTCTGTACTGGAGACACTGGTACAGTTGTCTCTTTTTAACTTAGTAATAGTAATTAAAAAATTTTAAAGGGACAACGAGGAGTTTTGGAAAAGCGAAGCGTTTTCACACTACATTTATGAGCCTCCGCGTGCACTGTGAAATTCTTTGACCGGCGCAAGACAGACTCATGTTTTCATTCATCAAGAATTAAAGTCAGAGGTTCGAAGACGATCACATACCGTCGTAGTTCCGACCATAAACGGCGATTCGGCGGCGTTATTCTCATGACTCGCCGCAAAACCGAAAGTACAGAAACGCTGGTCGGCTCGACCAGCATCTCCGCCACCACTAATAATAACAAAATAACGATAGAGACAAAATGATATATTTATTGAAAATGGGCCCATTAACAAGTGTGGGTAGCGGAGATTCATCCACATTAACGTGAGACTTTTTTATTGTCGCGGAATTTTTCGTTCTGCCGACGGAGAAACTCCTTCTTGTCCCTTTAAGATCAACTATGTAATTTTTTAAAATCTTTTAAAAAAAAACTTTATTCTCTTTTATTGTGTGTATTGTGTGTCTGTTGTTGTGTTTGTGTTGCCTGTGGACCTTGAGTCTGAAATAATGATGTATATATCGCAATGGCCAATGTGTGCGCCTACTACTACTGTAAATGGGTCAGGGCGGCCAAAGGTCGTGACCTCCTGACCCCCAGCGAGCAGCACTAAACAACAGTGAAGCTTGTGTGACTCCACCTGTGAGTCCAACTTCAAGCGCTCCTCCACTCACCAGGGTTCTTGGCCTGGAAGTCGGTCTTGCGCTGCAGCGTGGACGGCAGGTCGTTGAGGCGGAGCGACAGCTGCCTCTTGAAGGGGGAGTTCTTCTGGCTGAGCGCCGGGAATCCCCGAAACGAGCCCTGACGCACCAGCTGCTCGATGGGCGCGTGGCGGCGCGGGATGGCGTGGGGCCCGCCGGGCTCCGGGCGCTCCATGGGGGAGGCCGCGCCCTCGGGCGGAGAGGCCGAGCCGGGCGGGAGCGCCGGGATGACACAGGGCTGGTCTGGAGAGAGGAAGGGAGGGAATGATCAATACAGATCAGGAGAAAACTGTGTAACACTTTACAATACGGGTCCCTTCATTAACGTTAGTTAGTACATTATTAAGCATTAATTAACTGTTTACAGATATATTAACAATCATTATTATGTATTACTTAAGATTAGGAAACACATTCATTAATGTAGCCTATTAGTAAGCAGTTAATTAATGTTTACTACTCAAAGTTAGTTAATAAATTAAAAGTTGAATAATGTAATTAGTTATCATTATGTATGCATTACTCAGCATTAATTAACACATTAGTTTATATATTAATGCTTAATAGTACTAACTAACGTTAATTAAGGAACCCTTATTGTAAAGTGTTACCGAAAACTGTGATTTAACCCTGTTGTCCTTCTGGGTCAAATTCTGTTCCCTTCCTCCATCCTTCCTTCTTTCCCTTCTTCCTTCCTACGTCCTTCCTTCTTCTTCCTTCCTTTTACTTTCCTTCCTCTCTCCCTTTCTTCTTTCCACAATCGCTTTTCCCTTCCTTCTTTCCCTTCTTCCTTCCTTGAACAAATCTGTTCCCTCCCTCCATCTTTCTTTCCTCACTTTTTTCCCTTCCTTCTTTCCACAATCCCTTTTCCCTTCCTTCCTTCCTTGACCCAATCTGTTCCCTTCCTCCATCCTTCCCTCTTTCCTTCCTTTCTCCATTCCTTCTTTCCACAATCCATTTTCCCTTCCTTCTTTCCCTTCTTCCTTCCTTTTTCATCCTTCCTCTTCCTTTCCTTCCTTTCTGTATTCCTTCTTTCCACAATCCCTTTTCCCTTCCTTCTTCTTCCTTTCCTTCCTTATTTCTCCCTTCCTTCTTTCCACAATCCCTTTTCCCTTCCTTCTTTCCTCCCTTCTTCCTTCCTTCTTCTTCCCTCCATCTTTCTTCCCTTCCCTTTTCCATTCCTTCTTTCCACAATCCTTTTTCCCTTCCTTCTTTCTTCTTCCTTCCTTGAACAAATCTGTTCCCTCCCTTGATTCCTTCCTTCCTTCCCTTCGTCCTTACTTCTTCCTTTCTTTTGACCCAATCTGTTCCCTCCCTCCATCCTTCCTTCTTTCCTTCCTTTCTCCATTCCTTCTTTCCACAATCCCTTTTCCCTTCCTTCTTTCCTCCCTTCTTTCCCTTCTTCCTTCCTTTTTCATCCTTCCTCTTCCTTTCCTTCCTTTCTGTATTCCTTCTTTCCTCCCTTCTTCCTTCCTTCTTCTTCCCTCCATCTTTCTTCCCTTCCCTTTTCCATTCCTTCTTTCCACAGTCCTTTTTCCCTTCCTTCCTTCCTTCTTCTTCCTTCCTTGAACAAATCTGTTCACTCTCTCCCTTGATTCCTTCCTTCCTTCCCTACGTCCTTATTTCTTCTTTTCTTTTTGACTCAATTGACCCAATCTGTTCCCTCCCTCCATTTGTCTTTCATTCCTTTTTCCCTTCCCTCTTTCCTCCCCTCTTTCCCTTTGTCCTTCCTTCCTTCCTTCCTTCCTTCCTTCCTTCCTTCCTTCCTTCCTTCCTTCCTTCCTTCCTTCCTTCCTTCCTTCCTTCCTTCCTTCCTTCCTTCCTTCCTTCGTCCCTTGACCCAGGAGGACAACAGGAGGGTTTTAAAGTGACGCTGAGCTGAAACCTTTCCCCGACCTTTCTTCTTGTCCTGCAGTTTGTCGTCACGCTCGCTGCTGCTGCCCTGCTGGCTGCAGGAGGAGGAGTTGGCGCGGAATGAGCCCTCGCGCACAAACGAGGTGCGGCTGGCGTCGAAGGACGCCGTGACGCCGCACTCCTTCTCCCGGCGCTGCTTCCTCTCCAGACAGGCGGCGAAGGCACAGCCGACCGCGTGGCTCAGTCTCTCGCCCTTGGTGGAGCAAAAAAAACAAAACACACAAACAAACAAGGATGAAAACACTCTCCAGTTACTGTACATCCAGATTTCATTATTTTCACATCATGTTGATGCTAAACCTTAAAATCTAATTCTGAAATTAGACAATAGATTCAATTATGGAGCTCGAATGTCTCCTGTTGTCAGACGTCAACATGAGTTCAGGCCCCGTGGCTCTGAATGGCGACTGATTTAATCATCTTTCTATAATTAACCCGCGCTCTCTCTTCACTCTCTTCACTCCTGCTCTCGGTGAGGACACTCATGACAACTGCAGGGGAGACACAGTTGAGTTGAAGATGAGCACACACACACACACACAGAGAGAGAGAGAGAGAGTGTGTGTGTGTGTGCAGAGGAAACAGAGATGGACGTGGATAACTCCATGGGCTTCTGTCTAATCCTCTCTCCTAATCCTGCAGGTCTGTGCTGCTGCGCTCTCGTCCCTCCACATTAACAATCCAACTCACGGTCTAAGCTGATGAAACCAGCACAGGGTTGAAACCACTCTGCACTGGTTCTGTTTGCAGCTGTGTTTAGATATGCAGCTCCTTTTTTAATGAATGAATGCCAATCAATTATTAAAAAAAGAAGAAGAAATGAATCAATTTAAATTAACGCGAGTGTAATCATCAAACACAGCTGGACTCATGCAATGATGCATGCATGGCACGTTTAGCTGCTGCTGTGCCTGCAGCATCGTGATTGTCTATTTATTTCTGTCTTGTCTTCTCATTTGCCTGTTTAAAATCTTAAAGTGCACGTTTCATAATCATGCAAAACTAAGCCAATGAAAGAAATCCTCACATTTCAGGAGCTTACACATGAAAACAGAGAGATTTAAGCCTGATAAATAACTTAAATGACTAACTGATGATCAATATTAGTGCTTGTTAGTGGGTTTTTGTCGTTTGCTCATTGTGTTCACCTGTCAAGTTATTTCCCACAGATTTTGAAAACCAAACCGACCATTTCCCATACTTCCCATGACGGGCTTTAAAACCGCGTCCAAGATATGAGATGAGGATTTGGACAAAGAAAATGGAAATAAATTTTAAATAATGGAGAGCCAAAGTGAAACCGCAACTTCCAGGTCCCGATCCAAGAGTACGAAAACCTCCTCCAGAGCCCCCGAGACCTTCGTACTGACATAAATAAGTACAACTACAGCTCTGGAGCAGAGCACAGCCCCCTCCCCTCCTCAACAACAGTGTGTTTCCAGGTTCACTCCATTTGTTCAGACTCAGAACATTAAGTTTATTACAGAATGATTTCATATATTTCTGGTTTAAGCCGCATTTTACGAACACCATTTCCCATAAACCCTTGACAAGCCCCTTGAGGGTAAACACGACGAGTCGAGAGGCCGCAGGGCCAAGAGAGAGAGAGAGAGAAATAAATGGTGTGGAAGATTTTAGAAAACAGAAATCCATCCATCCACTGGCTAAACTACTTAAAGGTGCAGAGTTGTGGTGAAATAATCCCAGTCACATAAAGCCAACAACCTCACACACTCATATTCACACACGCCTATGGGTAATTTAAAGTCTTCAATCAACCTAATGTGCATGTCGACTGTGGGACGAAGCTGGAGAGCACACAGATATTCAATGACGAAATCCAACAGATGTGCAGGGACAACATGCAAACTCCACATAATACGTAAGGAGGAACCACCATATGAGAACTTAGGTGATTTTTACATGTTGGCTTCACTGCCCAAAATACCATGGTGGTAATTTTAGATGGGAGCTGTAGTTTTGTGAATGGAAACTAATTTATGTTCCATTCATGAAGGTTTGGACTTCTAATAGGGTTAGAGGTTAGGAGTTCGTCATTGAATATGGATAATAAACACCAGGTAAAACCTCAAAAACACATAACATTAACACATGTGGCTGGTTTTAATGTTGTGATGATGTCAAGAAAAACAACGAAGACTTTAAAATTATGGTTAAAAAATCAGCCACAACACCAGAACCAGTCACTTGTTGTTGAAGAGATAGTTCAGCATATTGGGAAATTGGCCCATTGCCATAATCCCTATAGTTTTAGCAGTAGGTTCGTTACCTTTAACTGTCGGTGCAAGCTATTTTTAGAATGGCGGGGCAGAGCCGTGAGCTGCTCTACGGAGGCTCATGGGATTTTTTGGTTTCCCTCATCAAACTCATCAAATACACAATCCAACAACTCCAAAACGCTCTGGTGGACAAGTTGTGACCTGCACATTCACCACACTATGAGATGATAACAGAACGTTACCAGACAGAGTTGTTTTAGAGGCAAATACAGAGACTGTTTGCTGAAAAACTGACCCTGACGGGAACGCGCATCAGTGGTTTTGCATAAAACAACTCTGTCTGGTAGCGTTCTGTTATTATCTCATAGCGTGGTGAATGTGCAGGTCACAACTTGTCCACCAGAGCGTTTTGGAGTTGTTGGATTGTGTATTTGATGAGTTTGATGAGGGAAACCAAAGAAATCCCATTAGCCTCCATAGATTAGCTCTGAGCAGCTCACGGCTCTGCTCCGCCGTTTTAAAAATAGCTTGCACCGACAATTAAAGGTAACAAACCTATAGGGATTATGGCAATGGGCCAATTTGCCAAAATGTTGTACTATCCCTTTAAAGTGACAGGATCTAATGGACCAGAGTTTGTCCTGGACGTGACGTGAGGTGGGTTGACTGTGAACTCTCACCGAGTCTTTGAGAGCCATGAAGCAGTGGCACATCCACCGTCTGGTGGTCCCGTCCCGGCAGATGTAGGAGAAGGCCTTGTCATAGTTACGGTCCGGAGCGCAGAACGAAACCTTCTCTATGGTCTGGTCCACAATGAGGTCCTGAGGAGAGACAGAGACAGAGAGAGAGAGAGAGGGAGGGAGGGAGAGGTCAGAGAGATTTAGAGTTAACATCGATCGATCTGCAGATTAAATTCAATCACATTTGACCCGATTGGAGACGGGAAACGCAGCTTTCAGCACTCGGCCCCACCAGCTCGTAGAGACGTAGACCGATCCAACTCTTTCAGCCGCATGAAAAAAAGTTTAAACCCCCTCCTCACTCCTCACTCCAACCTATTTACACCAACCAGCCGTGACATAAAGAGAAAAGTGGCTGCAGACTAATGACGCTGAAGCCTCCTTTCACCTCTGGGATGTTTCCACTACTTGCCCTTCCCTCGCTAAAAAAAGAGGGGGTTATTCAGGTTGTCTCAGTGTCTATGGACACTATAGAGGGAACGAAGAGGGGCCCTTCTCTTTTCTTTCTCCGCGTACATTAAGCACCCCCCCCCCCAAGCTCACCTCTTTGACTCACCAACAACAGAGAGAAGAGAGGGAGAGAGAGAGGGAGAGAGGGTTCACACACTCATCCGAGCCACTTCCTTCCTCTCCTCCAGTGTCGGAGAAAACAAAAGAGAGGGGCGAACGAGAAGAAAGGAAGAGGGAGAGGGAGAGGGAGAGGACGAGGACGGGAAAGGAAAGGAGGAGAAGAGAAGGAGGGATGTGAGGAGAAAGAGGTGGTGGAAGAATAACAGAGCATTCATTGTGGGCCAATTAGTGATTGAAAGGGGGAGGAGGAGGAGGAGGAGGAGGAGGAGGGGTGATGATGCTGGTACCGAGGTGAAAGGCCGAGCAGCGTTTCTTGGAGTACAGTAAGTTTCTCTGTGTTAGAAACGCATCAGATTGTGCACTCTGATGTGATTCCTGGAGATTTATAAAACGGAAAAGTGAAATCCGTCAATCTGATTGGTTGTTAACTATTGTTGTTAACTAGGTTCTAAAGCCTTATCACAGCATAGGCTGCTATGGGTGCGTTCCAGTTGTACTCGGAAGTCAGGATTTCGAGTCGAGCTCCGAGTCGGAACTTTCAACTGGAACGACCCCCGAGGTCGGATTTCCGACTCGGAAAGTCGGACGATCCACACAACCCCCGAGTTGACATTTCGTGTCGTAAAGCTCCGGGAAACGGCCATGGATGTATATTATTGATCTGAGGAAAACACACACAGCCCCGGGTGTTTTTTGTTTTTTTTACATAGCCACAGGTTCTCTGTAGGAGGGTCTGGTGAGCGAGACTACAGCCACAGTAATCTTCTCCACCATGTTTTGAAATGTGTGTCTGCAGCTGTGTCGGTGACGTGGTTGAATATCAACACTGATTGGATGTCGCTTGAAAAATTCAAATTTTTCAACTTCAAGCGATGGAAGCGATGATGCGATGGACGCGTCATCGCTTCATCGCATCGCCCGAAACGCCATCGCGTGTCATCGCGTCATTTACATTGACTTTTAATGGAAAGTTGTGGTGTTCATCGCGTCCATCGCGTTTGGTGTGAACGAACCGTAACTTTCACCTGAAAAAAAAGCAGAGGAAAAGACGAGATGCAGAGCTAACTTGGAGCCAACGTCCGGAGAGGTGGGACTATTTTTTTTCACAGTGGGGCTATATTTTATTGGATAATATGTATTTCTGGTTGAATAAAACTACATGAACTTGATTGTGAATTCCACTTTAGCCTTTAGCCGTGGTATAATGAGCATATAGCCCATCGTGATATATTGCTTAATTATAACTATTTATGATCATGTGAAGTTTACACCTGATGAAATCTGCAGCAATAAAAATGATGTGTGTTCACGTGTGTGTGTGTCAGTGTGTGTGGGCAAAAGTGAGTCAGATCATCTTCTCCTTACATCACTGAGAGGAAGAGTGCAGCACAGAGGAGCATGAGTCACAGGTGATGATGCATCTCTCTCTGCAGAGCGGCGTCTTTCGCCTTGAAGCTCAGAAAACCAGCTGAACAGAAACAGACTTTTATATTGTTTCTTTTCTATCGATGCATCATGAAGAAGGTCGTGGAGTCAAGTCTCTGACGCTCACTCACACACACACACACACACACACACACACACACACACACACACACACACACACACACACACACACACACACACACACACACACACACACACACACACACACACACACACACACACACACACACACACACACACACACACACACACACACACACACACACACACACACACACACACACAGAAAGAAACCCACGTAGCTATACTGTACTGTACATTCACAGACACTTTGGATAATGGGGCGTGTGGGCGCTGACAAACAAAGGCGCCTCTGCTGATTCACAGATGATGGAGGCTGCAGGCTAACATATTAGCAACGTTAGCTTTAATTTTGGCGGGTTCGGGTCGTTCACGCTGCTTTTAGTTCAGTTTTTTAATCTCGAACAACTCTTCAGAAAGATATCTACCTCTGTCTGAGCTGAGCAGATGAGACTTTAAAACTTTAAACACAAAAAACAAAACTAAACAGATGTTTAAAAGTTACATAACAAGATTTACAATCTAAGTTTTAGCAGCTCTTTCGTGAATTTTATATGTTTTCTTGCTACTTCTTAACATCTCTTAAGCTGTTTTACTGGTTACTGCCCTTTTATTCTATGGTTATTTTTAGCAATACAATTTCCGGTAACACTTTATAATAAGTACAGACTATTAAGCATTAAATACTGAATTAATCATTTATAACATATGAATACTCATTAGTATGTAGTTTATAAATGCAGTTAGTGCTTATCAATGATGTGTAAAACATTTTTAACTGTGTTTATAAACTACATACTAATGAGTAGCCTATTCATGTGTTATCAATGATTAATTCAGTGAACTTTTAATACTTTGGTTTCATTTTTTGAATATTCGTCTTATTTCTAACAGTTTTTCTTAACTTTGCACTATACAAATAAAGTCTTACTGATCGATAAATTGATGATCGACTGAGTTAGAAATGTTGAATATTGAGTGCTGAAAAATGCTGATCTCATGAACATGATCAAAAATGTTTCACTGATGCTCAAATTGGAGCAAATGTGAATAAGCTTAGTTTAGTTTAAGGGAAGTTAAACTACTTTAACCCAACTTTTACTCATGGATTTCTACCACACACACACACACACACACACTTGCAAACACACACACACATACCAATGATACAGTACATCAGGATCCAGTTGAGGTTCAATACGATACCCAAGGACGAATGAATGAAACACACGGAGCGAAGGAGCAGCAGATCGAACCACCGACCTTGTGATTAGTGAACGACCTGCTCTGCCTCTGAGACACGGACGCTTGTGGCTGAAATCTCACTTAGAAAATCACTGTGATGTTTTTTTTTTTGGGACTTGTACAGAAACAGTGAGAAATATTTAATATGATTCAGACATGAGCATAAGACAGGACTAACTCTTTCTTATTTTCTCATCTATATTATAGCATAAGGATGTATTTTCTAATGTTTTGTGTATATATTTATCTGTTAATCCCTATTTTTATCCCTATCCACTTCATTTTATCTCTTCCCTTGCTAAGGAAGTGACTGTAACTTACTTTCTTAATTTCCCCTTGGAGATCAATAAAGCAACATGTTATTATTCTAACACTCACCCTCTGACTTCCTCTGTTTGTGTCGCTCAGCTCTGAGACGACTGGGCCCGACTCAGGACTTAAATCTGTGTGTGTGTCCCTTCTCCCCCTCCTCCTCCTCTCTCTCCTTTCTTTTCTGTGCTGTTCTTTATTCTGCTCGTCTTTCAATAGAGCCACAGCGAGCTGCTCTCTCTCGCTCTGTAGGAGTCCTCCAGAGCCGCCAGACACTCTTCAAGTGCATGTGTGTGTGTCTGTGTTTACTTGATCTTCCCTCCCCCACTGAGCACCTTCAGCAAGCAACCATGAGTCACATATGTCAGCTCGGAAACTACACACACACACACACATACACACAAACACACAAACACACAAACACGCTAGCCAGGGAGTGTGAAGACAGAGGATGCATGGGGAAGTGGTGTCATCAAACTGGAGCAGAGTGAGACTTTTATTTTGGTCTGAGGATGAAAAATGTCCACGTGTCTCACATGAACACGAGAATATAAAGGGCAAAAAAAACAAAAAAAAAAGCTGTGTAGAGACGAAGGTGATGAGACATTCCTGTCGTCTCCTCCGTTTTTCACCGTTTCTTAAATCACTTTTCTAAAGAGGTCGCAGACGATGACGTGGATGAAATATCTCAGTGTCGTTGTTCACTGTACGCGGATGTAAGACAGTCCTCACCTTGGCCTTGCTGCCAAGTGAGTGATGAGGCAGACAGAGAGCGAAGATAGAAGGGAGGACGAGGCAAGGACGCAGAGGCGAGACGCATGCACCAAAAAAAAAGGAGAAAAAAGAAAAGAAAAGTGTCTTCTCACCTTAGTTTTGTCGTCCACAACCCTGAGTCCATCAGCTGAAACCCACAACACCGCCTTTACTGTCTTCTTACCGCTCTGGAAACATAGAAAATGGGGGAAAAAAGTGGATTATTTCTCACTTCAACACGCTTTTATGTGATTTCTGCATGAAAAGGTACAGAGTAAAGTGAGGCAGCGGTGGAGAGATGGATGGAGGGAATAGAAAAAAAAAAAAAAAAGTGCCAGCTGGCATCAAGGATCATATCTCCAGAGGAGGGCACCAAGACGGAGCTAATAACACACGCAGCATGGGCCATGCTAAATATACAGAGGCTGCAGAAGCAACAACAACGACTCCATGTGAGTGTTGAAGCGCAGTGTGTGCATGAGTCGGCAGGATAGAGAGAGAGTGTGAGAGAGAGAGAGAGAGAGAGAGAGAGAGAGAGAGAGAGAGAGAGAGAGAGAGAGAGAGAGAGAATAAGAGAAGAGAAAGAAAAAGTGCACTGCAGGAAACGTCTTTGAAACCCACAGCGAGACGATAAGAAGCCTCGATAGTTTTGCATAATCCCATCGAGGGGGCCGAGAGAGAGGGAGCTGAGGTGAAGAAACTGAAAAGTAACGGGAGGGAAAGAGAGAAGAGAGGGAGGAGCAGGGAATCAAAAGAAAATATATTTAAAAACTTCAATCTAGAAAGTTTGGCAAAGAGAGGAGAAGAGAGGAGAGGAGAGGAGAGGAGAGAGCGCTGAGATGCTGATAAAGATGGAGGAGTGGAAGAAGTAAAGTTGATCAAGTGAAAAACAAATGAAAAGAAACTCAGACATGAATCGATGCACGAAACAACTCAGCGTCGTGTATCTTTAAACTTCAGATTCAGATCATTTTAACAGGATTTCTGTGCAAAAGCTTCTTTATATATAAAGTTACATCCCGCCGCCTGCGTCGGGGACTCGGGCCGTTGGTATCAGATGATAAAAACTGGAGACGGGAAGTGAACGACTCTGGTTTTCATATCACGGTTCAAACGCATCGAGTAGCAGATGTGAACAAAGTGACATAGACACCTAGGTCCTCCCCCCTACTGCCACGCTGGTCACTGTGTTCACACGCTCCCTGTCCCAGGCCAGCTACACCCCAGGGAGAAAACTATGTGTGTGTGTGTTTATATATGTATATATGTGTGTGTATGTTGAGTAAAAGTATGTCCAGGCGGAGATGCAGTGAGGAGGAGCAGGCCGACAGATATGGAGTAAGACCTGCAGGACGCGGCCATGTGGGAGATTAGTGGTGAAGAAGAGAAAATAACAAGATGGGAGGAGAGGTAACTGCAGAGAGTATTGAGTGTGTGCATGTGTGTGTAAAAGTGTGTAAAAGTGTGTGTGTGTGTGTGTGTGTGTGTGTGTGTGTGTGTGTGTGTGTGTGTGTGTGTGTGTGTGTGTGTGTGTGTGTGTGTGTGTGTGTGTGTGTGTGTCTTCCTTTGGTCGATACTACGGTGCAGGAGCTTCATGCAACTGGGTTTATAACAAGCTCCAGAGAAGTCTGCAGATTCCTTGGGGTGTGTGTTCGTAACAGCCTCTACATAACGAAATGAAGCTCCGGTGCTGTCGCAGTGGACGTGTGTGTGTGTGTGCATGTGTAAAGATGTGTGTGTGATACTTACAACTTTTAGCTTCTTCACCGCCTCCTCGCACACGTGCATCCCTCTCGACTCCTCCACCTCCACCAGGCCCAGGTACTGCAGAGCAACGACAAACACAAACAGACAAACACATGTTGACACTTTTTTTATTTCCATGTTTCATGTAGCACTGATCCTCGTCTCGCCGCTCGCTCGTTCGCTCGCCGGTGTGTCGACACAGCAGAACTGAAAACTGTGTCACAACACCAGAAAGACACGACCAAATCCTCATTAGACCCTCTCTTTCTTTCTTTCTTTCTTTCTTTCTGTGTTTCTATGAGCGCGACAAAATTGACAGGTGAGCAGCTAATAAACAGCAGCACAGGATTTACAGTCGCATGTTGGTGCTGATAATGAGGACAGAGAGTCATTTACAGGCTCACATCCCCTCCTGTCGTCTCGCCAGCGTTCTGCTCGGCGGAGTACGGAAAGCCCACAGGGACACAATTAATGCCCCTGTAGCTGTATAGGGTTTTTTTGGTTTTTTTTTTTACTTACAGGAAGATCTCCGAGTTTTTTTTTTTGTCCCCTGGGGCCCTAGTTTGCTGGCGCAGCGCAGGTGGCGCAAGGTAGCGCAGCCAGTCTAATGCAAGTTTCGACCAGCGCAGCCGAGCGCAAAGTCAGATTGGAAGATTGGCAGATCGCGCTGCGCTGAGATAGGCGTGGCCGCGCAGCAGGGGGAGGCGTCACAGATTCTGCTTGGTGCAGTGGAAGTTTCGTCCGAAAATGTCCCGCCGAAGTTGCGCTGAAAGCTCGCCACCTCCAACCAGGTCTAGTCTCAGCGCAAGGCGAAGCGCAGCAGGTGCAGTGGAAGTTTGGCTGACTGACCTGCAGTGCACACACGTCACCAAGACCTCACAGGCAGATCTCCACAGTTCCAGACACATTTCAATGCAATAAATATCCACAATAACCACTATTTAATGCAACTAATGGAATCAACACGTGAATTTATATCTATATAGATTGTCCCGTCACATCTGACGTCAGATCAAAGCAGAGATCAAAGGCTGTCGGCGCGTAAAGGAAACTCCACCTGAATTAACACAGCAGGGACGAACTGGCACTGAAAAGCAGCTGTGGATGTCCCAAAAGCAGGACTGAGGCCCCATCCACACGAAAACGCGGCTTCACTGAATCCGATCTTTTTCTTAATCGTTTTGAAAAAAATCTCCGTAAACACGGCATCGTTTTCAGAAATATCTGCGTCCACACTGATCCAGTGAAAACGACCCAAAACGCTGTAGTACCTACATACTGCAGGCGTGTGTGTGGAGTGTGTGTGTCGCTGCAGGCTGCCTGCCACACATAAACACTTAAGACAGCTGAAGAAGACGGAAAGTCCCCGCTGTAATTCAATAGAAGAAGAAGTTCCCCGCTGTATTCAAACCTTCTTTTTACAGTCTATGATTCAAACTCAAACATGGATTAAATGTTGACAGGGAGTCGTGTCAGAGTAAATATGACGATCAGTGATGATTAAACAGCCGTGATTCAGCCGCAGCGTCTGAGCGACGCGACGTTAGTCGGCCGCTGTTGTTGTTACGTGCATAGACTGTCAGTGTGCAGCAGCTGCTGCAGCGGTGTGTGTGTGTGTGTGTCTCAGGTTACAGGTAGAGCAGCGGGGGGCATGACATCATCGTTTCAGAAAAAGTCCGTATTGGCCGTCCACACGAAAACGCTGGGGCGGCGTTTTCAAATTTTCCCACTCTGGGACCCGTTTTCAAAAAATACCGTTTTCACCCCCTGAAAACGCCGCATCCGTGTGGACGCGAGGCCAATCCGATAAAGTATTTATCCGGATTCGAAAAAAACGAATTCGTCTGGACGGGGCTTGAGGGTGGATGACTGCATGTCGCTGCCGTGTTGAGATACCACTCTGCCCTTGTGATGATCGCTGTATTTATTTATTTACTTATTAATTCATAAGCAGGTGCGACCGCATCACGCAGCCGTAATGAAAAACAAAACACAAATCATCATCTCTCTTAGTCCACCACCACTGCCTCGGTATCAGATAGTCAGTATATAGCCTACTACAGTATATTCAGCATCTCTATCACAGAGAAAAAAAGAGAAAAAAAGAGACGGACAGAGAGAGAGAGAGAGGAGGACAGAGAGAGAGAGAGAGAGAGAGAGGGAGAGAGAGAGAGCGCGTCCTTGCTGATTTCATCCACATGGTGTGTGTTTATGTTGTGATTAGTGTAGCCTACACCTCTGATCTTATACACAGGGTTTGAATAAATGTGAGTTTCTTTATTAGTTTATTAGTTGTTGTTTCTTAGATTGCGTAGGGGTTCTCAGTGTATCAGATCAATCCTGGTTAAGTATATTAGTAAACTCATTATTGGTCACTCTGAGCTCGGACCTCCGGGGAAACAGCTGTTTCCTCCGGGGAGAGGTTCGGCCTCTGGCGTCGCTGTTTCCTCCGTCCATGTCCAAGTATAAAATGACAAACTTGCAGCGCGCATCACCCGCCGCGCAGTTAAAGGTGAGGAGAGGAGCTCCTTTGATTGGTGAAGATCTGACTCGGCTGTGTCAAACCCACTCCACGCCTTTCTCTCCTCCTTCTGTCTCCCTCCCGCCCTGTCTCCTCCCTCTTCACCGTTTGCGCCGGTGGGAGGGACGAGGGGAGGGGCTGCGCCGGTCTAAGTCTGACTGCGCGGCCCACCAATCTTGCGAAATGGACCTGGGCCACACCCCGTTGGCGTGGCGAAGCTGCGCTGATCACAGACTTCACCTGGTCGACGAAACTAGGGCCCCTGGGGTTAAAAGACTTGTTGTAGACGAGGGTGAGAGTGTTGTGAATTTTACGAGCTGTTAGCGCGTACAGTAGCTCACACCTGCTCCTTTTTTTAATAATAATGAGGAGTGGAGTGGGGGCGTGTGCAGGAACAAACAAATAATGAATGAAGCTAAAGTTAATCAGGCTAATGTGAGTAACTTTAATACATGCACATATTTTAACAGTTCATAATATTACAGATCCATAATGACACACTGTTATTTCATATATGCTAAAGTTACGTTTATTCCGCTACCAGTGGCTGTTTGAGATGTATTTTAGGAGCCATCTGTTTATTTTATTTATCTATTCAACCTGTATTTAGCCAGGTAAGTCAATTATAAAACCAGTTCTCATTTACAACCTGTGTAATTTCTGTCAATCTATCTGAATGCAATGTGCTATTTACGAATGCAACATTAAAAACGATAAGAATTTATTCTAATAGAGCAGAAATGCAAAAATATCATGTTGTGTTTGCAATATGAGCCACAATTTCAGTTGAAATTATAATAATTTTTTGCATTAAAATTACATTATAAAAGTTGTATTTTGAATTTCCACCATCTGGAGGACGTGATTTATAGTCTGGATTGTTTCTGCAGCATCATAATGATTCATTTAAAACACATTTTTACCATCATCACTTGCTGCGATTTTGGATATTACACGTCATAATTTTGATAAATTGTTCAGCCCTTGTTTCTGGCAAGATGTGTTTGTTTACTAGTAAACAACAGGGCAACCCCCATCTGCACTACTTTGCATATCCACATGAAACAGCAAATCACCCAAACTTGGAGTTTCTCAGCGTTGTTTAGCTCAGACTCCAACATTTTTTTTTTTTTTTTTTTCGTTTCCTCTGGTGGAGCTTATAGCATTAATAGTTCATGACTCATGAATACATTTGGAGGACAGGAAAAAAAAACACGAGGAGTGGGAAAGAAAAGCTGAACGAGGGGGAAAAAGATGGCAACAATAAAAGACACTTTTTACTGCTCCCATCTCTTGCTGTAAAGCTCCGAGCTCCACTTCACTGCCCATCTCATCGTTAACTCAGGAGGAGCAGCATTATCATCAGGACCATTTTTCCATTAGCCTCCTCCTGCCTCAGAGGCTCTTTCTCTCTTTCTCTCCATCTCTGCCTTTTCCTACACTCACATCTTCTTTCTCTGCTTTGTGTTTTTCTTCCACTATTCAGTCTGTGTTCGCCGCTTTCACTCTCTCATTTCATACCTCACAATATTTCTGCCTCTCCTCTCTCTCTCTCTCCCATCCCTCACTCTGTCATTTCCTGTGGTCTCCTTAATCTATAACTGCCACCTCGTTGTCATCTCTCCGTCTCTCGCCCTCCCGTCACGCCAACAACAAATCACCTAACGGCTCTCGGCGACATGCACTTAGACAAGAGGCTGGTTAGTATCAGGAAATTGGGCCATTAATAACGGCCTCCTCTTCTGTATTTATTGCTAGTGTAGGGGGGATTGAGCTGGGAGCTTCAAATATGGGTTAGTGCAAGAGAGGAAAAAAAAGGAAAGGCCACATGGCTCCTCTCCTGTGACGACCTGATCACATTCAGCTCAACTCATATCAAGATATTTGCTTTGCTTGTCTTTGGCAAGAGGATATCAATAAAGCTCCGCAGTTCCCATGTTGCCAGTTTCACAGGAAAAGGTCACAGTTTGGTGCAGTAGCTAATATAATGTCAAGATGTTCATTAAAATGCAAATATTGTTTAACAGAGTTCATTAGAATCTCCAAAAACAAATCAGTTTTCTTGTCTTTTTTATTGAAACTTAACGGTGTTTGTTAACAGCTATCCAGTCTCTGTCCAAAACTAAGGTTGTAATGCTACTATATAGGGATAAAAGGAAACTGTTGAACTATTTATTCCCCGATCGATAGTAAAACATACCTAAAACTAATCTCAGAAAATAATTTAACCTTCCTCTTGTTTTAACCTTCCGTTTTCAGGTTTTAAATACATAAAAGTATCACATACTGTAAATTAGTTTATTGCATCAAGGCTTTTTGATTTTGTCAGGAACCTCTATTTAAACAAAAAAAAAACAAGGGTCGATTTTGACCCGGTTATAA
Source organism: Trachurus trachurus (assembly GCF_905171665.1). Lineage (NCBI taxonomy): Eukaryota > Metazoa > Chordata > Actinopteri > Carangiformes > Carangidae > Trachurus > Trachurus trachurus. The sequence goes on from NC_139892.1 coordinate 10,827,263, forward strand.
CAAAAAGAACAATAATTAGAGTTAAAACTGAAATCACAAGTGCAGAATCAACCCTTTCATGGATAAGGAAGCCTAATAACGTAACCAAGAGATGAGAAACAAATGGGATGATAATAATAATTGTTTTTACTGATTAAAGACTCGGGTCAAAACCGACCTGAACACAAGAGATGGTAGCAGAAAGCTGACACAAGACGAAGGTTAAAAGATATAAAAGAAAGTTTTCTTGAATGTCAATCCATAAATAAAACACATAAAAGAAGCAGTAGCAGTTACAGTGCTTTTATATTTATATTGTGCAACAGATTGACATGTATGTATGAGCTGTTACGACCTCGTCCACGAGCTGCTTCTGTTCAAGGATAAGCTGCTGAATAAATGAGGAGCCAGTGCACCTGTTTACCGCCGAGCGTCCTCGTACAGGAGCTGACATCATGAGCTATGGTGAATGCGCTGTGGACTAGTTTCCAAAACCGGGTTTTGGGACTTTCATTTGCCCTTGATTTATTTAGTTGGAGGTAAAACAAAAGCAAAGATTTAATTCCTCATCCCAAGCGGAGAGAGATAGAGAGAGAGAGAGATTAATCCTGTCTCGTACACCTTTTCATTTTTTATTTTCCTCTTTTTTAATCATGGTTATATAGAGAGTTTATATAAAAGTTCATCTCACAGAGAGAAAACGGAGCAGGTTGGCTTTTATAAACTCACCCGAACAGCAAAGTTGCATTTGCCCTTGCGTACAGCCTCCTCGTCCGCCTGCCACTGATGCGGTCTGCTGGCCTCGGGGACGTAGGTGGGCTTCTTCCTCCTCAGACTCTGACGAAGCTTGTTCATCTCCGGGGTCACGTGCTCCCTGGTACTGCAGAGACAGAGAGAGAGACGCTGGTTTAATTCCCCCATTACAACATATTTGGGTTTTTTTTTTATAGCTCCTCAATTTCAGATTTTAAAGGGATAGTTCAACATTTTGGGCAAATTGGCCCATTGCAATAATCCCTATAGTCATAGCAGTAGGTTCGTTACCTTTAATTGTCAGTGCAAGCTGTTTTTAGAACGGCGGAGCAGAGCCGTGAGCTGCTCAGAGCTACGCTACGGAGGCTCATGGGATTTCTTGGTTTCCCTCATCAAACTCATCAAATACACAATCCAACAACTCCAAAACGCTCTGGTGGACAAGTTGTGACCTGCACATTCACCACACTATGAGATAATAATAGAACGTTACCAGACAGAGTTGTTTTAGAGGTAAATTCATGCAAAACCGCTGATGTGCGTTCCCGTCGGGGGCAGTTTTTCAGCAAGCAGTCTCTGTATTTACCTCGAAAACAACTCTGTCTCGTAACTTTCCATTATTATCTCATAGCGTGGTGAATGTGCAGCTCGCGGCTCTGCTCCGCCGTTCTAAAAATAGCTTGCACTGACAATTAAAGGTAACGAACCTACTGCTATCTATGACTATAGGGATTATGGCAATGGGCCAATTTGCCCAAATGTTGAACTATCCCTTTAAAGAAATACCACTTCAGAGCTCCTTCCTGATGTGTTTCATACAGGATTATGACAAAAGAAGGATCGATTTTCATTGATCAGCTCAAGTTCATTATGCAGTAATCATCCCTAACAAGGCGGCGAGTGTGTGTGTCATAAACTCTTCCTGCCACGATGCTCCATTGATTCTCCATTCAGACGCAGGTTGTACAAATCACACAGGTATAAACATTAATGAAGACAAAGCAGAGAGAGAGAGAGAGAGAGCGTTGCTTTCATCTCTCCAAGAAACATCAGGAAATGCTGAGTGAATACTGATCAACACAAACACACACTTACACACACACACACAGACTCCAGTCCTTCCTTGAATACACACAGTCCTCTCTCCTCTCTCTGCTCCTTAATTAGACCATTCAGCCCGCTGGCCTGTTTAGCGATGTTAATTTCCCAGCATAATGAAACATGACGCCATCAAAACATGACCTGCTTAAAAATGATAATTACTGTTTTCATTCCTCCACAGTCACATCGACCCCCCCCCCCCCCCACCTCCCTCCCTCAGCAGAACAATACAATAAAAACATCTCTCCTCATGCGCCTCCTCCCTGCTTAATAAGACTGAATTAATTGCACCAGCAGAGCTCTGAATCATACTTCAAAAAAACGTCAAAAAAAAGAAAAAAGAAAAAGAAATCTGACGTTCAGACCTCGCATACACTTTTCTCCTAGTTTCCCTCCTCAGTCTCATCCATTTCCTCTCTGGTCATGTTCTTTTATATTCAACACACTTTGATCTGACGAGCGAGGGGAGCAGGCAGACAGACAGGCAGCGAGCTTCAGTTCCTAAATCCACAATATTAAATCCAACCACCGAAACACGCCAGGGACCTCAGAGCACAGTGTGAAACTCTTTTTTAAATACAGCATCCGTGCAAACTGTTAAGAAATTAAATAAAAAGCTGTGGCGCGATCAAAGGAATATTTATGTGAAAAAAACAACAACCTTTTATTCCCCCATTTCTCTCTCTCGGGTTCAACCGAAGTAAAGACTACACTTGCGTTATTCTCTTACCGTCTGGCTGCTTTAGGAGGGCGAGAAACTGCACAGATATTACAGTGAACACATGTCATCATCTCCATCTCTGTAGAAACAAACAGCCTGCTGGATCCTGAAGACTGAAACCTTCTCTCTGCTCATCTACACTCAGGTCTGTCTTCAAATACAAATATATATATATATAAGCACGCGCGCACACACACACACACACACGCACTCATCACTTCTCATAATAAGTGCACTGTTGCTGGTAATTGGTGGCAAAAGGCCGGTGTGTGCCGGAAGCGTGTTGTGCAATTAGACGTTTTTGTGCATCTCACACACTCGCTCAGACGTGTGTGTAACGCCGAGAATTCAAATGCAGCAGCTCGAGTGGCCTTACTCATTCCTGGCATGTGAGCCATGTGTCCTCTGCCAAGACCAGGCACACACACACACACACATAGACACTAACACACACACGCACAAATATATCCAGGCCCCTCTGCAGCTCCATTTGCACACATGTCGCGGCTTTTGCCAGTCATTTCTGGGCAAAGCGCCAAATGACGGGCACCTGGCTGGCACCGGCACGGCTGAAGCAGGTGTGAATGTGTGTGTGTGTGTGTGTGTGTGTGTGTGTGTGTGTGTGTGTGTGTGTGTGTGTGTGTGTGTGTGTGTTGGGGTGAAAGCAGGCCTGTGCGTAATATCCCACAAGGGAGGTGGAGGAGGAGGACAAGGAGGAGAAGGAGGAGGAGGGGCAGTTATGGGGACAGAGTGGGGGAAAGGAGGTGCTGGTTGGGGAATACAAGATGCTCTGTAACTGGCCTCATATGGTTTGGGACAGCGGGTGACGAGGAGGAGGAGGAGGAGGAGGAGGAGGAGTGAGCGAATAGGACTGGCATCTGATATCAGGCCGCAAAGGGAAAGGCACAGAAAAGATTCAACAGAAAAATCACCAGAAGAAGTGGAAGAATGAAGAAACGAGGTGAGAAAATGAGTGAAATGAGCCTTTAAAGCATCCTGGTCCTCGCACTGGGTTCATGTAAGGAACTACGACTAATGTGGTCAAACTGAAACAGACCGATCCACTGATCAATAATAACTGACTGTTTACAGATCAAATATAAAGTTCAGATCCACATGTTGAAAAAAAAAGTTAAAACATTCATGAAGCTCATTTTCAAGGTTAAATATTCCTATTATAATTACTATCATATATTAAACTTGAACATTTCTGCTAATTAAAGTCATTAACATTGCAACAGTTTGGTCCATTACAGCGACACCCATTTTAACTGGAGTGGCCAAGTTTCCAAAGGTTTTTTAAAGTAAAAAGTAAAGTATAAAGTGGATTTAGTGGGATAACGAGGTGATGTGCCTCCTTTCTCTAACTTGAAAACAAATGTAAGCAGAGTAACGTATTAATTAGGCCAAGTATGTGATTTGTCACATGGACATTATGAATATAAACTATGTTTCTTATAGCAAAGACTTGATATTTTTTTGGAAATACTCATCCAACTAAGACTCATCTGTTGAAAACCATAAAAATGACAACTCTCTGTTTTACGGTGGATTATACACTGCACCAGCTCGAATCAGTCTGGTGACTTTATTCACAGTAAAAGAGCAAATTAACAGTTTTTCTCTGTTGTTTTTTGTCCAGACGACACAAACGTGTGGAGCTGTGAATGTGCTGGTTTAGAGATGAAGGCATGAACTCTCCCTTTAATGAATAAAAAGTTGTTGTTTTTTTCATGTAAATGCATCTTTGTTACCTACATTTGTAAACCTGTGGTGTTGAGTTACTGTAAATCGATGCACAAATTACACAGACGACATAAATTCCACACGTATCATGGAGGCGACGGGACTTTATTAAATTACGACCTGCACCAGACTGCGGTGGAAACACAAGTGAAAACAACTCAGTGTGAAATGAACTGAAGTCTGGTATACTGTAGTAAAAAACGCTCTTTGATGGAGTCTTGTAGTGTGGAGAGAGACACATTAGGGTGGAGACATTACCCAGCATGCAATAGGCAAAGGCCTTGCATAGCTGTGACCTCACCCCATAGAACAAGAACCATCTGCATGAAGAAGAAGAAGAAGAGGGAGGAAAAAAGACGACGAGGATGCAAAAACATCAAAATAGATCCATAAATCAACGGCACAAATGAAATCTATCGTCATGAACCCACGCAAAAAACTCATAAGCACTTCAGCGTAGACTACACAAACAGGAGGAACGGTGCCAAACAACACATAGTTGCTCCCCAGCCAGTGTTTGACTTAGCAGCCATCTGGAATGCATTGTTGCGGCAGCAGCAGAGAGAGGGAGAGACGACGACGACGACTTACGATCGTATGATGTTATTATGTCGTCGTTCACCCAAGGTGACCTCCCTTCATCACTGCTGCTTCCTTCCCGCCGTCCGCCCTAAAGTCTTCCTCCTCCTCCTCCTCCTCCTCCTCCTGCTGCTCACTAGTGTTTATACACCACATCTCCTCTGATCTCTGCTCTGCTCCTGTCCAGCTGATGAGACGACGACGACGAGGGATGCAATATTATTTAAAAAAAACACACACAACTAAAAAACAAAGCAGGCCTGAAGCTAAACGTCTGCAGCTCTGTCGATTAGATGTGAATGTGAGGAAATGGGTTTCGCAGAGGGTTGAATTTAGCATGAAAAGTTCGCCCACGCACAGAGACTCATAAAACGTGGGGGGAAAAATGTGAACATTTTGCTTTCAGCTTGTTAACTTTTTAACCGTTACTCCATTGGGGCATTTTGTCATTATAATACGTATAATTCGCATCAGATTATTACCTTGTATTCAAAGTGTTAGAGAATTAAAATGTCATTATGCGTTCACTCCATATAATCTGTGTTAGGACTGCATGAACTCATGTGTGTCCAGCTGTGGGTTTTCTGTGCGAGCCAGATGTGAGTCTGATTGATATGTTTGGCGCACTCCCTCCCTTTCACACACACTCACACAGTGTTCCTCCCTCATCCAGATGTTCGGTGTTCAACAGCGGCTCCGAGAGATTTTTTTTTTTTTTTTTTTTGGCAAAAACGGGACACACTCCTCCCTCACACCACGTCTCCTCCTCAGCCAGATGCTCAGGAGCTCACCTCATACACAAGGAGGGAGGAGGAGTGTGGGAGAGAAGAGGGTGATGTTGGTTGCCACACACACACACACACACGCACACACAAGATCTCACATGCACACACACACTTAAATCAGTTGGGTTAAAAAATAACCCAATTTTAACCCAACTGCTGGTTCAGATAAGAACAAACCCCCTTTTTTGGGTTATTTTAACCCAACAGGTTGGGTTATTCTTTTTGACCCAACTCTTGGGTTGAATATTCAACCCAAGAGTTGGGCTATGCTAAAAAATCTGCCAGTGAGTGAAAGCAACTTTCTATGCTAGTAACAAAGATATTCAATAAATGGAAAGATACTCCATGAGCGGCTGCTCCAATGATATGAAATGGTATACACTTCCTGTCTCTCTAAATGGGCGTGGCCAACCGTCACCCCACCTCGTCTGTGAACGTGTGTGTGGATTTATACAATTTGTAGGTAGATGAAAGTGAGATATTTATATTTTGTTATGATAACATTAAATATTTACACTACTAACAGTCATATTTAGCATGCCAAAAATAATTTAAATCATTTTCACGGGCATTCGCGGCCGTTTGTTTGACGTTGCCTAGGAGATCTGTGCCAAATCTCGCGAGAGTGTGTCGTAGAGACAGAGACAGGTCTTGAACAAAGTGGATTTTCTCCTGATGTGTCCGTCTGAAAATTGCCATTTTCGTGTCAAACTGTTCAGAAGAGATGTGGCTTGTGAAAAATGAGTCCAAAATTTACTTCAGTGACTGTGGGGAGAAGGACCCGACCATAATCGGTGTTCACGTTCAATTGTCCCATTGGAGTCAATGCACTCCAGACTGCCTCTGGTCTCTCTAAAGGGGCGTGGCCGTGCAGAAGCCCATGTGACATCATACAGGAAGCTGACTCGTCATGGAAGGTCTTGGTTTATAAACCGTCTTTGCTAGTAATAAGAAAGAAAAACTTTTTTAACCAAACGAATGGGTTACTCACTGAAAAATAACCCAATTACTTGAACAACCCAGGAATTGGGTTAAATTAATAGCCATATAACTCTGAAAATGGGTTACACTCTGGAAAAATAACCCAAAAATTTAACTCAACACCAATCCACAAGTTACTGAACGTGATCTATGGTGGTTATTTTGGTGGAATTGTATGTTAGCCTACGTTTCCATGGTTTTCAGTCGTTGCGTAGTTGCGGTAAACGCATGAATCTATTAACACTGGCTTTTAACACAGATATCAATATGTATGATATCCACTGTTAAAAGCAGGTGTGATGATCCATGCGTTCTACAGATTTTCATATATATCCATGCATTTACCGCGACTACCAAAACCATGGAAACGTAAACATAAAGTTCCACCGGAAGAGCAAAACCGGGTTACGTTTTTGACGTTCGGAAAAAGGTGGATAACTCAGAAATTGCGTTACAGAGATAACCCAACATTTTTTTAGTGTGCACAAGATCACACACACTTGTCTAGACAATCCTCTGCTGCAGTAAACACACATGCAATGCAAACACACACATACACACACACACACACACAAACACACACATACACACACAATGAGTCATTGCCACTTCGTATTACGGTAAGCCATATATCTGTGAAGCTCCGGAGAGACAAGGAGGGGACAAGCGAGAGGTGGAGCAAGGGTGTGTGTCTGTGTGTGTGTGTGTGTGTGTGTGTGTGTGTGTGTGTGTGTGTGTGTGTGTGTGTGTGTGTGTGTGTGTGTGTGTGTGTGTGCGAGTGTGCGAGTGTGAATGTGTGTGTGTTGCTGCAGGGGATTGTTTTGGCTTAGTCATCACTGAGCTGACCACTTTATATGGACACAGTGTACCTCCTCCCTCTGTTTTCCCCTCAGTTCAGCTGAATTCAACCCGGGTCTTATTGGTTGAACCCAGCGACAGACGGGCCGATGTTGATGCACTGCAAAAACTCTAAATCTCACCAAGAATATTTGTCTTATTTCTCGTCAAAATGTCATTTCTAGTCAAAGCAAATCTCATTATAAGACTCATCACATAAAAATAGCTTGTTTTTACTTCTTTCAAGTATATTCAGAAAAATCTGGTAGTCCAGCCAGTTTTTCTTTCTTATTGCAAGCACAAAAAAGTTGCTTTCACTCACTGGCAGATTTTTCTACTCATTTCAATTGAAAAATAGTTTGAAACAAGTGAAAATTATCTAAAAACAAGTACATTTTTAGGTGATGGAGTCTTATTTTAACTGGAAAGTGATTCATTTTGACTAGAGATTAGACAGTTTGACAAGAAATAAGACAAATATTCTTGGAAAGATTTTGAGTTTTTGCAGTGTGTGTTTTGCTGAAGCTGCGTAGTGTGTGTGACTCAAACTTTCAGTTGTAAGCGCAGAAAAAAGAAAAAAAAAAGCTTCAAAAGGTCAGTGTGGATACAGCTGCATGCAGTACAAAGTGTTAATTGTACTGTTTTCTGAGAACATCCATTGAAAACAAGTCATTTAAATTATGATATAATGTAGCTGAGTGATGATGTACCAATCCTGGACCATGTCATTCACAAAAAATGTGCTTGAGTCTATAAACATGTTTGATTTACATGAACATAAATTTTTATTTATATGGTCCCATGATGGAGACAAGCTGAGAAAAACAGAAGAAAACGCTGATGCGTGACTCTCTGAGATGATCTAATACACATGTAGGCCGTTGTTTAATAAAAATTAAGTTGCAAAATATGGAGTTTATAACATCAGTTCATATTTCTGGTTATATTTAGAAGTTATTTAGAGGTAAAAAGTAAATACAGAGCTTACTTTCTTCTTTATTTTTAGCATTTTTTTGGTTGGTTGTAACAAAACAACAAAAGTGTTCACTTGTGGGCATTTAAAATTAGAGCCACAGTTATAAATAACCATTTATAACCATTTTATACCTAATGGGGGACTATGTGCAGTGTTGAGGCATTTAACAACAGGGTCCTCATGTTTATACTTAATGGGATTTGTATTTACCTGCTTCAATTTGTATGACCAAGAGCTTTAATACCCATAATCCTCCATCTTAGTTTAGCCAAATTAAAAACTTGTGTATTCAAATTAACATACGCACAATCAGCATTAAATGTTGCCTCATCATGACTCATTTAGATGATATACTGTAGAGATAATGTAGAGCTAATAAAATTAATTCAGAAACACATACAGGGACATTGTGCTGACACACACACACACACACACACACACACACACACACACACACACACACTGAAAACTGACCCAGTTTCTGGGCCCTGCAGACTTTAACTGACACTGAGTGACCCCGATAGGGATGCTGACACCATCTATCACCAAAACTCCCTGTCTCGCTCTTCCTCTCTCTTTCTCTCTCTCTCACACACACACACACACAAACAAACACACACACACATACACAGACACACACTCAAACACAAACAAAAGCAACAGGTGCTCAGTGTTTTTGTGTGCATGATTAAAAAATAAAGAAGCTGAGCTCGACGAAGCTGCAATAAACCAGGGCACTTTTGTTTAGACTGAAGGCTGACCCAGGACAGGATGGCCTTATTCATCGGTTTGTGAGGCTGTGCAGGAGTGTGTGTGTGTGTGTGTATGTGAGACAGACGGAGACAGAGTGTGCTTGGCAGGGTTTGTATTGGACGGACAGACTAAAGCGCACATCAACCATGGCTTCTATACACAGATTCTTCAGATATACTATAACATTTATGCCGCATGGCTGAAATCCGCACCTCAACTTCCAATAGGCTATTACTAATTTCCGGTAAAAATGTTTATTTGCTTGCAGTTGAAGTGAAAAGATTAATATCAATTGTTTAAACGGCAGACTTGAGACTTATTGGACTCAGTTCAGACTTATAAAGAGGAACTGTGTGCATGCAGGTTCTGGGGAGAAAAGCCTTCAGTGGCTCCAGAGGAAGCTGTGCAAAATCTGATAAATGTCCTCAAGTGTCAAGCGTCGGCTGGAGAGCTGGAGATTAAGAGTTTGGAAATGGAAATGAAAAAAATATGGAGGTGAGGAGTTCGACAGAAGTGAGCAAACCCCCAGTCTCTGATTCAATCCTCCTCAGCAAGCTTTTATAGGCAAACACTCCAAGTTTGGTGTGTTTATTTGAACTTTATTACTTTGTTTTATCCATTATTAGCCAAGATTTACTGGAAAAATAATTCGAAATCTATGAAAAAACACACTACAGACTTAACTTTGAACAAAAATAATCAAATTTTGCATCATTTTAGCATATTCTGAATGTAGCATGTTAGCTTTTAGCATTTAGGGATGTGATGAAACCTCATAAGATTCAAGGATTCAAGATCTGTGACTCAGTTTTAATAATCTCAGACTTGATTTTGGACTTGTCCCTAAAATAAACATTGCCTACAGCGCTTTGGCTTAGCACAGGGACTGCAAAGTGCAAACCACAGTCTATGGTGCAAACAGAGGGAGGTTAGTTTGGCCCTGCACCCTCAAACAAAACACTTGTTCTTAGATGTGCACAGTGTATTTTAAAAGAAAATGTATGGGTATAGTGAATTTAAAAGATATTAAAATGAGAAATTGTTTAGCGTTTCCTCTTGAAAGCTTTGCTAGCTGCGCTAAATCAGGCTAAAACATCCTCAGTCAGTGTCTCTGCTGAGGCTTAAGATAGGTGCTGGTGTTGATATTTTTGCCTGATTTCTTTATGAACATATACAAAATACACATAAAATGTAAAAGTTTTGGTCATATTTGCACACTTTCCCTAATCAAATACCCAACAAGGAGTGTGAGTGTTTTCGTCAAACAGCCAGGCGACCGAGCCATGGAGCTGCTGAGCTTAAAATGTCCACGTCAATATAATTACTGGAAAACAACACGTTTGCACAAATTATTCAATATTACTGTAAAAAAAAAAAAAAGTAATTCCTGGAAGCGAGGGAACATTAATAGGCAGCTTATAAACAACGACGCAAAGTTTAAATATGGCTACAGCAAAATGCAATAGCCTGTACTGACTGTCTGTGCTCTGTCTAATCTGAGCTCATGTGAAACATAAATGCCCTTGGGTTGGATGCTGCAGCAACAGTGAGCAAATATTATATTAAAAAAAAGAAAGAAAAAAACTCCAGACTATCTGTAGCATCAGTGCATACAGATAGGAGCAGTGCTGTATATACAGAACAATGTGTAGGTGGCTTATGGAGCATCTACTTTTCTGAGAGGAGGTCAAAACGAACCATATTGCATCAGTAATGGCTCTTTGTGTCAACGATCAGGAGTGTGTGTGTCTGTGTGTGTGTGTGATAGAGAGATAGGCGGTGGCAGGTGAAGAAGAACCACGTGATCGACCATCAGCCTGGTACCCACAGTCGTCTATTGTCTCGACTGTCCCTCTCTCTCTCCTTCACACACACACACTCACACACTTCACAGTCCTCCAATAAGGTCCAAAAAAAAGAAAAGAAAAACGAGGGGGTCATTGGGTTCCTATATCTCTCTCCTATCATTGAAATTCAGGACCAGTCCTCAGTCCATAGTGGTTATTTAATGCAGCGGCCGCTCGTCGTCGTGCTGTAGTACCGTTCAATATGACTCATAACACCATATAACAGCATATGTCCGCCAACAGTTTTCCATAATGTAAAATACATTATTTATGGAACAAGTTCTGCCTCCTTGCATTTAGATTCCCTGGGGTGTTTTCCTGCAGGGTTAATATTTCTAAATTTAACTAAAAAACACACCCACAGTACACCCCCACTTTAACTTTTATTGCAGACAAATTACTCACAAACCTGCATCAACCTTACAGCGGTGTAAGAAACTTCATTTATTTAGATTTTTATGTGAGGAAATGACACTGTAGTAGAGTCATTTCACGGTACATTTGAATCAGCAAGGAGGCCGTTACCGTGATAGAAATGTATTTAACTGAAGTGAGGATGCAAAAGAAATGCATTGTGGGGCTCAAATAAACCATAACAAACTTGCTGTTAAGTTTACATTCATGTATTCTTTCACATTGACGGTTGATTTTATGATTTAATTTGAAATCTGCTGAAATATTATCCCATTAAAGACCGATGATGATGATGATGTCTTCATGTGACAAATAAGAGTCATGATGAGTAATATAGTTTTTCTTTTACTGACATCTACTCTGACCCGCCCACCATGTAGGTCATATTGATTATGTTGTATTTGTCACTGTAGTGAAGTCTATGAACCATGGCCACTCATGGGTGTCCGAGGAGATGAATTTCAAGAGAGAGGCGAGAGAGAGTGTGTGTGTGTGTGTGTGTATGTGTGTATGCACGGTGTGTCACTATGTCAACACGTTTAACGGACGCCAATTAGCTTGACATTGACTGGTAGACCCACAAACACGTTCCTGTCCTTCCTCTGACCCGCTAATGCAATATGATCTTTCAGTGACGCATTACAGAGGCTGTTCTAATATAATTATAGTCTGTGTCTGTGTATGTGTGTGTGTGTGTGTCGGTGTGTGTGTGTGTGTGTGTGTGTGTGTGTGTGTGTGTGTGTGTGTGTGTGTGTGTGTGTGTGTGTGTGTGTGTGTGTGTGTGTGTGTGTGTGTGTGTGAGAGCTGGTGGTGGTCGTCTTGTGTAATGAGACTGAAGTGAATCTGTGACTCAGAGTGGGAATTCAGTGCGTTATCACATCCAGAGGTGAAGTGAAGGCAGCGTGAGAAAGATGCTGTCATCAGAGTCGACGAGTTGTTTGGACTCAACGTACCGACCGACCAGATCCAGGATCAGCTCTTCTTCTCACTGACACTATGTTCTTAAATCAAAACTTGTCTGCAGCAGCAACTAAAGTGAATCACAATCAGCAACTGGAGGAAATTAAATTTACTGCTGCATGTGCACAAGATGCAGATTACAGCATGTTAAAAAAAAAAACATGAGCTCGGCAAATGTTCCCCACGCAAACACTAATTCTCTTGGAGAAGAGGAAAAATCATCTTTAAAAAAACATTTAAAGATGTTTTGGCGTAGTTTTTTCTCTTTTTTCCAACATTTTCTAGTCCTTATTCATTAAAGGATTTTTATTTTTAAACGTTATTATGTCATGAGCGAATGATTCATTCCTTTTAATATCTAAGGGAATGATAAATACTACATCAAAGTCAAAACCATTTTCTTTACAGGGCCTTAAAACTTGAACTTTTTTTTTCTCCTTTCAACCATTTAAAGATTTTCTTTGTAAGTTTTCTCTGCTGCCAAACTTGGTACACCATGTGAACAGTGCCACATCTTCAGGAGAGACAGGAGCTTAGTCAGACTAAAACCAGACTTTTATACTGTATATACTGCCCGTCCAAAAAAGAAAGGTACTACAGTTCTTGGATTTAACTAAGCTAATAGGTCAGAGCCTCCTATTGGATAATTACTGCATGGATGATGATGTTTCAGCTGGCAACAACTTATCTAACCCTAACTGATGCAGTCTCATTTCTTAAACAACCATGTTAGAAGACACATCCTGTGGTCGTGGAGAAGATGTTGATCTGTTTCAGAAGGGTCAAATTATTGGCATCAAGCAAATAAAACATCTAAGGAGATTGCTGAAACTACTAAAATTAGGTTAAGAACTGTCCAACGCATTATTAAAAACTGAAAGGATAGTAGAGAACCATCAGAGTTTGTATCTTAACCCCATTGAGAATCTTTGAACAATTAACTCAACTTTGGACGGAAATAAATGCTGTGACATGGCAGAAGCTTATTGAAACGATGCCACAGCGGATGCATGCTGTCATCAAAGCTAAAGGCGGTCCAACGAAAAGTTGGACTAACACACCCAGATAATGCAGTATGGAGTCAAGTCATTCACTCAGTCAGACAAAAAAACAAAAGTCTGACATACAGAACTTCCCTCAATCAAATCAATTCCCCTCCTGTGCTTATGTTATATACATGAACAAATAAATGGCCTATAGGTGAGATATAACTGTAGGCTGTGGCTACCTGAAGCTCTGTGCATCAACTCAACTGCATATACTGTATAAGCTACCACAGCGCTTGTGCTCCTCTGGCCCTTCGGTGTCCATGGTGATACAACGTGACGACCTCACAACTACAGTGAGGGAAGTGCAAATTAAATGTGACAGTGTCGGCATCTACCAGCAGGACCCCTATTAACCCCCTGCACGGCGAGCATAAATCCAGCTTATACCTGGCTAACCTGGGGGTTTGTTCCTAAGCTGCTCGCTCGCAGTATTCTCTACTTGTCATGTTTGATTTTTAGTGATGTTGCATCTTTTTTTTTCCTCCTTCTTCTTCCCCCAGATACTTTCAGCCAACACTGTTTATTATCACTGGCAGGAGTGATGATGATGGATGGTGGAAGTGGAGTTTCCCTTATAATAAAAAAAAAAAATCAAACCAGGAGCGTCAGAAGACTTTAAATTAGTTTGATCTTGTGTCATAGAGAAAAATATAAGACAATGTTGACACTTCACAGTCAAATAGCGACGTTTAAGACGAGATATCTGGGATGGTTTCTTCGACTCTACGGAAAGAACTTGGATAGAAACTAAATGTCATCACTATGGAGATGGATAGATCCAGGAGGCAGCGCATGCAGGTTTCCAGAGTCAGAGCTCCGTCATGGTTTGACTACAGGCTAAATGAGATTTGCCGGCAGTTACACACACTCGCGCGCACACACATATAAAGAAAACAGACATATGTTTCCATACAGTAGATGCCATTCATAGTGAGCTCGCAGCAAATAACCGTGAGATTGGCTAAATTCAATACAAGCATTCATTTCCACTGAATTCATCGCAGAGAACAGAACAGAACCAGGGAGGAGGAGGGAGGGGAGAAGAGGAAGAGGAGGAGGAGGAGGAGGAAGAGGAGCGGAGGAGTAAATGTAGAAGAGGAACAATCGATGTGGCTGGTCTAGAGGCTGAATGAGAGGGTCATTCTGCCAAAGCTGGGAAAACTTCCTGCAATTAAAATTATCTGCTGCCCAGTTCTGTTTTTTTCTGCAAATGGGACGTAGCTGGGAAACGGCAATTTACACTGTGTTACACTGTGGAGAGAGAAAGAGAGAGAGAGAGGGTGTGTGTTAAGTCTAGGAGGTGCATGTGCATGTGTGTGTGTGTGCATGTGTGTATTCACGTGCACAACACACATACATGAACACACACACACACATGAACAGAGCTCCCACACCTATTATCCTCTTCCTCCGGGCTTATCATCATGCTGTGTCACTGCCCCTCCTGCCACTGTTTCAATTCCCACCCACCCGAGTTAAGCCGGGAGAAGATTGTGTGTGTGTGTGTGTGTGTGTGTGTGTGTGTGTGTGTGTGTGTGTGTGTGTGTGTGTGTGTGTGTGTGTGTGTGTGTGTTTGTGCTTCTGCAGGGTCACTTTCTTCCTCTCTATTTTTGTAAGCAAAGGTGTTTGTGTCCTGCTGTGTTGTAGACAGTATGTATGATGCATTTGTACACAAAGGTCTTGAATGTGCTCATACCTGTGTGTGCATATACTGTATATACGT
Organism: Trachurus trachurus; assembly: GCF_905171665.1. NCBI lineage: Eukaryota > Metazoa > Chordata > Actinopteri > Carangiformes > Carangidae > Trachurus > Trachurus trachurus. Next base: position 10,842,467 of record NC_139892.1, read on the forward strand.
GTGTGTTTGTGTGTGTGTATGTGTGTGTGTCTGAATGGGTTCCAAGACACAAAAGATTAACACAACAATATCCAAATCCCCCTCTGCCCTTGGAACAGCAGGCAAAGAGGGTACAGACCAGACCACGCTCTGGCTCTGGCTCTGGCTCTGTGTGTGTTTGTGATAGTGTTGTGTGTCTGTGTGTGTGTGCATTCATTTGCCTATGTAGCAATGCATCTGTATCACATCATGTCTGTGTGTATGTGTGTGTGTGTGTGTGTGGGTGAGGCAGCTAATCTAAAACACGGTGCAGCCATGCATGAAGTGGAGCAGTCTAGTCGATATGCTCCTGTATCATATTGGTCGTGCTGTGTTCCCACTTTGTAGTCCCACCTATCAGTCTAGACCAGCGCCACGGGCCAGCTTATCATCTGCACTACATTACTGATATGACAGCACAGTGTGCGACGGCGCGCTTTCATCTCTAGGGACGACGGGGAAACACAGAAAGCAGAGTAGAAGTAGAAACAGGGTATACAGTATTTCCTGCAGAGCTTTTTCCTGCATCATTCACCAACACAATGAGTTAAACGTCAGCGAACTCAACGACACCAGAAAAACTTTGCATGACTTTAAATACAAAGTGACTTCACTGAAATGTTCCCGGGGCTGAAGGAGCTATTGTTGCCGCGGCAATTTCTCAATGTCTTGTCAACCCCACCCTCTCGAGCTTCGGCGGTGCAGAGTTTTACATCAGAGGAGTGAAGTGACCCGGCGTTTCGAGGAGCATTCACATCCCTCACAGTCAAAGAGGCTGAATTTAACTGTCGTCTCTCTACAGAAAGAAAGTTCAGCGTGGCCTGAACACGACTGCACTGGTGAAACACGTCTCCTCTTTTCTTCACCTCAAACTCCATTTTGAAAGTGTTAAAATCTAAAATCTTCAGACTATTTTTTATCTCCCGCTTCCTCGGTTGAAAGAAAATGGGAGGAAATCCATATTTTCCTCATGATGAATCTAAATTACCTTGACTTTTTGTTCCTCATACTGTACTGTAAACACTCTCTGTCCCTCAGTCCCAGATTTCACACTTCCCTTTGGAAGCTCAACTTTCAATTTCACACCACTCCTCTCATCTTCTGCCTCCTGTTGAGTCTCTCTTTTCTCTTCATTTGTCCTCATTTCACTCATTGCACAGGTCTCTGTCTACTCTCCGCTTTGGTTTCTTTCTTTCTTTTTTTTCCCAAAAAAGACACACATGAGAGCTGTCCCCTCTCAGTTACCCAATCATGAGGGCAGAGAGGAGGAAAAGTGAGAAAGAAAGATGGAGAGAGAGAAAGAAAGAAAGAGAGGACGAAGAGGAGGAGGAGGAGGAGGAGTGTGTGAGTCGAGTGGGAATTTAAGCAAAGCGCTCCATCACTTTCAGGCTGACAAGGCTTGGAAAACGTGCATCTTTTCCGAAAGGGTGCATCGCAGGTGTTCACCAGTGCATACATGATACGCCCCGATACGTGCACACGGAAACATGTGCAGGCACTGACACTATGCAAGAGAAAAAAATGTTGGGCGTCTGTATCAATTTAGCAGGTTTAATCTCTTCCATATGGGCATGGGGGCTAATGCATCTGCTAAGGCTATTAGCCGCTATGAGCCCTGCGGACACAGGACTAGACTAGACCTATTATCAGTTTGGCAGCGACTGACAATATCGCCATGTCGCCAATAACATAACAACAACAACAACAACAACAACACAAGCAACGGCAACAAAACACTGTCACAGATACTACAGTACAGATGTGGTGTTGACCTCCATACACACAGCTCTGCACAGTTCTGCCTTGTTGAAACAGGGTCAGTTTGATGGACAGAAGAAGTAGAAGAGGAAGAGAAAGGAGAGAAAAACAGCCCAAGGTGCTGATTGCTACGGTTACAGTCGACCCAGTTTTGCAACCGAAATTACACTGAGGTGCACAATCACACGTACTGTATGCATAATACATAAAAAGTGAGTATATTACATGAAACAGCACCAACAACAAAAAGAAAAAAAAACACGCACAAGCGCAAAAGTTGACACCTGCTACTCTGTGTGTTTGCCGGACTCACCTGAGTTCGATGGCCTCCCCCATCTCGCCACAAGAACTCATCTCACACAGGACGCGACGCGGCAGTCAGTCAGACGAGAGGAGACAGAGGAGGAGGAGGAGGAGGAGGAGGAGGAGGAGATGACAGGCTGAGAGGAAGAAGAACTCCCTCAGACTGACTGACTGACTGACGGACTGACTGACTGACTGACGGACGGCCACGGGCGGCAATAACAACAGTGTACGAGAGAGAAAGATGAGAGGAGGAGAGGAGAGAGGAGCGAGAGAGCATGTGATGATGTTGCGTTTCAGAGCGAGGGACAGACAGAGAGGAGAGGGAATGCAGAGCGAGAGAGAGAGAGACAGAGAGAGAGAGAGAGAACCACACCTCTTCTTAAGGGATTAACTTGGAAAAAGGAGCTCTGACACACACACACACACATGTACACACACACACACACATTCACATTCACACACGGTGATGCACCCAAACACAATCAAACTACCCAGCGTGCATGATTGTCTGGTTCACAGATACACACACACACACACACACACACACACACACACATACACAAACAAAATACTGTACACGCACACACACGCATGCTCACAGCTGCTCTAAAAATAAAGACAAATCAATGTTTGATGCTCCACATCCTGGGAGTGAGGGAAGAAGAGAGTGGGAGGATAGAAAGAGAGAGAGAGGGAGAGAAAGAGAAAAAGGGAGGGGTGATTAAAAAGCGAGTCGTGGCGGGTGGTGACACAGTTTTCTTTGCGCTCCATCTGCTGTGGGCGCACTGGTCAAGAGTGCACTGGGGGAGAGGGCGAGAGCTGGGGAGGGACGAGGACGAGGACGTGGACGACCTGCTGGACCTCATCCTGATCCGACAATACAGTACACTGCAAAAACTCAAAATCTTACCAAGAATATTTTTCTTATTTCTTGTCAAAATGTCTAATTTCTAGTCAAAACTAATCTTTTTTTCCACTTAAAATAAGACTCATCACCTAAAGATGAACTTGTTTTTAGATCATTTTCACTTATTTCAAACAAATTTTCACTTGAAATAAGTAGAAAAATCTGCCAGTGAAAGCAAGTTGTTTTGTGCTTGTAATAAGAAAGAAAAACTTGCTCCACTATCAGATTTCTCTACAAATTTCAAGTGAAAATCTGTTTGAAAGACGTAAAAAAAAAAAAAAAAAAAAAAAAAAAGTGTCTAAAAACAAGCTACTTTTTAATGTGATGAGTCTTATTTTAAGTAAAATGAGATTTGTTTTGACTAGAAATAAGACAAATATTCTTGGTAAGATATTTGAGTTTTTGCAGTGTGGACCTCATCCTGATCCTACAGCACACTGCAAAAACTCAAAATGTTACCAAGAATATTTGTCTTACAGTATTTCTAGTCAAAACAGATCTCATTATAGGCTACTTAAAATAAGACTCATCACATTTAAAAAGCAGCTTGTTTTTAGACACTTTTTTTTTTTTTTTTTTTTACGTCTTTCAAACAAATTTTCACTTGAAATAAGTAGAAAAATCTGATAATGGAGCAAGTTTTCTTTCTTATAACAAGCACAAAAAAACTTGCTTTCATTGGCAGATTTTTCTACTTATTTCAAGTGAAAATTAGTTTGAAACAAATGAAAATTATCTAAAAACAAGTTCATTTTTAGGTGATGAGTCTTATTTTAAGTGAAAAGAGATTAGTTTTGACTAGAAATTAGACTTTTTTTTTTTTTTTTTTTACAAGAAATAAGAGGAATATTCTTGGAAAGATTTTGAGTTTTTGCAGTGTAGATACAGTTTGTTTCTATGGTAAACTGGACGCCGGCGTGCGTGTGTGTTCCCAGTAGATGATTATTCACCCACACAACAAGCACCTGGTCGTCTGACTGCTCCATGTTTTTTGGGATTTTTCCTTTTCTTTTCTTTTTTTTCTCGAGCTGGAAAAACATTTCGCTGGCAAAGCCGGTGAAACTTAGCTCATCTAAACATTTCATTACAATCTTGTGTGTGTCTGTGAACACTGAGATGAGGTGTTGAGGTTTCAGATGTTAGTTCACAAGGGGGCTCGGGAGTTTAAAGCGGGTTTGTGGGTCGTGCTGCGAAGCCCTTATTTACATACAGTATAGGTCAACTCTGTAACTGTACACCAGATGTGGGGCAGTCAATGTGACACACTGCCTCTTGAAATTATGCTGCGCTACATCAGAGCTCATGGCAGGGCTACTTATTATGCAAATTCGGGGGGAAAAATGAAAATGGAAATTGGGTCCCGCTGAATGTTTTCATAGCCAAACAGCAGATGGAAGTTAGAGGATGGTTTGGAAGGAGTAGAGTCAAAAGTAAAATCAGGAGATGCAGAGGTTTAAGGAGAGACAGAGATGGAGGTTTATGAACAAGATTATTATGATTTTTAAATTGTCATCAGAGGCTTTGGTGCCAATCATATACATACTTTTGGTTTTATTTCCACTCTCTACCACACAACAGGTGCAACAGGGGATAACATCTCATACAACAAACAAAATCTGCAGAGTTTGGAGATTAGCTCAGGTACAATGGGAGAAAAATGGAAAAAACTGTTCGCAAAAGTAAAATGCATCCTGAACTTTTCCCATCACAGTGATACTCAACTACTAGTAGCTATAGAAATAGGTATGAACTTAAAGCTCAATTACTCTATGGGCAGGGAATGTACTAGTGCAAGTCTGGTCGCTTTTCCGCTGTTCTGCAACTCCAAAACGCTCTGGTGGACAAGTTGTGACCTGCACATTCACCACGTTATGAGATAATAACGGTTACGTTACCAGACAGAGTTGTTTTAGAGGTGAATTCATGCAAAACCGCTGATGCACGCTCCCATCGGGGGCAGTTTTTTAGCAAGCAGTCTCTGTATTTACCTCTAAAACAACTCTGTTTCGTAACGTTCTGTTATTATCTCATAGCGTGGTGAATGTGCAGGTCACAACTTGTCCACCAGAGCGTTTTGGAGTTGTTGGATTGTGTATTTGATGAGGGAAACCAAGAAATCCCATTAGCCTCTGTAGCGTAGCTCTGAGCAGCTCACGGCTCTGCTCCGCCATTCTAAAAATAGCTTGCACCGACAATTAAAGGTAATGAACCTACTGCTATGACTATAGGGATTATGGCAATGGGCCAATTTGCCCAAATGTTGAACTATCCCTTTAAGGTAAAATAATGTAGCATAGTTAAGCTAAAAATCCTGCATAGTTCCTCTTTGAAACAACAAAGTTGACAGGTTTTATAATGACTCATCTGTGCATCTTTTCTTGACAAAGTTAAGCCATAAAGCCTTGAAAAATATTAGGACCTAGAAATTAAGTTGACATTTTTTGTAGGGCCCGACCGATATGGATTTTTTGGGGCCGATGCCGATTACGATTATTAGGGGGAAAAAAACCCGATAACCGATTAATCGGCCGATTATTATTATTTTTTTAATTAAGTTTTAAAATTGTATTACTATAATAATATATCTATATATATTATATAATATATAAATTAGGGCTGCCTGGTCGACCAAAAAATCATTAGCCGACTAAAATTTCATTGGTCGATTGGTTGCATGAAAAAAAAAAAACATTTGAAGCCCTGTCTTGTCAAAATGAAGTCAAAATCAATATGGGCTTTTATTTTGAAGGGCCAAATACCGGAAGTCATGACACGTGATACTTTTTTGTTGTTGTTTTTTTTTACACGGCACGGCGTCTCTCTCTCCCTCTCTCTCTCTCTTTTCAATTAAAAGCGCTCACCGGCGGTCAGTCTCACAGCAGTGTCACGGAGCAGAGACATGATAGTCCCCGCTGCAGTCAGAGTCCCGCACCGCTCCACGCCGCCGCGGACCCCCCGCCCCACCCGTCACACAGCCTCAGCTCAGTCACTCCCTCCCTCATCTACTGTGTTTATTGGTGATCAGGGGCGCCGCTAGGGATTTTGGGCCCCATGAAAAGAATCTTTACAGGGCCCCCAACACAGCGGCAACATTTTTTGATGCTATTTTACATACAATTATGCATTTTAATGGTATTTTTGACTATCATTACCATATTTGTGAAATAAGAACAACATGACAGTTGACATGTATAGAATTCATTTTGATTAATTTATTTGCTGCAACACTGATTCTTAAATAGGAAATAAACTATGATCAGTAAAATCTGCTGGCCAGAAACCAGGGTCACCAGTCAGATTATCTTCTTCCCTTTCAAATACCTCAACATCAGCTTGTTTTTCTTCCTGCCTCTCTGTTGTCTTCCTGACTCTTTCTGTACACTCATTCAGTCCATCCTCCTCTGAATTACTTTCAACATCTTTGTCCTCACTCTCTGTCGCCTGTGTTTCTGCGCTCTCACTTTCATCTGTACCCTCTTCCATCTCTTCCTCCACATTCCTCCCTGACAAACCAGAAGAGGGTCCTGGACCTGGCTCTGTAGAGTGTACATGACATACATTACAATTATATAGTATTTCCTATAATATAACTAATAGCATAGTCACCAACATGTGAACTTCTCAGATTGGACTGAGAGCAGTCACCCCAGTCTGCTGCACACACCACAGATTTTCTCCTCTGTTCTTACTGCACGTGTTCTATTTAATTTTTTTTAGAAGGGCTTATGCTTTTTGAACCATTAAAATTGTTCAAAATAATTTTTTATTTCATTCATTTTAATTAATCTTTCCCATAACAGATTCAGCTTTGTATTGTTTAGAGACTGTAGTAAAATGTATTATTATTATTATTATTATTATTATTATTATTATTATTATTATGATTATTATTATTATTATTATTATTATTATTATTATTATAATCATTATTATTATTTCAACACACACAGCTGCTAACCTCCTTTCTCATGTGGGGGCACTGGGGCTGGTTCTGGGTCAGGGGAAGTTGTGGGCTGACAGGCAGCTGCTGCAGCTGCTGGTGCACTTGACTCTGTTCAGAATGAGGCATCATTTTGACAGAGGGGAGGTCAACTAATTGAATAAGAACAGCTTGATAAATGTTTGACTGGATTGATTATTTAAAGCATAAGTAAGCGATATTTTTGTGTTAATATAAGTCTTAAATAGTTATATCTTCCGACAGCAATCACTTACATAGAGTGTTTGGACCGAAACACGGGTCTCTCAGTCCCTCTGCTCTGCTCTGAGCCGAGGAGAAAACTTTTCTCGTATCCTACAAGTTTTATCCAATGAGGAGAGAGAACGGCATGCAGGGCTGTGTGTGCAGCCAAGGGACGCCGTGAATGTGGTGACGTAGGGACGAGGACTGTTATGGTGCATTCAAGGCAACCCGTAAGTCGTGTTTTTCCGACCTGTGAAGTCGTACCAGTTCGATCTGGTACGAGTTCACGGGTCAGAAGTTACGAGTGGCCGTTATAGTGACTTTCACAGGTAAAACAGGTCGGAAAAACACGAGTGGGTTGCCTGGAACGCTACAAAGTTGTAAGTCGTGACTTGAAGCTGTAATTTACGGTTTCAAAAGCCTGCCTGGAACGCAGCATTAGCCAAAACGACCGGATCGCTTACTTCTGCTTTAACTAAAATAACAGTGAAATGTAAAAATCCAGAGTTTTCTAGAGCTAACATGGTGAGAAAAGTGAGCTAGCTTATAGACCACAGACAGGGACAAAGATAATATTCCATAACTATCCACAACAACTAACAAACCCACCTTTTTTGGGGGAATACTGGGTGACATATTGTCGACCCTTCAACTCCTTCTCTCTTAATTTCTTTTCTTTTCGTTTTTGGCTGCCTGATTTTTGAGGCATAGGCCTACTGCCGTCTCTGCCTCCTTGCTGCTGTGGCGCCGTCTGTGACAAACCGCCGGTGCGCTACCTGCAGCTGATCCAGGCGGACTGAACCATTTTACAGAAATAGAGGGGGGAAAGGGGGGGCCCTGCAGGCGTTGATGTTTCCAAAACAAATAAAGTTATTGTTACCAGGACATTGAAAATAAAATATTTGTGATTATAGTTAATAACTTAGTGTAGCCGATGTCATATCTGGTCCTCTGCGTTGTGTTTCTCACGGCCTGCCCTAGGTGGGGTTCGATCCCACAACCTCCCACACCGGAGGCGACGATGCTAACCTCTTCGCCAAGAGGTTGACAACCACTTGGCGGGTTGGTTAGCACGTCCTTTATGGGTGGAGTGAGTGCACATCCGTTACATTAGCGTCATATTATTTTTTCTGTATTATCATTTCATCATCATTAGGGGCCTCTTTGGGCCCCCCTCCATCATGGGCCCCTAGAATCCGTCTCCTTTACCCCCCCTTTTCGGCGCCCCTGTTGGTGATAAATGAGCATACTGCCGTGCCGGTATATAACGGTAAAACCCGACCCCGACCGGCTTGTTGAATCTCGGACCCAACACGGCCGGAGACGAGCATTAATTAATTCATTCACAACCCGACCGCGGTAAAAAAAAAATTAAAAAAAAAAGGGAAACAGAAAGCCAGTGGCAACACTGGTTTTGAGACAGATCAGTCACTCTGCTGTGTGCTGTGACTGAGGTGGTAGTGGATGGAGTTTGTCATGAGGTCGTCGCCGGTGCGGGGGAATCTTGTAATCAAAGTAAAACCAAGTTTTATTCCCTGCATTTTATTCCTGAAAATATCGGCGACAATTGCCGAGTTTTGGCCGATTACCGATTAGTTTCAAACGGGCTATAATCGGCCGATTTAATCGGCTCGCCGATAAATCGGTCGGGCCCTAATTTTTTGAGGCACTTTTTGCTTTTATCCTGAACAACATGCAGCAATGGGACACCGAGGCCAAGTTTCCAACCTAAAGCAGGTCATGCGTTTACACCTGAAGTTGTGCTAGATAGATGCTAGAGAGAGTGAGATCTCAGCTCCAGCACAGTGAGGCTGCAGCTTAGTTTAGCAGCAAATGAGCTCAGTTTCCTCGGTGACATAATCTAATGAGAGCGAGGAAGCAGAAACCGGCTACAGGTGGTCGGTCACACAGGAGACACCGCCTCGTGATCAGAGGCCAAGTGTCGCTTTCTATTGCATCCAGACCTTTCAGTGTGACTGTTTCAGGTCAGAGCCAGACCTGAGGCTGAGGCGCAGAGATACTGTAATTCAGCATAGCGTTGTGTGTTTGTGTGCATGTGTTTCTGTTGTTGTTGTTGCTGCCGCTGCTATCCGTCTCTTCTCACACATTCCTGGCCTTCTGTGATGCCAGTTCATCCCCTAAGCTGTTTACCCTCCAACACCCAGAGCCAGAGATCAACAATGGATGAGACTGAGAGGGATCAAAACGTCCTTGTTGCAGCTCTGGCTTTGTCCACGTGTCCATCACGGACACACGGTGCTCTGGGTGTGTGTGTGTGTGTGTGTGTAGCTAACTGGCAACATCCGACACCATCTTTGCATTTTCACAGTTTGTTGACGGAGGTGACACCAAATGCTGGAAGAGGCTTTCTGACTGAGTAAACGTCGCCACGGGAGGATGGAGGAAGGGCGGGGATGCAGGACTTTGGTTTTAATCACGCAAGACTTTCCTCAATTACGAAAACGTCTTGTGAATAAACACCCACGCCACACAGTTTGTCCATAAATCTGTGCAACAAATCCAAATATCCATAAACAATCTGATGTAATGCAGTTGTCAAACACACTGTTGCACAAGCAGTGCAGCGCTTCCTCCTGGTGTCGTGTTAATAAAAACAAGACTGAAAGATACGAGATAGAAAAATCAAGAGAAACAACATTGTTGGCATGAAAGGAAAAAAAAGTTGAGCAACAAAAGCTGGAAGGACACTCTCAACAAACCTCATCCCACTTAACTTGTCATGTTTTTTGCTACAAAAACACATCTTTGTCTTGCCTTGCGCTTTCATTGTTTGACAAACACGACAACAAAACCCATTGAAACCCACGTCTACAAGCTGGAAGCAGCGCGGCTGGTCACTGGGCTTAAACAGATGCAGATAGTACGACCTCGTATCACACCACAGCGCTTCTGTCGTTACAAGGTGAACATCGGTGGTGGTGGTGACATTTGCAAGAAGCAGATAACGCAAATGTCAATGTGTTTTGTGTTAATGTTGCACGTTTATTGTTTTGTCTGGACTCAGCGCAGTGGCTGCAGGCTGTGATGTTGTGCGTCTGAATTGGATTAAACTGAAGTCATTTGACAACAAAAAACTAACTTTTAGTGACATGTCCTCACCTGCGTTACAGCGTGCAGCAGCGGTATAATATAATTAAAGTGTAAGGTGTCACAAAGTCTTGTTAGCACGATTTAGCGTTCGTCCTCCACGTCGTTTGTTCTGTATCATAAAAGATCTTTTATCTTCATTGTTAACTTGTCCTCCTCCTCCTCCTCTTTTCTTTATCACTCCTCCAGGAGTGAGATGCACAGACAGAAGAGAAGAGGAGGGTGAGAAAGAAGAGGATCTAAAAATAAAGGTCGAGAGAGACGAAGACAAAAGACACAGGATTTTAAACTAATCGGAGGAAGGTGCACAAGATTTTACTGTACATCTGTGGAGGATGTGTGCTATACTGTGAGATGTGTGTGTGTGTGTAGGCATCTGTCTGAGTGTGTGTAACTGTCCAATGGGGCAGACACCAACATAAGCCACTTAAAGCTGCTGTATAGTTATGAAACATGATGATCTCACCAGCCAGGTGGTAGCAGACACTTCCTGCTCACGATAAATAAGCCCTGCAGCACGTGAGCTTTTCCACCAGTTACAGCAGCACACACACAAACACAGAAACCTAATCACACCGCCTCTGTGTGTGTGTGTGTGTGTGTGTGTGTGTGTGTGTGTGTGTGTGTGTGTGTGTGTGTGTGTGAACATGTTAAATCTGAGAGTCTGTGGTTTTACAATCGCCACGCTTCAGTGACTCTACAACAGCTTGTTATTTTAGCCAGCTCTGTCTGAATGTAAATTAGCCGCCGTCTTACACACACATGCACATGCACATACACAAACACAGAAACACACACAACCACAATTAATGGTCTGTGAGGTTACAAATACTCGATAATCTAACTCTGCGTGCAAATAAGCAATCTCCCCCTGCACCACTGGCCAGCGGCGGGCCCTTGAGCTCACAGCTCAGTCTTGCTCGTAGTAACAAGCAATAACTGACTTACTGTATCCTCAATGGAAGCTGTAACGACACTAAAGCAAATGAAGTGTGATTCCTGAGCAAACCGTTTATGTAGCTGAGGTTTATTAAAGCTGATTCACCTTAAACCAGCAGCTTTTTCTTTTTGCATTTAGCTAATAAGGCGATGACGGCTCAAAATTAGGTCAATTTGAGTTTAATAGCATTGAGCTAAAAGTGAAATGAAGTTCAGAAAGTTGAATGAAATCAAAGAGAGGTGCACTTTTACTGTTTTACTATGGTAAAACATGAAAAAAATATGTTGCAAAGCACCAGTAAAGACTTGTAAACATGGATGTAAATGGTTATTTACAGTTAAAGTTAAAGTTTATACTGTACAATCAATAATAATCTTAACATTTACAAAACTGAATCTGTGTATTTTCTTTTACAGTATTTCTCTAGGGTTTAAAACCAGAAATGAATGGAAGAAAAACAAACAAACTAATCTTTGCACGATCAATAAACAAAGTTGTGTTTTCTTGTTTTGCTTTAAGTCTGAAGCCAAGTGGAGGAAATTAAAAACCAACCACTCTCAGTGACATCATTTCCTTTAACACACCGCACGACACAGGCATGCAAACCAAAACCTCAATGGTGAGTGTGTGTGCATGTGTGCCTCCGAGTGTGTGCGTGTGTATGTGTGTTGTGCTGCTTTCTAATGAATGGAGGATGTAAAGAGCTTATCATAATTAAATCTATGATACTGTACTTTCTTAAATCTTTATTAAGTATTATTTTGGCAACAGACCAAGCTTTAGATTGGTATTAATACAAAAGTCAATATTGATTAGTGCAGCTTTCGTGCCATAATGTAACATAGCATTAGAATATACTTTCAGGTGCTTCATTACGAGACACTTGCAGCTACTACTCTCCTTTCTTATCTCGCCGTCTCCCTGACCTTCTGCGACGCCAAACATGAGCCGTCAGCCGTCCAATCAGCTGCTAGATGAGACAACCGGATACATTTCGATGAGGTCGTCACCTCAAGCCAAAGAAATCAACCGAACCCGACTTTTTTCCATCCAGTCGGACTCTGTTAAAAAGTGAAACCCCCGGGAGTCGACAGGGAGGCGTGACGGCCAAATCCACCGCCTTATCCTGACAGGCTGCTCATCGATCCCTGCTACTGGTCAATACCACTCTCTTTTTCTTCTTTCTCTCTTTCACTCTCTTTCTCTTTCCCCTCATCCATCTCTCCTCCTCTCAGTGACTCTCCATCATCGTATGTCTCCATTATTCACGACTTATCTTTCCGTGCAGACTCAAAACTTAAAGCCTGTAGTTACACAAAAGGCCTCATTGACCCACTGTAAGCTTTGGACACACACACACACACAACTGTAAGGTGGATGTATGTTAAAGGGATAGTTCAACATTTTGGTAAATTGGCCCATTGCCATAATCCCTATGGTCATAGCAGTAGGTTCGTTACCTTTAATTGTTGGTGCAAGTTGTTTTTAGAACGGCGGAGCAGAGCCGCTCAGAGCTACGCTACGGAGGCTCATGGGATTTCTTGGTTTCCCTCATCAAACTCATCAAATACACAATCCAACAACTCCAAAACGCTCTGGTGGACAAGTTGTGACCTGCACATTCACTACGCTATGAGATAATAACAGAATGTTACGAGACAGAGTTGTTTTAGAGGGAAATTCATACAAAACCGCTGATGTGCGTTCCCGTCAGGAGAGGTTTTTCATCAAGCAGTCTCTGAATTTACCTCTAAAACAACTCTGTCTCATAACGTTGTGTTATTATCTCATAGCGTGGTGAATGTGCAGGTCACAACTTGTCCACCAGAGCGTTTTGGAGTTGTTGGATTGTGTATTTGATGAGTTTGATGAGGGAAACCAAGAAATCCCATGAGCCTCCGTAGCGTAGCTCTGAGCAGCTCGCGGCTCTGGTCCGCCGTTCTAAAAACAGCTTGCACCGACAATTAAAGGTAACAAACCTACTGCTAAAACTATAGGGATTATGGCAATGGGCCAATTTGCCAAAATGTTGAACTATCCCTTTAACTGATCATGCTTGACACAACATTATATGACCAATAACTTCCTCCTAGATGTGTGTGTGTGTGTAGGTATAAGTGTGTGGTCAGCAGCAGTGAGTTTTCGAGGCCTCACGTCCTCTCTCTCCCTCTTCCCAGTCAACATGGCATCCAAACTCCGTCACGCTACGGTAGACACGCATACACGCGAGGGCCATGTGAAAACCTCGCTGCTGCATGGCAACGGGATCCCATGGCAACCAATGGTATGGGCTCTTTTTTGTGGGGTGAGAGAGAGATTTAGAGAGAGAAGGGGAAGGAGAGGAAGAGGAGGATGACAGATATTTGAGAGAAAAACGGGAACTCTGGAAAGGAACAAAAATAGAAAGAGGGAGGAAGGCAGAGGAAGTGAGGGTGCAGGATGAATACACAAACACACACATGCACACACACACACACACACACTTCTTTCACTGTGCCGAGATCAGATGGGGCTGAGCAGAGAGAGAGAGACTGACAGTGACAACATTGTGGGTGAAAGGAGACCTCCCTCTGTGCCGATCACAACGAGGTCTTCCTGTTGGGGCAGGAAAACAACATAAAGGAAAAGACACAAACAGAGAGAGAGAGAGAGAGGGAGAAATAGAAGTAGAAGTTGACGGGAAAGTCCTCAAGAATACTTATGGTGATGTTTTTAGTACACAGTAGATGCACAGAGAGAACAGTGGTTGTGACCTACATTATAGACATTATTTTGTAATTACAAGAACGGATACGAGAGGGAGTGTTTTATTCTACTGTGCACATAGTTCATGGAAAAATAGTTATAAAAAAATAACTTAGAGGAAGTTTCTGTGATGCTGCAATTTCTGAGTATCTGAGTTTGGGCCTCAGAAAAGCTGAATTTGAATGCATTCTTTAAAAAAAAAAAACCACTTCATTTCTGTTCCCCTGCATTTTATGATAATTAAAAGTTTTATAGCTAAAGCTGCACCTACACCTGACTTACACCTGTAAGAAAAATACAGTAACTACACTTGAGTGAAGATTTAAAATAAATGTAATTTTCATTTGATATGATTTAAATGAATGAAAATAATATTTTCTATTCTAAAGATAAATGAATGAGACTATTAAGTTGTTGCTCACTTGTTCACAAAAGTTGTGGAGTTGTGTATTGCTCCTAGTTTGGGGATCTATGTCTGTGGATTTTACTTTCCGGAGAGGAAGGAGAAAGAGGAGGAGGAAGAGGAGGAGGAGGCTCAGACGTCTGTGTCCTGTGTGACAGCGCCCCTGCTGGACAGATGCAGTATAACACACTGTCATGGTAACAGAGCAGCTGCTGTGTTCATGTTGTGTATTTGAATGTGTGCTTGTGTGTGCGTGTGTGTGTGTCGTTATCCAGGTCACCTTCTCTGACCTCTGACCTCTGACCTCCTGTCAGATCTGTCCAGACAGGAAGAGATGTTCTTTTTTTTTCTTTCTCTGGTGGTTGTTGTTCATTTTTCTCTCTCTCTCTCCAGTTTTGCTGACACATACATGAATCCATGCACCACATGCAAAACAACATGTAAAACCATGCCGCTTCACGTTTTCAGCTCTGACGGCCTCATGAATAATGCATGTTTATGCATGTAAAGCAACTAAATACAAGGCCTGAACTCTGCAATCAATAAGGCTTTTAAAGCTTTTAACATCTGCTCCGTCACCGTCTGACTGCCCGTCTGCGTCTATCTCACCAGCTTCTGTCAGTGGCTGTGCATACCTAAACAGGAAACATTTGGACGATGACTTAATGGCCTGTCTGCCGTATACACAGCTCAGGAGTTAAACATAATTGTTTCACATATGGCTGCGACCATTTGACTCAGATATGAATCAAAATTTTACTGCTTTTCCTCAACACATCATCCACTCCCTCCCTCTCTCTCTATATATATCTATATATATATACTACTTATATATGCATCTGCTATCTGTCAGTGTGTTTATCCATCTGCCTGTCAGTGTATCTATGCGCCTGTGTGACATCAACCATCTGTCTCGTGCCCTAAAATCTGTCCTCGGAGGGTGAATCTTGCAGCGTTTTCTGGGCCACAAGGAAGCGAGGCCCTTTTCTGCCCCTTTTTTCTATTTGCCCACATCACACAACAATCCTCCTCACAGCAACATCTGGTGACACAGAAACTTACTACACCGTAAACACACACACACAGACACACACACACACAAAACAAAAAAAAAAAAACAGAAAGAAAGAAAAGAAAAAACACTGAACAAAAATACCTCTGAGGCAGAACTGTTTTCATTTACAGTGCAGCAGCAGCACACAGAGGAGAAAAAAAAGAAGAAAAACAAAGCGGAAGTCGGGCTGTGTTATCATTGTGGCGATGAACAATGCCAGTAGCCGGCTTCAGCAGTGGTTTGGTGGTTTGGGAGTTTTTTGTTGTGGGGAGACGAGACTGAATGACCTTCACGAGGTGGTCGTGTCTTATCGACCGGCACTAAAAGCCCGAGCTGGTCACGCAGAAACAGTCAGAGGAAACAGCAGCAGATATGTACTGTGGCGGTGACACGTGGAGTCCCGCCGCTAATACAGACACCGGCCGCAGTATCTGGATTCACATGTCTGAGCTGAAAGTTTTAATAATAATAATAATAACATTAATAATAATGATAATAATTTGTGCGTGGACTCTGATAAAGATGGTGAACTGAACTCGCTCTTGATTCAGACCAGATTTCACATCTGAAACCTCTGAGTCACTATTAACAGGAACTTTGTGCTTAAATAATAACAAAAAAAAGGTGCCTCACTGTCTTATTTATAAGAAAAAAAAAAAAACACTTTATTATGTCTAATTTGGCTATTTTTCATGCCAACCATGCATTCCTCCTCAGCACTGTTTTGTTTTTTTTGTTTTTTCTAAATGGACGACATACAGTAGCTATTTAATATAATTAAGAAAATGCAGAAGATGTTGGCTGTCAGCCGTGCCCTGTGGTTTTCTGCAAATGCATCTCTTTCACTGCTGCGTGAAAAGACCGGAGGAGAGAAGGGAAGAGAAGAAACTGAAAAAGACAGATTGGGTGAAGATTTAGGAGAAAGCAAAGGAGGGCAGTTATGGGAAGAAAAGATTGTCTGGTCGAGTATAGGAGTTAAAAGATGAGCTGTGTCCACTGCTTTGTTTTCTTGTTATTATTATATGTTTCATCATCTTTAATTTTTTTAAATAGTTTTTTTTAAATAATATTGGTGTTGATAGTAAGCCGATGCAATTATAACAATAGAAAGGGGCTATGAGTCTTTCTTCATCCTGCTCCTTTTCATTTATGGTGACTTAGTGTACATTATGTAAATGTGTGCAACCGTGTGAAGTATGTAAACCATGAATGGAATAAATCAAAATGAAATAAAAGGGAGGAAAAGCTGAAAGAAAGTGCTGCAGGAGAATGAAGGGAAGAGAAACACAATGGGAAAAGTGAGGAAGCAGAACGGGTGAAAAGGACGAACGCAGGAAGAAAAAGGTGGAAAAGAGAAGGAAACAAGACAATCCACAGGTCAACAAGTCGGGGGCAAAAACATATCGAGTTAAAACGTCCAGGAACTCTTCTCCTCCTCCTCCTCATTGTCAGAGCCTCCACCTCCGAGTGGAGAGGGAAGGTGAGGGAGGGGAGGATGGTGGAGAAGAAGTAAACACAGGTGAAGACCCTCGAGCAGACGAGAGGTCATCCGAGTCCGGAAGAAGAAAAACAGAGGCCTGTTGCTCCCGACAATAAAGAGGAGGAGGAGGAGGAGGAGGAGGAGGAGTCTCACTTCAACCATATCTGTCTTTTATACACACTCTCCTTCTCCTCTCCTTCTCCTCACCCTCTCCTCTCTCCCTCCTCTAGTCTTCCTCCTCCTCTCTTCTCCCTCTTCCTGTCCTTCTTCCTTCTTCCCTCTTCCTCTCCCTAGCCTCCTCCTCTCCTCTCCTCTCCTCTCTTCTCCTCTCCTTCTCCTCACCCTCTCCTCTCTCCCTCCTCTTCCTTTCCTCTTCCTTTCCTCTTCCTCTCCTCCTCTCCTCTTTCCCTCATCTATTCTTCCTCCTCCTCTCCTCTCCTCTCCTCTCCTCTCCTCTCCCTCTCCCTTTTCTCCCCTCCCTCCTCTTCCTCTCCTCCTCTCACTTCAACCATATCGGCCTTTTTGACACACACACACACACACACACACACTCTCTCCCTTCCTCTGTCCACAACACACACACACACTTCAGTTTGAGACAGACCCTCATCAAAAGCGAGGGGAAACCTCCTCGATGGGCGTCAAAAGCGTGGCGAGACAAAAGAGAGGGATTCTTTTAGAAACCGAGAAGTGTGTATGTTTATTTGTGTGTGTGTGTGTGTGTGTGTGTGTGTGTGTGTGTGTGTAGTCAGTGTACCCCCGACCCCGACCCCTCCCAAGTCACTACAGATTACAGACACACACCACAGATGGCCAGCGCGTCTCGTCTTTTCACCGCCACCGAGAAGAATGGCCAGCGGTGGCCCCTCCTCCTCTCCTCCCCTCTTTCCCCTCTCCTCCTCCTCCCCCCTCCTCCTCTCCTCCTCCTCCTCCTCCTCCTCCTCCTCCTCTGCTCCCTTTCTCTTTTGTCAGCACGTGTGTCCGTCAAATGGAAGCGCGTGTGTCTGGGACAATGGCAGCCAGACAAAGAGCCCGCCCACCCCCCACCAGGATGCTGAATAGGGGGGCACGTGGGCCTTGTCATCCAGGGAACAATAGCGCCGAGGGGGGAGAGAGAGAGAGAGAGAGAGAGAGAGGGAGAGGGTGTGGCATCCCGACATCCACTGCAACAGGAGACGGCACAACAAGGTGCATCCTGGGTGGCCCCCTCCCCGGCCGCCGGGTTCAGGATTTGAACTTGGAGGGTTTAGTTATTTTAATTTAGGACAAATTAGAGGAAGAAAAGAACCAGAAATCGATAAAACAATGAAAGAGAAGGATCAGCAGCACGTGTGTTTCCTCTGAGCTCGACACTTTTTGGTAACTAACCACTAATTCACCAGATTATTAGACGCTTTCATTTCTACATGGTGCAGCCATGTTTCTGTCCTCACAAACATTAGATTATATTCATTTTTTTCATAAACAGTTTGATAATGAACTTGCAGGGACATAAAAAATCTGCCTGAAGTCACTTATCCATCACAATTAAATCCACTGCTGCAGGGATCTATACTGCTGCTGCTGCTGCTGTGTTGTCTGACGTGCAGTAGTCGACTTGTTGGTGCTTTCAAAGAACGTGGGATTTCTCAAATGCAACAGCACATTTTTTGGGGGGCAAGGAAGTGCTGCAGGTGAGCAACTGTGATGTGGATTATTACCATTAAAACTTTGCACTGACGTCACTGTGACACTTGTGGTTTGATACAACTGCTCCTCAAGACAGCTTTTGTGACCCTTTGACCTTTCATATTAGGTTAAATTTACATCACATCTAGTCTGGGGCCGTTCGGGACTCGCTGTTTTGGTAAGCAGCCGGATCCAGGCCAGAGACAGGCCTTTCTGTCAAAATAAAAGCACCAAGCTAATAAAATGCGGTGAAACTTTTTAATTTAAGGAATATAATTTACAAGAAAATCCCCCAGCCATTAAGTTAACCTTTTTCCTTAATTGTATTACAAGTTATTGTCTATTTTATAAGTTTTATGTTGGTGAACACTTTTACTTTGGTGAATTTGGTGATTTCCAGATCCACTAGTAAACAGAAACCAGGCTCTTCTCCTCTCTGAAGAGCCTGGTGACGCGAGGCTACATCACATCTATATATCTATATCTCTGGGCAAATAGCAGCAAAGCTACTGGTATTTCCTTGGGTTCATCATGCTAATAAGATCTGCTAAACATCATCATGTTAACATTATCACTGTGAGCCTGTAAGCATGTTTCAAGTCTTGCAAATTAGATTTTTCTTTTCTTTTTTGCAGTCTAACAGGATAAGATGAAACAAATGTTCTTCAGGGGAGAAGTGCACCACAGCAGTGACGTAGATGAATCAGAATTTCCAGTTCGTAAGCAAAAAAAAACAAAAAAACCATCATCGTGATCATCATTGGCTCTGGTGTCTCATAAACCGATGCCCACCACACAACCGAAACATGAAGCGAATGAAGCCAAGTTCCTCCACCCTGGAGCGCCCTGCAGATCCCAGCTGGTGGATTTACTCCGACCCTGAGGCTCCTGCTCAGACCGACAGAGCCGAGGCCTTAAGAGATTCACCACCACCGTTCCTCCACCGCTCCTCCTCTGCTCCTCCTCCTGAGACACCTTTGATGTGAGCCGACTGCCTGTAACTGCACATGTGCCACTGCAAAAACTCAAAATCTTTCCAAGAATATTTGTCTTATTTCTAGTCAAAATGACATTTCTAATTTCAAACCAACCTCATTATACTTAAAATGAGACTCATTACATTAAAAAGTAGCTTGTTTTTAGACACTTTTTACTTCTTTCAAGCATATTTTTCTTGAAATAAGTAGAAAAAATCTGATAATGGATCAAGTTTTTCTTCCTTATTACAAGCACAAAAAACTGCTGCTTTCATTGGCAGATTTTTCAATTTATTTCAAGTGAAAATTTGTTTGAAATAAATGAAAATGATCTAAAAACAAGTTAATTTTTAGGTGACGAGTCTTATTTTAAGTGGAAAGAGATTAGTTTTGACTAGAAATGAGACATTTTGACCTGAAATAAGACAAATATTCTGTAACACTTTACTTGAATAGGTATTCATAAGATTGACATAAAACTGTCATAACCATGACATTACAGCTGTCATAAACATCTATGAATACTTATGACAGCTGTCGTTAAGTGTCATTTGGTAAGTTATGTCACTTTTGATGCAAAGTTGACATTATTTGAGATCTCCTTGTTATGAGAACTTGACATAATTTTTAAAGTTTGGCAATTAGGTCTGCTATGACAGTTTAAATTGTCTTTATGTCAAGTTGTCAGAACAAAAACATCTCAAACAATGTCAACTTTGCATTAAAAGTGACATAACTTACTGAATGACACTTAACGACAGCTGTCATAAGTATTCATTGATGTTTATGACAGCTGTTATGTCATGGTTATGACAGTTTTATGTCAATCTTATTCAAGTAAAGTGTTATAATAAGCAAATATTCTTGGAAAAGATTTTGAGTTTTTGCAGTGCAAGGAGCATGTGTGTGAGCATGTGTGCTTGTTTGTGGATGCAGGAAGGGGGTCAGGGTGCATGGTTGGTGGCAGAGGGGGGAGAGTAGAAAGTTTGGAACAGCTGGACGGAGGCTGCAGGGGGACACGACAGAGGGAGAGCTGGGGGTTCGGGGGTTGGGTTGGGGGGTGAGTGTCCAGAAAAGAGAAGGAGAGGGGCAGGAACATGCAGGCAGGCAGGCTGCTGACGGGCTCTTTTCAAGGCAGCAGCAGCTGGTTTGGAGTGGGGGTCTCACCAGCTGTGCCTCTGTTGACCTCTCCCCACACTTCTCCACCTCCTCTTCCTCTCCAAACTCTCCACGTCCTCCCCTCCCCCCCTCCTCCATGCATGAACCAAAAACCTCACCACACCACCCAACACACCACCATCTGTCAGTATAGGAGTGTTGTCTCTCTGATTGCTCCATAACACTAGGGGTGTGCCAAAAAAATCTATTCACATAAGAATCGCAATTCTCATTTAATACGATTCAGAATCGATATAAAATGTCCCAAAATCGGTTTAAACATTTTTTTTTAAATGAAACAAATCTGCTGGCTGTCGGCCTCCATTTCCATCAAATTTAAAAAGGCAGCATGTTTAACGCACTTTTATTTTTGTTACTTAAGCAATATGTGATATTGCTTATATGCAACAGTTTCAACAATTCAATCTAAACATGGATAAATGTTAAAAACTCAATAAATGTGAAAAAGACACTTGAGTTGTTCTGTCTTGCAAAGCAGACTGGAGTAGATCATGAGGATCCTTTGCACACCGATAGACTGAAGCAAAAATCATTATGAATCAAATCGTTTTGAATCGAAAATCGATTTTGAATCGAATCG
Source organism: Trachurus trachurus (assembly GCF_905171665.1). Classification (NCBI taxonomy): domain Eukaryota; kingdom Metazoa; phylum Chordata; class Actinopteri; order Carangiformes; family Carangidae; genus Trachurus; species Trachurus trachurus. The sequence continues at coordinate 10,863,773 of NC_139892.1, forward strand.
TAGCCCCAAAAGTCTGAATATAATCTAATCATGAGATAGTAAAAGATTCCTACCCCTACATAACACAGTGACAGAGACAGTGGTGGTAAAAAAAAAACAGCACCACGCCCCAAAAAAACAACAGAAAACAAAAAAAAAGCCCTGGAGATATTGAACTATTCTTAACCAGACGTCTCCCGACAAGCCTCTTCTGACTCCTCACGGATTCCCTGGATAGATCGCCACGGCTCAGAGGGCAGAGAGAGGCACGACTCTGAGGCAGCGAGAGAAATGAAATGATGAAACGAAAAGCAGCAGACTGTTTCCATTTCCAATATGTTTCTTTCTTTTTTTTTTAAAGTATCACAGCAACCAAACAGCCTTAAGATGATCACAGAGTACTGCACATGTTTCTGCTAACTACGTTTAACGCTTTTCATTATGTCTACAAGAGAAAAAAAAAATATGTATGTCAAATTCTACGGCAAAAGAATCAGACAACCGAAAAGCACAACAACAGCGCATCTCATATTTCTCATATCAAGCCCTTTTGGAGTGGAGAGGCTGACTCATGGATCTTCCCACTTCCCCTGTTTGCAGCTTGCTTCATCATGATCCGCATCCAGGCTGACAGCAGATCAGCTCTGATTTATACAACCCAAAAAAAAAAAAAGAAAAAAAAAGAAAGAGTTGCCTCGCCTGTAGCAGCCAGCGTCACATCAGAAGTGCTTATTCAGAGCAACACTAAATTAAGTGCATCCACACACGGTAATTGATTCAAGCGATGTTCTTGTTTTTGCACTCTGTCATGTGTATAGCTGCCTGGCACGGGGAATCTGCCGTGGCGCAGCCGGAGAACAATACGAAATAAAATAAATAAATGAAATGCAAAAGGGAAGGGAAGGGGAGAAAAAAAAAAGAGGCCAAAAACTCTCAACTGTTTTAGATAAAAGAGTGAGAACAGTAACACTACGGTTCAGGCTCGAGCAGCGAAACTCTGCAGGATTTTATTCTAGTTTTAATCAGAAGCAGTTTACAAAGTCTTGAATCTATCTAGTTTTTTACTGTCACTCTGCACGACACAGAAAAACTACATTTAAATGTTTCCATCCTCAACAACACAACTGGGTCCAACTAAATACATCACAATACAAGTTACTGCAGCTAACATATGATTTCCCTCAGTGCAGTCGAGGACAGACAGAGACCAGACTAGGCAGTCGATCTCTGTCCTGCTGCTCCATCCACGAATACTCAAGAATAAAAAGCTCAATATGAGGTTAAAGTTGAAGAGGGAAAACAGAGCAGACCAGACCTGTCCACTCTGAACCAACGACGCCCGAAGGCCGGAGAGAAGAGAAGAGAAAAGAAAGAGAATCTCTGAACCCAGAAGTGTTTGGCTGCAGGAAGCTGCGTGTTTATGTAGGACACCGTTGCTTATAGTAAAAGTCTGATTGAGAAAAAATAATAGGGTTTCTGGGCCTTCAGCTATCGTTCCCATGGGTACGAGTGTGTGTGTCTCTGTGTGTGTGAGAGAGAAACTGTGTGTACGTGACCTTTAAGTCACATGTATTTGTAAGTTGAGGTTTAATCCATCTGATACTGAACTGTCTGCAGTGTGTGTGTGTGTGTGTGTGTGTGTGTAGGATTCCCTTTTAAAGTCAGACGACTTCCAGGAAGAGTTCTGTTTATTGCCGAACAGACTCTTCTCCTCCTCCTCCTCTATTCTCTCTCCTTTCCTCTCTTCTATTCTCCTCCTCCTCTCTTCTCCCTCTCCTCCTCCTCCTCTCCTCTCTCCCTCTTCTAGTCTTCCTCCTCCTCTATTCTCTCTCCTCTCCTCTCCCTCTCCTCCTCCTCTCTCTCTCTCCTCCTCTCCTCTGCCTCCTCCTCTCCTACTTTCCTCTCACTCTCCTCTCCTCCTCCTCTCCCCTTCGTCTCATCCTCCTCTTCTCCTCACCCTCTCCTCTCTTCCTCCTTCTCCTCATCTCCTTCTCCTCACCCTCTCCTCCTCCTCTCCTCTCCTCTAGTCTTCCTCCTCCTCTCCTCTATTCTCCTCTCCTCTCTGTCTCCTCTTCCTCCTCTCCTCTCCTCTCCTCTCCTCTCCTCTAGTCTTCCTCCTCCTCTCCTCTATTCTCCTCTCCTCTCCGTCTCCTCCACCTCCTCTCCTTCTCCTTTCCTCTACTCCTTCTCTCTTCTCTTCTCCTTCTCCTCACCCTCTCCCTCCTCTCCCCTTCGTCTCATCCACCTCCTCTCCTCTCCTCTCTTCTCTTCTCTTCTCTTCTCCTCTCCTCTCCTCTCCTCTCCTCTCCTCTCCTCTCCTCTCCTCTCCTCTCCTCTCCTCTCCTCAGCCTCCTCCTCTCCTTCTACTTCCCTCTCCTCTTTGTCTCCTCTCCTCCTCCTCCTCCTCCTCCTCCTCCCTCTCCTCCTCCTCCTCCTCCTCCCTCTCCTCCTCCTCTCCTCCCTCCAGGGTTAGCCGTGTGAATATTAAATAAGGACAGATTGTATTAGATAACACAGACCTACATAAGAGCCATGGACAGATTCTCACACTGGGAGCTCCGTCACATATAAATACACAGATGGTTTAAACTTGAAAACTGCTGAGCAACAGCGTGACGATACCTGTATCACAATATGTTTTACAAAATAAATAACAGTAAAAAAGCTTATTCCATCTGGTGTATCTTATCAAATTTTCAACTTTAACTCCATAAATTATTCACTTTCTTAATACCGTCATGTTTTAGTCTGTCTTGTCTCTTGATACTGACTCTTAAATCTTGCAACAACAAAAAAAAAAGGGAAAGTGAAAGAAAAAGGCTGAATATGAGGCTAGATGACTTGTATTTGCTTTGCGGTATCGGTATCACACTAATAATTGAGCAATGCGTTGCTCCCCCACCCACAATTCATATTTCTCTTTCATATCTTGTAAGACACACACATACACACACTCCTACAGCCGTCTACCGATACACAAGGGAGGGAGGAGCCTGCTCAGCAAACAGCAGAGCTTAACCAAACCACTCAAACATTACAGCGATACACATTAGAACATTTTCTTAGCAAGTTTAAAAAAAAAAAAACTGTATATGTGCAGTCGGGGATTTGTGGGAATGAAAGAAACAAGTCAGCAATGCTGGTGCAGCATAATGGGGGATATGAATGTGCGTGCATAACGACGGCATAAGACAGTCTGTGTGTATGTGGTGGTGTGTCATCTCATTCACAAAATAAGACACAGAAGCACACACACATAAGTAAGGGGGATGAATATACTGTAAGCATTTTAAAAACATGCAGTATGTCAACTAGAAACCCTCCTCACTGTCTGTATAAACAATGCAACACAACAAGTGTGCATCAACACTTCATAAAAGGTGCATGCAACTATACAGGGTGTATGTCAAAACAAGCCTCAACAAGAGAAAAGGAAACCAGCAAGGTTGCTGCACGTTCCCTTGCTAATAGTGACGTGCGGAACTGCGGATCGATACTCAATTATCAACTTCCAATACCAAACGTGTCCGTTTTAGGATCGATACTCATAAGAAAGTATCAATACTATCACCAGTCTGCACTAATTTGAGGTTAACAAAGTTATTTTATCACAGTAGACCGCTATTTTGCTATTTATAGGACCTATTCCCCGCCAGTTGGAAGGGACTACATCTGCTCCCACCTCTGAGGCGAACTATGGTTGTGTAAATCAATCCGCACACACATGCGTTTCAACTCATAGACCTAATGAGAGCAGGAGGATTAAAGTTTGGATGTTATTCTTGAAAAAAAAGTGTTTCTAATGAAATAATAAGAAAGATAACCTGTGATTTTTCAGACTATTCCTTTAAATGCAAATTCAAATGGTCAATGTAGTCCCCAAAACTACGCTCTAAATAAGCAAATTTCCTACATCAATGCACAGAATTGTAGGAAATGCACTTTCCCACATACCATGGTTACACCCTTGCATTTACTGTCTATTTTTCAGTGTTTTATTGCAACTGACAATTAAAACTAAACCAAAGAAAGATAGTCTGTGTTTTAGTGTCATGCAAAACTATAATTTCAAAGTGTCTGTTTTTTTGTTTCCCCCCTTCTTCATACATAAAGCTTTTGTAAAATGTATCGGTATTGGTATCGGCAATACCACCTTTGGTTTGCACATCACTACTTTCTAACAACAAAATGCACTTGTGTCAAACTGGGTTGTGCACTTTGCAGCCAAACCGTCTTTTCACACACTGCAAAAACTCAAATATCTTACCAAGAATATTTGTCTTATTTCTAGTCAAAATGTCATTTTTAGTCAAAACAAATCACATTATACTTAAAATAAGACTCATCACATTAAAAAGTAGTTTGTTATTATTAGACACTTTTTAACTTCTTTCAGGCATATTTTCACTTGAAATAAGTGGAAAAATCTGAAAGTGGCACAAGCACACAAAAAAACGTGCTTTCACTGGCAGATTTTTCTACTTATTTCAAGTGAAAATTTGTTTGAAACAAGTGAAATTATCTAAAAACAAGTTAATTTTTAGGTGATGAGTCTTATTTTAAGTGGAAAGAGATCAGTTTTGACTAGAAATAAGACATTTTGACAAGAAATAAAACAAATATTCTTGGAAAGATTTTGAGTTTTTGCAGTGCATGTGTGCAGCAGCATTTCTGCAACAGAAACAATAGTAGATATAGTAGAGTAGAGTATATCCTGTATCTGTGCAGCAGCCATGTGTCTGCTGCTGAGCCATCTACTGTGGGAGTCGCCGCCACCGCCACTTGGGATGTAAACAAAATCCATGTGAGGGAAGAAGGCTGTGTGGAGTGTGTAAAGGCGGTGTGTGTGTTGATGTGTGGATGTGTGTGAAAGAGAAGAGGACCGAAAAAAAAAAGCTTCAAAGCTGGTCTACAGCTGAGAAGGGAAGGGAAGGGGAAGGTGGGGGTTAAAAGGGGTTGAGATTTTCCTTTGCCTCTCAAGAATGCAGAGCAAGAGCAATAACACATTCCCTATGTGGAGCACAGTGAGCAACATAAGACGGACAGCATGTAAACACACACACACACACACACACACACTGGGACAGAGAGTCTGGTGTGTCTTGCTCTGTCCTGCCTGCACATATCAAGCAGCCATCTGGTGAACTGGGCGATCCAAGACGTGACTGAGTCAGTCAGACTGTTGTCCAGCCCTGCAGCCTTTTATTTTTATTCTCCTCACAACCGCTTCGTCGTCTCGACAAGTGGAAGAAGTGAAGCTGCTGTGGGGATGGAGGGAAGCTCTGAAAGAGAATGACAAATGCTCGTTCACCTCCTCCTCCTCCTCCTGACTGTATTGACTTGAGTGGCGGTTAAAGGAGGTGAGAGATGTCGGAACTAGAGAGGCTTCACTAATCACACACACATAGTGCCCCAATTACATCAAATCATCCGCGTGCGTGTCGCCTCGCCTCTGCATCGCCAAAATATTCCTCTGTGATCCCGAGGCGAGAGCTGTCACAGCCGGTGGGGAAAAGACAGTCTATAAACTTTGGTATTGATCTCCTTGTTAAGGGCTTGTTGAGGCCTGAGGTGCCTGGAGCCTCATCCATTAAAACGCAACTTAAAAAGAAATAGACTGTGAAATAAAAAGCACTAGTCTGGATTTATCCTTGATTGTGTATTATAGGCTAAGCTGCTGCAGACGTTTCAGAGCAGAGCAAAAGCTGTGGAAACGATATCAGCGGGATCATGCTGTGTGTAGCTAATGATTTAAGTTTCCAGATTTGAAACACAATAGAAAAATCAATGTTACTGGATGTTTTTAGGTTTAAACATCCCAAAAGGACGCAGGTGAGGTTGGAGAGGAGAAGTTTGTGCAGACAGGGGTCTATTTTCTGTGTAAAGAGAAAACTTTACGGACAATAAGCTGCTGTTGTAGTTTTATTAGCTACTTCTGTGCCCCCTCAAGTAACTTTGCCCTCTCTCTTTCTTGTATTAACTTGATTTATCGGGTTAATTTAGAAAGTGCTGGGAATCATCGCATTGAGTTCAGAGAAACTAGGCCGCATAAATAACATTAACCTCGAGAGCAGAGCTGTGATCTCATCTAAAAACAACAGTGTTAGCATTCACTGCTAAACCTTGCATATTTACCTACTAAACATTTCACATTAAAATACATTAATTTGTTTTCTTTTGACTAAATCAGTGGTATTGATTCTGTCAGTCCCTTAAAGGGATAGTTCAGCATTTTGGCAAATTGGCTCATTGCCATAATAGCTCATAGCAGTAGGTTCGTTACCTTTAATTGTCGGTGGAAGCTTTTTTTAGAACGGCGGAGCAGAGCTGCGAGCTGCTCAGAGCTACGCTACGGAGGCTACTGGGATTTCTTGGTTTCCCTCAAATTGTCATTTTTATACTCAAGTTTTGTATAGATGTGTGTGACATTAATACAGCTTTGAATGTGCTGGTAAAGTTATGAAACTGACTTGGAGACAATTAACTCAACACAACACAAAGCAGAAGAAAACAGCTATGTATAGTTTAGGCTACTTGTCAGTTAAAACTTTGATTATTAGACTAATTATACACAAGAGATGTAATGTTCACACTAGCTGTGTTTTAGTGTTGTAGTGGGTTTTACCCTAAACACATAGCTACTTCCAGTCTTTGTGTTAAGCTTACTAGGTGGTAGATGTTGAAAAAAACAAACAGGCAGGCTGGTTCAGTAATCAGGAGCCGTAATGTCGTGTAGCAGTTTAAATCATCTGGCAGTTCCTGCTGTTGGCTGTCAGTTTAAGGACTGAGATGATGAATTGGGTTACAATCAGTTTTGGAAACTGTCCAAGTAAGAAGAGGAGTTTTTTTTTTTTTTAGGTTTAACGCTTCAGTCCAGGTTTCAATGCCATTGTGCATTTTGGTTGAGCTTTGAAAACATTTTTAAACCAAGGTCTGTGGTCTCTCGTCTGCACCGTACTTCCTCATCAATTCCTCTTCATAGTTGTTGTGAGTGCCTAACATAATACCTGACTGACTGCCGACCTGGAAAGGCCTCGTCGTGACTGGCTGGCTGGCTGATTTACAGGCGTTCTGGGTGGCGAGCTCGTGCTTACAGACTAACCCTGAATCCCTTTACTGGGCTCGCTATGGGTTTTTTTTCTGGGAGGACTGGCGGCGACTCATCTTCCTACAGTTCAGACGGACAAAGGCAGGTCTGTTCCTCTGGGAGCCAGCAGGCAGAGGCTGCCACTTCCCCTGACCGAGAGGGAGAGAGGGAGAGAGAGAGGGGCAGACAGAGGGGAACGGGGTGAAAGTGAGGTAGCTCGATGAAGAAATGGATGTTTTGAGAGGGAAAAGGGAGGAGGACGGAGAAAGATATAGAAGAGAGAGCGGGGGGAAAAAAGACAGAAGGAGCTTTCGAGCAAACAAGCGCTGAGAGGAAATTAGAGAAAGACAGGAAGGGTTATTAAAATAAAATAGCAGAGGAAAAGGAAAGGTAGTGGAGAGAAAAAAGGTCTGCAGGTCAGGCACCGGCTATTAGCTGCACATAGTTCAATATGGTTCTTGTGTAATGACTTACAATCAATCACAATGTTGCTTTAATGCTTTCTATTTGCCCTTTTCACAAGGCGTTTGCCTCACAGGCCGCGTACAGTAAGCAGTCACGACAGGAACCACCCCTCTACTAACGCTATCAACAATCTGCTCGTTTCTTTCCTCTTCTTGAGGTGACGTTTTTACTGCAGCTCAACTGCAAAACAGGACGCCTCTCTCTCCTCCATCTTGACCTCCTTTCATCTTCTCCCCATGCTCCGTCTGTCTGTCTGTCTGTCCATCTCTCCATGCAGCACCTACAACGGCTCCTCCTCACCTCCTCTCGTCCTGCATGGCCTCCAGCCCCATCCGTCTGCCCCAGCAAATAGCCTAGCTGTCGTGTGAAAACCAGTCTGATCCATTTTCCAGATTTCTAGCTTTTGTTGAAAAAAGGAAACTGCTGCTTTCTTCCTTGTCTTACATTTCATTAAATTCCCTTTTGACAGCAGCTTTTGTAGGCGACACAATACCAGATTATTCCCACATAATTTGAAGCGAATAAAGCTAATTTCCACAAAATTAGACCAGCATTGTGAGAGCTGTGAAAGAAGAGGACATTCTCACTAATATAAAAGATACATTGGTAAACACTTGTGGCATTTAAAAGCTACTTTGACCCAAAAATTTAAACATATACTGCACATATTGATATATGACACTTAAACATAGCGTGCAAGTTCTTAACATCCTTTGAAACTTCTGATAGTTAGTAGTTAGCTTAGCTTAGCACAAACACTGGAAGTAAGGGGAAACAGCTAGCATGGCTATGTCCACAGCCTGTTGTTGAGATATAGCTTGTTAATTATGGATTTAACTGCCGCCAGCCTCCATAATTAGCATGCAGACAATAATATCTGTCGTGATAGACTACTTATGATATCTAAGTCTGTCCATTAAAGCCACTAAGTTCATTTTCCAACATGTAAACAGGTCACGTATCCCCGTGCATCACTGCTACTGTATGTGGTTTCTAATGAATGCAAGTCTCTAATGTCATAATTAGGCCTAACCGTAAAGTCTGTCTGTGGTACTCAAGACTGATGCTATACTCCATTTAATGGCATTTTTATCGTCTATGGCATCACTGTAACGGCCCTATGGGGATTTACACTGCGTCTGTGGTACTCAGTGTACTTTTTCCTTTTTTACGATTGGCTTCTTTTAAAACCACTCGAAGCCAATCAGTTATTTTAATCTCACAAAGCAGGATATTACTCTCACATTCTTGCACCAGGCTTCGGTTCGTAGTTTTTTTGTTTTTTTTTGGTGTGTTTCCTTTTTTATTTTCTTCCTTCCTTCGCTCTGATATTTTTATATATCCTTCTCACATGTAGTAAGGATTACTACACCCCGTGTTTGTCGTGAGGGATCATTTCCATCATCTCGTTCCTCTCTTCTTATTATTCCTATTCTTCTTCACGATCACTGTGCCAACAGCTGGAGAGAGAGAAGGGGCCACATCTGGTGTGCAGCTGGCCACCATAGAGAGAAAGACAAGCAGATGGAAGAGGCAGAGAGAGAGAGGTGGTAGGAGAGGAGACGAGGAGATGAGAAAGTGATAAAAAAAAAAATCTATATATGAGGTGTATTAAAGGTTGGCGAGTGGTGCAGAACTAGAAAGGTAGCGAGGAAGGAGAAAGAGGAAGAAAGAGGAATAGAATCAGAGAGAAAGAGAGGAAGAGAGAGAGGGAGGACAGTCATGTGGAGTCAGATGCTCCTGATCAGCTGCACTGCTGTCAGAGCCCCTCGCCATGGCAACCGTGAGTCATAGCACCGGTAAACACAGGCAATGTTTTATAAACCGATGGACTCGCTGGCTGGCACATCCGCCGTGGCATCATCACTCTGAGTTGAGTTTTTTTTTGTTTTTTTTACAAGCACAGGATGATAACACATGTTGTTGTTTTATCTATAAACCACCGGTTCTTCTGCTTCTTTTGTCTCTGTTTTTACAGGTGAGGCTGAGATCACAATAAACATGCCAGGAAGCAAATTGTTTCTGTGCTTTTAGTCTCCAAACAAACTTAGCTACAAGGGCACTATCTAATTTTCTAAAGGCAAAGTGAAGCAAGTGAGAGAGAGAGAGAGAGAGAGAGAGAGAGAGAGAGAGAGATGTGCAGCAATTACAATAGTTTTATTTGGTCAGTGCTCTCTCCTCTGATGTGATTTGATATTTTTAGAGACGGCCATCACTTCCAAATGTTTGTTTTTAATTTTATTTTTGCTTCATCTAGGCTCACTACTACCATAAAACACAGGTTTTAAATGGTCATGGGCTTTAAAGGAATAAAGAAAAACAGAAAATTATGAGATGCCGCAGGAATCGAGGATGGATTAAAATAAAATAAAAAAGTGCTGAGATGAGCACTGCAAAGAAAAGTGGGTTCCAGCGAATCTAAAAATGACTAAGATGTTGCAACACACTTTTAAAAAGCGATAAAACGAGAGCACTAATGTTCTTTCAGAGCTATTTATTACCCAATAATTGCTCAATTGTGTCATTTTATCCTTCCACCAAAGATTTACAGCGCTTCAACACCTACAACAGCTGCTCAAACTCACATGTGCTGAAGTTATCAGATCCCTGGGCACCAAATAGCGGCCATTGGGAACAAATAATAATGCTTTTTAAACTATAATTGCATAACATAACCGATCAGTTTTGATAATTATCCCTTAAATAAAAAGGAAAATCGTCACTCTATCCTAAGTACCTCTAATCAGTCTTTGTCTTTTCTGTGCTGCCGTTTCTTGTTACTTATCTGCAGGATACGCACCACTACCCATATATCTGTGATAAGCTAATATCTCATGAAGATGATATATATCATCATCATCGTCTTCAGGGATTTATCAGTCGAGCTCTACAGAGCAGCACCGACGACGGGTCTAGTGTTTCATTAGGAAGCCGCACTATGTAACGTGAGCACCACCACCACCTCCCCCTGTGTCACTGCTGCTGCCACGGCCTCGTGCAGAGTTTTCCTGCAGACTCATGTCGTCCCTCCACCTTCAGGCCTCATCACGCTCTGTCACACACGGACACACACACACACACACACACACACCGGGGAGCAACAAGTCACACATTTACTTGCATATGTACACACACTTACATATACTATCTGGAAAAGATAAATGAATAAATGTTCTTAATAAAACAGCCTTATCTCTATATGTATGGCAGCCATCGATTCCAGTGTCTATTGAACTCCAACACAAGCACACCTCACTCTACTTAGCTGATCCTCATATTTAATGAGGAAGAAAGATTATAAATAAATAAATAAAAAACACTGCTGCGATTAAAAATTTGGATTATTCCACCAATGGTGATTTCTAAGCTCTTCCCAAGTTTAAAAAGTAGTGTTGTGTTGTTTTAAAATGAATATGAACTTGTTTTCTTTGCATTGTACGAGGTCTGAAAACACCAGATTTTTTTTTGTTATTTTGACCTGTTGCCATTTTCTGCAAATAAATGCTCTAAATGACAATATTTTTATTTCCAATTTGGGAGAAATTTTGTCAGTATAGGTTAACAAAAGTGTTCATTTTACTCAAACACATACATATGAATAGTAAAATCAGAGGAACTGATCATTTTGGGAGTGGTCTCTTAATTGTGTCCAGAGCTGTATGCAAAAGCGTAAATAAAAGATGCAACTGTTGCTTCATCTTCCTCCAGTTAGGAGTCAATTGCAGCTGCCTTCCTATGTGAAGTCAAATCTGCCACCCCCTCCTCCTCCTCCTCTCTCTGTCACACACATGTGGAGCGTGTTTCTTTCTACATGTATCCTCTATCCTCTATCATCATCATCAGAAGAGGAAGAAGAAGAAGACTGCTCTCAGCTGTCCTCCATCCCTCACTCTGTCTCCGGCTGCTTCAGACACATGAGGCCTGTGGAGCCGTACAACACACACCACACAGATGCGCACCATCAACCGTTAAAAAAAAAAAAAATGCCTGAAGTGTCACCCCGCTCTTCTGTCTCACCCCCGCCTCCCTCACTCACTCATTACCTCCCCCCTCTCTCCCTCTCTCCCTCTCTCCACTCTCCACATAGCAGACTGAATGGGCCCCTCTGTGCTCTGGAAGATTTAACTTGGGTTATTGCTAACAATCTCCACTCTCCCCCGGCGTCACTCTGAAATAGTGCAGCCGAGAAGCCGGCGTCATATTAAAGGATTTTTCTTTCTTTTTTTTTCTACACTGTGAAACCAGATGCACACTCACTCACACACATAATCACACCTACACACACTTACACATTCACACTGTACAGGCTGTGAATTAAAACAGAATAAGGGACAGGCAGAGTCACTGTACAGTACATAGGGCTGCTGCTGTTGTTGGTTCTGTAAATAACATGAGATGATAGAAACCGCCAGTGCCACGGTTCCTCTGATGCATGACGGCGCTGACTGACTGACGGACCATCTGGGCTCATTTACCTCCTCGTATAGATCAGATGGAGAATCCAGATGTAATCCTTCATCAGAGATGAGGCAGAGCACCTTGTTCAAGGCAGCTCTAAAAAGAAGTGGATTGGACTTTATCCACTTATTTTTTCCCCCCTCTCTCTTCCTCTTCATTTCCCTACATAAATTTTCCCCCGGCTGGTTGGAGGCTTCATCTCATCTCAACAACTGACAATGCTCATAATCGCCACATGTCTCGTCATATTTAAAGGGATAGTTCACCCAAAATTCAAATTTCACTCATTATCTACTCACCCTCATGTCGACTAAGGGCTGTGAGTCCTCCGTTCCTTCTCTGAGTTACGGGGGGGGGGTCCGCGCAGCAGTATTTGTCCATATAATGGTTGTGAATGGTGCTCACTTTTCTTCATCCAAAAAGACACACCAAAAAACATCCAAATACCTCCATACTGCTCATCTGTAATGTCCCTCTTGTATTGAAGCCCCGACATGAGAAATTGTTCAGAAAAAATTAAATAAGTCTATATTTTAAGCTTGTTTGTAGCAGAAGCTCCCAGTGTCTCAGTTCATTGTGTCAGTGCTGTCCAGATGAACAATTTCTCATGTCGGGGCTTCAATACAAGAGGGACATTACAGACGAGCACTATGGAGGTATTTGGATGTGTTTTGGTGTGTCTTTTTGGACGAAGATAAGTGGTATCCATTCACAACCATTATATGGACAAATACTGTTGCGCGGACCCCCCCCCCCCCCCCCGTAACTCCGAGAAGGCACGGAGGACTCTGAAACTTCTCACAGCTCTTAGTCGACATGAGGGTGAGTAGATAATGAGTGACATTTGGATTTTGGGTGAACTATCCCTTTAATGGACAGGCATTTGGTTAATTCTGTCTTTGTGCCATGAATCTCACGCCAAGCCTGAGCCTCCTCCGTGGGCAGTTAACACTTTCTGTGGAAAAACTGTGCAGCAGCCAGTGCAGCAGCCAGCCCGCACGCAACCGTGTTCACACTGCAGAAGGAGGCATGGGGTTAAAAGCATTCGGTATTGGGCGTTCACAGTAGGTGCTAAGTGTAATTTGGGACAAACCATGTGAAAACAATCGACTAGCAGCAGGCAAAGCAGTTGCTAATAGCTTGTAACAGGATAGAGATCAAATTAAGCCCCGAGGAGAGGGATGTGGTGTGCAGAGGTCTGTGCTTTTTTTTGTTTTTTTTTGACATTTTGGTGGTTTGTTTTTCTGTTTCAGACGCACATCGTCCGTCATCCAGCTGTTGCATCCGAGCTTCAACACTGAAACAAGCTGAAATGGGTCGTCACCGAGAAATGAATCAAGACACCAATGAGACAAAAAAGTACAACCCTGCAAACTCAAAGTGACAGTTATTAGTTGCAATGAGCGCGCCACTCTTGTGTTATCTGCTGCTGGAGAAAGAAAGAAAGAAAGAAAGAAAGAAAGAAAGAAAGAAAGAAAGAAAGAAAGAAAGAAAGAAAGAAAGAAAGAAAGAAAGAAAGAAGGAAAGAAAAAAGCCACTGGAGCAAAGAAATAAACTGCTGATCAGAAGGGAAACACACACACATATACACACACATGTACACAAGCCAGTGAGCATCCCACTACACACATGCATGGTCAAACACAGGGATAAGTCACACAAATCGTTGACTTCACACGAGTGCCCACTGGACAGGCATTTAAGTCCATCGCTCCGATCATTTATCAATCCACAGAAACATAATGCACGCCAATCAGAGCACATCAACTGCTGCACACACACACAAACACACACACTCAGTTGGGCGAAACAGCGGGGCCTCATGTCTTTGCACCGTGAGCATGCCATTAGTGTGTGCACTAATGGAAGTATATGGGGGGGAAAAGGAGTGGTTGCATTTAACTAGCCTGCAGAAATCAGATAACTCCACTCAGCACATATACTGAAAGCACTTAGGCATCAGACAGCAAAGATGGGAGAGTGTGTGTCTGTGTTTGTGTGTCTGTGTGTGAAAGAAGTGAGGAGAGAAACTGAGAGAGAGGTTGACGGCGAGGACGAGAAGACAAACACCTCTTCTGTGTCAGATAGTTGTGTGCAAACTGACAAGAAGATCACATCCCAACGAGGAGACGACGAGTCTCTGCAGTTTCATCCCCCGGCTTCTTGTTCTCCCTTCTTGCTTGGTCCATCTTTCCCTTCCTCTTCCTTTTAACACAATCACTCTCTCATACTCTCTGTCCTTTCTGTTACCTCCTCTCTCTCTCTCTCTCTGCTCTGGATCTACAGTATTTCTTCTCCCTCTCCTCCACTTCCACTCCACTCCACTTCCCTTCACATCTTTCCTCTCCTCGTCGTCATCGTCTTTCTAGCACTTCAAATCTCATTATCTTGTTTTATTTCTCCATGTTAATCCCACCAGCAGAAATAGAATACTGTAATCAATTTGAGGGTTTTAGTTGCAGCGCTCGGTTTCATTCATTCATTCATTCATTCATTAACACCCACGCACACGCACGCACACACATATGCTGGAGCCTGTGTTACAAATTTACTTTACATGCAGGCACAGTAGCACAGTAGCAATTATTAGCCGCTGAAAATACACCTCTCGAAGCAGCAGCGAGGGTGTATTATAGTTCAAAATGTAACTTTTTTTTACACTTGTAATCTTTCTGAATGGAGGCTCGGCAACTGGAGTTTTCAAGAAGCTGTCGGATTAGAAATACTAGCGAGGACAAATCGAGTCTTAAACCAATAATAAATGTGTTGATGTGCGGCCTAATACAGTCTAGTCTGTCCTCCAGAGTGACTGCATGGCTCAGTCTGGAGGAAGTACAGTGTGGCCGCTGCCAGTAGCTGGAAGTGGAGCTACTTGTTTAGAAAGACCCACCCTGACCAGCACAAAGGGGGGGCAACGCCCTCCTCCGCCACCAGCCAGCCCCCAGACAGACAGACAGACAGACAGCACCCTGATTGGCCAGCTGGATGACCTTTGATCCCCCCTTGTTGTATTGTGGTGGTCTCAGCTGGGCCGGCCCTCCCTCCCCCCCCCCCCCCCCCCCCCCCCCCCCCCCCCCTCGTATGTGAGTGTGTGCGTGAACAACAAAAGACAGCCAAGTCCTAATGCAGCAATCAGAGCGGTGGAAGAGGGGAAATAGGGAGCGTATGTGTGTGTGTGTGTGTGCCTGTGTGTGTGTGTGTGTAGCGCCATGTGGATGGGGGTGGTGTAATTATGTTCTAGTTGTGATGACTGAGTTGCAGCAGTGATTAGCTAAATCAAAGCCAATTTATACCCAGCAGCATCCCCTCAGATTGGACGACAAGCAGCACCACCTCCACCTCTCTTCATCATCAGGCTTCAGCTCCACAGTCCACACCCGATCAATCTCTCATTCCTACGATCCACATCCCAAACAACATGGCCTTCCTTAAACCATAACCTATAGCCTCTCTCTGCACATTCAGATCTCATGCCCTATACCCAAACACAAAACAACATTACTTCAATCAAAAAAGTTGCTTCAAACAAAACAAACCTTCACTTCAATCAAAGAAAACCAGTGTTCAAATGCATTTTTTTGAGTCTCATCTATATTTTTGCATTCAAACACTTTTCTTTTTAAAGTATATTTTGTGGCTTTTTGCCTTTTATTCGATAGCACACAGTAGAGATAGACAGGAAAGGGGGAGGCAGAAAGGGGGAATGACATGCAGGAAAGGGCTGCCCGACGCGGGATTCGAACCGGGGCTGCCTGCGGTGAGGACTGTAGCCTCTACATGGGGCGGCCGCTTTACCCACTGCGCCACACACCGCCCCAAACACTTTTTTTCTATGTTATGATTGAAGCAACCTTTTTTGATTGATTTGATTGAATACTAATAAAGACACAAATCTACCTTCATAGATCTCACCCACACATGCACAGCCAGTTAACCCCGTCCTCTCTGGTGTGGCTCCAAAACACAAACATCTCATCCTCTGGCTCAACTTTAACCCCCACAACAGGAGCTGTCATCGCAGGTGGTCTCTATAGGGGCCGAGGCACCCTGAGCCCTGCACCTATACTCTCTTAATACACCCCATGTGACTCCCTCTCTCTCTCTGTCTCTCTGAGGCGATGGGTCAGGGTAGACCACCCCCTAACAGCATGACTGGCTGTCTGAGGAATGCCATGTCATGGAACAGATGGAGCTGCACAGACAATGGAGCTGCTGCATGCATTTACTGCGGTCTATATAGGAAGGCATGTGCCAAGTGTGTATAAGTGTGTGCGTGCGTGTGTGCGTGCGTGCATGCGTGTGTGTGTGTGTGTGTGTGTGTGTGAATGCATTAGGACTCCAGTCTCTCAGTCGTTTGAATGCCATACTTTGACTTTGGGTACTCTCTCATCAATCTCCCCATTGAACAGACAGAGATCACAGTGAGCTGCAGCACTTTTATGTTTTTCTTGCAACAAAGAAATAAACCCCCGATGTGACCACTCTACAAAAAAAAAAAACACTACATGATGCAATGGATGGATGGAGAGAGAGAGAGAGAGAGAGAGAGAGAGAGAGAGAGAGAGAGAGAGAGAGAGAGAGAGAGAGAGAGGCACTTGTTTCAGTCACCACGCTGCTGCCCCGGAGGTAAAGGGAGAAAAAAGAAGAAGCAAAAACCACAACTAAAGCAAAAAACCTCTAAGCTCAACAATTAGCCAACAATCACCGTGACTCTCTACAGATCAATCGATAGCACATTATCTCATTCCCACGCCGATAATGACGTCATAAACTCCGATTATTGGTGTCATTTGTTCATTGAAAGGAGCTGCGTTTCAATTACAAACCTATAAAGTTGCAGGGTTTTCTTTCTCTTCTTTTTTCTCTAATTCAATGGGGCGTGATTGGGATGTTTCAGATCAATACTGAAGCGATAGCCTACAGTTTGACTATTGTTTCCTATTCGTTATGCATTACGGGGTGATGATGATGATGAATCGTTATCATAAAAAGAAAAAAAGAAGGCAGGAGCTTGCACGTTTCATTCATTTCACATTATATGGGCCCACAGGCGATGCTTAAGCGCAGCAAGGCAAACATTAGAATAAAAGCTACAACCTCCAGAAACTCACACACATAGGCTACACACGCACAAACGAGGGATTTAATGTGAGTCTCTATCACTTCTCTTGATTGTATTGTGGTGGATTCATTCAGTCATTCATTCATTGTGAAGGCAGCTATAGCAGCCGGAGCTTCTCCCAAGAAGAACAAACCCCCGGGAAGTGTCAGGGAAAATGTGGCCGGCGGAGTGGACGTGAACTCACCCAAGAGAACGACGGATGGTCGGCTCCGCGCTCCTCCTCCTCCTCGGTGTAGATCCAGGACCCCCGGCGGAAGAATAAAAAGAGCAGGCACGGGGGATAATAATAATAATAATAGCCTAATAACGATAATAAATAATAATATTAATACTAATACGAGGAGCCGACCGGTCAATTTTCACCAAGTCTCCTCCTTCCTTCCTCATCCGCGATGATAAGGCTACACCGAGGCGATGTGGAGCCAACGCGAGTCAGTCAACCTGGTCGGTCCACGCACACACACACGCACACATAGGCTACACATGCACACACACACACACGCACGCACACATATATATTTATAAATATATATAAAGAAGCGATTCAGTCTCACTCGTGCCCCTCAAAAATAAAAAATAAAAAAAGAAAGCAGCGGAGACTCGGGTTTTCCAGGGAGGTCTCGCTGTGAGAATCGGAGTGTGTAGTAATCTCTGCTGATGCTTTGGTTGTTGACTGACTGTGCACTTACTGGGCTGCTTCCCCCGGCTCCACCCGCTAACCCAGCCTTTCCAGTGCGCCCATTGGCACAGACGGCCGGACATGCAAATCCACTCTTCCCATTGATGTTTTCCAGCAAAGAAAAAAGAAGAAAAAAAAGAGAAAAAAAAACGCAAGGCTCCGTCTCGGGCTCCGCTCCACTGCGCCACCGTGTGGTGTCCGACTCACCTGCTGTGACATGTCAGACTCTAAACTCCACCATCACAGATGAAGGAGAGGAGGAAACCTTTTGGGGGCCACGTCAGGTTGTCTACAGAGAGAACAGGATCACCAGTTTCATCACTTTACATAATCTGTTATATCACTTTACATTGATAATTATTAATTGTATACACAGAATGAGGACTTTAAGGTCTTCAATCCAAGCCCTCATGACCTATTTATTTTTTCATTTAGACCAAAACCCCAAAACAAATCCTAAATTTGTATCATATGGATGCTTTATCTATTAGTTATTCTTCTACTTCTCTTTAAAAAAAAATCCTATTATTAAACAAAAAGTCTGTCATTGAATTACTATAAGATTATTCAAGAGTTTAAAGGTAGCTGTCAGCAGCAAAAATACACGTAGTCTACATGCACTGGCCTCTGTGAGTATTGTACTTTATGATGTTGATCAATTATTATTATTGATGCAGCTAGGTTTAAATGATCTATATACTGCAAATGCATCTTAATCATAAACTCATATCTTGTATGCAAATTGCAAAATGTTAATTTGTACATTTGTAAAGTAGATAAGAACTAAGCTAGAGTAGCTACAAGTATATCTTCATCTGAATTATGGATTTAACTTCTGTTCATGCTCTAAGACTAGTAAACCTATTCAACTTTTAAAAAATAAATCTGGAATTAGTCATATTCAGAAAGTGGCACTTTTTCTTTGTGAAGTGCAAACATGTGGAAACTCCATATTCCCAGATGAACTATACAGAGGCTGTGTGACCTCGGTGTGCTCCACCATAGCAACAGCCTTAATGATAAATATAAATAATGATGCCACAGGGGGGTTAGGAGGTAATAATATCAAAATGAATGGTTATAGAAGATTTAACACAATAAATTAACTATAACCAGTGAGAATCCTGAAGAAATCTCCATGAAACCTGAAAGACAGGAGTAAATATTAGTGGTGCAGACAGTTTAACCCATATTATATTATACACAGTGGATGCTGCCAGCTGTAACTTAATGTTCACACAGCGGTCGCCAGTAGACTCAAACTGTAACATCTTTAGCAGTCAACACAGTGATAAAAACCTGCAGGACATCATGTGGTTTTCATTGCAGAAAGACTAAAAATGCAAACACTCAGAATCTGCTGCCATGTCTTTAATTTAACAAATGAATTGATCCTGGTGGGAAACCGTCCCTAAACAGCCCTAATAATGAAAAGCCCCGGCCGGCAGCGGGTCCAGAAAAGAGCCCCGTTCTCCTCCTGCAAACTGAAGCCAGCTGCTTCTTACATGCGGAGAAACGCTCTCCAACTTTCCGTTGCGTAAAACTACAAGAGAAGAATGTGCTTTTTCTTCTCTCGACATGTGCTGCAGTCATTAACTGTGGCCAATTCCCAAAGCTCAGAAAAATAAACTCTTGATTTTGACGTAGTGTATCAGGAGCACTGACACAAACGGCAAGTACTAATGGAGATAGAGTTTTTTTTTAAAAAAGAAAAGAAAAAGGTCTGAATCTCTCTCCATCAGATTTTTATGATGTCAGTGAAAGCCTCGCCTCGCCTCGGCTTCTGTGCTGTGAACAATAACATTTTGTGAGCAGCTTGCAGACAGTCCTTTTGTGCCGTAATGGCTTGATCCGAGACAGAATAAGACAGCTCTGCCTGCCTTGAGACACAAATAGCTCCTCAAAAAATAGATCAATCAATGCCACCATTAGCTCCAGTCCTACATTATTTGAGCCCAAACTATTGCGCCGTGATGCCTGTTGTTGGTCAATACAAGAACAGTGTAGGAACAGAGTGATGTCAAACATGGCCTCCGGTCAATGACATCCCCCCAAAGAGGTACTGAAACTGAAATGGAAAGATCAATAGAGTGGGAGAAATCCTTGACACTTGCCAGTAAAGCTCCCATTTGTGATGCAGAGAAATCCTTTTGACATTTTATTCAATTAAAAATGAATGTTACAAGATTCGTCTGTGTCATAAAGAAGTGTCAAAACATCACAAAAAGAAAAGAAAAAGAAAGGCCTGTCAGGATGTCACATTATGGAGTTTTATGTCAAAATATGCTTTATAATGCAAGGTCATTACTCAGCGGGGATCCATTAGACCGTCTTCGCTAAAGCCTCTGATAATCTGCTCATCTCGTCTGCCAGTTTGGGAGAAAAAGCTTTATTTGCCAACTCATCAGGCGGCACACAAAGTCCTTCGAACAAAAGAGAGCACTTGGCAGCGTCAGCCCCGGTGATGCAGGGGCTCATTATCAGTCGTGACAAACCAGAGAGGATACCTTACTGTCAGGCTGAGCACGAGCCACCACCAGCCTCAGAGAGCACAGGAGGAAACGTACGTATGTAGCTTGCCTTTAAAAAAGAAAAGAAAATCTAAAGCACATGGAGTTAGCTTAGATTTACAGCAGCGTTATATTGTGTAGTGTGGTCAAGGAGGCCACCTGTATGGAAGACCAAGGACGTCACAGGAGAAGTCATAAAGCATCTCCTTGGTTTCACAGGAATTAGATAGATCAAGAACTGGAAAAAGAGACTTAAATATATAAATGAATGATTCATTGATGAATAAATACCTTGGACAGAAAGACAAATTGACCAAAACACACATTAAATGGACCATTTAATAAGTTAATTTGTAAATTCATTAATAAATAGTATCTATTTGCAAAGGCAGTTTCCTATCAATGTATCATCATCAACCCATCAATATATGGAGAGGCTAAATGACTCAGCTAATTTATTAGCTAACAGGAAAAGGAAAAGCAACTAGAAAGAGGGAATCCACCAGGAATGTATTCCCATTTTTTAAACTGCCTTTTTAAATTCTATTATTCTTCATGAATTAATAAATATGTCTATAAATAGTCTATTTAATACTGTTTTTGTGAATGCATTTTAAATATATTTATTGAAGGGTCAGTCTTTTTACAATTCCCCTTTTTAAATGACTATTTATTTAAGGGAATGCTTTATTTACATTCCCAGTGACATCCATGGTCCTCCAAAAACTTCCCTTTGTTTATTTGTCTGCAGGTTTATGCAAAAGAGTACAGACCCGATTTGCGTTGAACCTGGTGTAGGAATGCAGCTTCGAGCGAAGAACCCATTAAACGTGGGTGAAGATCTGGACCATTTAATGTGAATTAGATTTTTTTCCCCTTCTTTGTGTCTGGTGCATGTTGTTTGACACGGGCCTCTGCAGAGACAAGAGCTCTCTGCTGACTGAGTGACTGTTCAAGTCTGTTTGCTGTGACAGAGAAGGAGCCAGTATAGTCAAGCACATACACCAACACTCAAATTGAATTAAATATTCATACTCTTCAATAATTTTACAGATTTGATCAGTAAGAATAAAGCCCTTTGGACTTCAATATATATATATCTGCTGTGACAGAATCATCACCATTGGTTTTAGTGTGTTTAAATTACTTGTCATAATTGGACCGTGATAGAAAGTTCAACACACTCATATGTAGTTCTCACTGGAGCACACGGGCAAAGTCCGTTAGAGTTAGATTTTGGCAAAGGCTGGAGGCTTGACCTGATCCAGAGTCTCCACATGTGGATACAAGACTCCGCCCTTCAGTCCCCTCCTCTCCTCGTCCGCCCACTCGGAAACCGTCCTGAGCGTTAACGTTAACATCGTCCTTGAGCGTCGTCTACCCGACTACTGCGCCTGCTCCGCCTGCTCCTCCTGCCTCCTCTGGTTGTAGTTGTCGTACACGCCGAGGAACATGTCCTTGCAGGTGATGCTCGCGTTCAGTTTGGAGCAGATGAGGAAGGAGCCGGCCATCTTGCGGTGGAGGGAGTACGTCTCCTCGGGCGGAGGCGTGAGGCGGTGGCGCAGCATGACGGGGATGAGGCTCTGGATGCGCTGCGTGGTGCTCTGGGTGCCGAAGTCGAAGGGCTCCGCGGACGCAAAGGCTTCGCCGAGGATCATCACCGCCTCCACGTGGGCGTCCTCGAAGGCCTGACGGAGAGCAGAGAGAGAGGCGTCACAATTAAAGAGGAACTACGCAGGATTTTCAGCTTAACTATGCTACATTTTTACCTTAAAGGGATAGTTCAACATTTTGGCAAATTGGCCCATTGCCATAATCCCTATAGTCATAGCAGTAGGTTTGTTACCTTTAATTGTCGGTGCAAGCAATTTTTAGAACGGCGGAGCAGAGCCGCAAGCTGCTCAGGGCTACCCTACGGAGGCTCATGGGATTTCTTGGTTTCCCTCATCAAACTCATCAAATACACAATCCAACGACTCCACAACGCTCTGGTGGACAAGTTGTGACCTGCACATTCACCACGCTACGAGATAATAACAGAACGTTACCAGACGGAGTTGTTTTTGAGGTAAATACAGAGACTTCTTGCTGAAAAACTGCCCCTGACGGGAACGCGCATCAGCTGTTTTGCATGAATTTACCTCTAAAACAACTCTGTCTGGTAACATTCTGTTATTATCTCATAGCGTGGTGTCCCAGCTCTCCTCTCGGTGGCACCGCAACACAAACATGCTCCATAACCCGTAATCTCTTGTTTATGACAGATACTGTAAGACTACACAGATATACACATCGTGACATCGTATATGATATATAATGTTATCTACCGCTCTATTGATTGATTTCTCACCGGCTTCATTGTAAACAAATGCACATGGCCTGGAGGAGGGTTAGCAAAACAGAAGAAAAGCGACCGGACTTGCCTAGTTCCCCTTTACAACGACCATCTCTGTGTATAATAATCATCCACACCTTCAATATAGAGCTGAAGAGACTGAGCAAATGTTTACAAGAAATGTTATTACCTCAAGTGCACATAATACTGTCTACACAAATAGTTCGTCATGGCACTTTCTTTGATTCTTTGTCACATTTTATGTAATATTAATAGGATAAGGATTTAATATATTTCAAACACTGAAAGTAAAGATGACACAGTAAAACTTAGAGTAGCGCTCACTAACGGATATAATCCCTGACATTCATATTTCATACATCCATCTGTCTCAGTTAGTTTTACTGTCAAGATTAAGAGTGAGTCAGTCTTTCCTTCACCCGTCAGCCTCGAAATCCACTGATTCACGAGTGCTGAGCCGCCTTTATGTGTATGCAAACAGGGCTGGAAATGGAAACACAATCTCTTCAGCAAAGATAACAAATGAACGTTGTTAAGAAGAGAACAAGACGACGAAAGGATGATGCATCATGAGTGTAGCGAAACAGCATCAAGCGCCGGGGAATGAAACCGAGGCACAAATAAAGAGAATAAGACAAGAGGAGGATAAACCATATCAAAAATAAATGAGCGCAGCAGCAGCAGAGACGAAAATACCTCACCTTGGCCTCAAAGCCTGTCAGGAACTTCAGGTCCTTTGATTTGGAGAGAACAGTCGCTCGATCACCCACTGAAGCTGCGTGCACCACCTGAACACGCAACACAACACAACGCAACACACATACAGACAAAATGGGTTGTGTGGATATGGTAATCATGTTTATTTGAAGAGTTCCCTTAAGGGCAACCGAGAGATCGAAGGAGCTGCAAGTAGGGCAACGTGCGCATGAGATTGAGATTGTACACGATCCGTTTCTACCACGGCTGCTGCAAAATTTAGTCAAAGACTCTTGCGCTTAATTATTTTACAGAAATAATAGTTGCATAAATCATGCCGTTTGGTTTTGGATTGATAATTACCTGTATGTACTCGTCTGTGAATGACTCTGGGTAACCCCTGCACGCTCCGAAGTCCAACAGAATAACCTGAAGGCAAGATGAGATGCTGCATGTGATGATTTGGTTTGATGCACATGAACCTTTAGTCAACATAGAAAATGAATTTGCGACTCCTCACCTTGTTGGTTTCCGAGTTGTAGAAGAAGTTGGCCCAGTTTGGATCTGTCTGCATGAACCTGAACTCGAACAGCTCCCTGAGACACAGCTGGAGGATGTTAAAACAGATCTGAAGGGCGGAGGAGAAGAAGAGGGGTTTTGAGTTTATTATGAATGTGATATTTTCAAGCTGTTGCTGTTATTACAATCAGATGCATGAGCCATATTTAATCCATCTTCGTTCTATGTGACGATAACCTGCCTCACACTTCTGTTGTTCAGGCTCAACCTGCATAAATCTCAGCTGTTAAACACATGTTTGTACATTTTTCCTGCTGCTGTCTTCCTTCATGTGTGTTCTCACATTGTAGTGTGTGTGCAGTGCAGCTTTGTACTTTTACCAACAAGGCGAAGCAGCTTCACCATAAACTGCATTCAAGCAAAAGCATTGCGAATAAAAATGAAATACAGATAGATACACATGCATTAAAAAGGTCAGCACAGTAGACCAGGATGAGTGGGCAGATCCATACAGTCTGCTCCCTTGACTTGTCAAAGGATTTCAGCTCTAATTGGTTCCTACAATTACAGGATCAGACAGCGAGGGACCTCTCACTGTAAACCTTTACATTACGTATAAAACATTATGCACATTTCTCTCTGTGGCCCTTATGTAAGAAACTTCATTATCTTTCCTTCAATATGCATAAACTGACAGAGGTAGCCCTCTCCTCTCCTCTCCTCTCCTCTCCTCTCCTCTCCTCTCCTCTCCTCTCTACTTCCTCTCCTCTTCTCCTTCTTTCCTCCTCCTCTCTTCTCTCCTCTCCATTTTCCTCTCCTCTTCCTCCTCTCCTCCCTTCCTTCTTTCCTCCTCCTCCTCTCCCTTTACTACTTCCTCTCCTCTCCTCTCCCTCCTCTCCTTCTTTCCTCCTCCTCTCTACTCTCCCGTTTCCTCTCCTCTCCTCTTCCTCCTCTCTCCTTCTTTCCTCCTCCTCCTCTCCTCCTTCTTTTCTCCTCCTCTGATCTCCTCTCCTCTCCCTTTTCCTCTCCCCTTCTTCTTTCCTCTTCCTCCTCTCTCCTTCTTTCCTCCTCTCTCTTTACTACTTCATCTCCTCTCCCCTTCCTCGTCTCCTTCCCCCCCCCCCCTCCTCCTCCTCTCTACTCTCCCTTTTCCTCTCCTCTCCGCTTCCTCCTCTCTCCTTCTTTCCTCCTCCTCCTCTCCTCCTTCTTTTCTCCTCCTCTCCTTTCCCCTTTCCTCTCCTCTCCTCTCATCTCCTCTCCTCTCCTCTCCTCTCCTCTCCTCTCCTCTCCTCTCCTCTCCTCTCCTCTCCTCTCCTCTCCTCTGTTGCTCACCCAATGTTTCTCCAATTTTTTCCCTGTTAAAAGGGTTTTCTATGGAGGTTTTCGAGTCGATGTGAGGGTCTAAGGGCAGAGGATGTTGTTATGATGCCGTGTAAAGCCCCTTTTGGGCTATACAAATAAAACTGCCTTGCCTGAAGCACTTTTATAACCTCATGCTGTTATTTCTCCCTGGTTAACTGAGGTGATTCTGTTTCAGGAAACATAGCTGAACATCGGCCTCTACATGCAGGTAACATCATCTTTGATAATGTCACCTAATGGAGCTGTAGTCTTCTTTCGTCAAATCGTTAAAAAAAAAAACCTGCAGTGAACCCACTAAAGTCCACGATGCTCTCCTCCTGTGTCCGATGCCCCACTGGCCTGAAAGTGTCAGTGAGGAAACTCCGCTGCAGCTGCTGCAGGTGCTCGTACCTGGTTCCGGGTCTCCTGGTCCAGGTCTACGCAGCGGTCCAGTGGGACTCCCTGCACCAGCTCCATGGCCAGGACCCTCTTTGCTGACAGCTCATCGATCACCTCAGGGACCTGGAAGTACTCGTTTCCCTCCAGCAGGGACCTGAAATCCCAGACACAAATATTAAAGGGATATCAAATCAAATCAAAATAAACTTTAAAGGGATAGTTCAACATTTTGGCAAATTGGCCCATTGCCATAATCGCTATAGTCATAGCAGTAGGTTCATTACCTTTAATTGTAGGTGTAAGCTATTTTCAGTACGGCGGAGCGCAGCAGCTGGCTGCTCAGAGCTACGCTATGGAGGCTAATGGAATTTCTTGGTTTCCCTCATTAAACTCATCAAATTCAACATCCCAAAACTCCACAGCGCTTTTGTAGACAAGTTGTGACCTGCACAACCACCACGCTATGAGATAATGACGGGACGATACGAAACGGAGCCGTTTTCGAGGTAAATACAGGGTAAATACGGAGACTGCTTGCTGAAAAACTGTCCCTGAACGCAACGCGCATCAGCGGTTTTGTATGAATTTACCTCGAAAACGGCTCCGTTTCGTATCGTTCCGTCATTATCTCATAGCGTGGTGGTTGTGCAGCTCACAACTTGTCTACAAAAGCGCTGTGGAGTTTTGGGATTTTGTATTTGATGAGTTTGATGAGGGAAACCAAGAAATTCCCTTAGCCTCCATAGCGTAGCTCTGAGCAGCCAGCTGCTGCGCTCCGCTGTACTAAAAATAGCTTACACCTACAATTAAAGGTAACGAACCTACTGCTATGACTATAGCAATTATGGCAATGGGCCAATTTGCCAAAATGTTGAACTATCCCTTTAATGTCCCCGGAGGGAAAATTGTCTTGGACAATCAATGCTGTACATCCTGCAAAACAGATTTAAAACCATACATATCACATACTCACACACACAACCAACAGAGATCACTTACAGACAGTACGACTAAGTTCATAGTTCATACAAAGTAATAAATAATTATTGCACTTTCTACTGTATATATTGCATCTTGCCTCAGTAATAGTAGTATGTAGGATAGGATAGTTCAACAATTTGGCAAATTGTCTCTGTCTGGTAACGTTCTGTTATTATCTGATAGCGTGGTGAATGTGCAGGTCACAACTT
Organism: Trachurus trachurus; assembly: GCF_905171665.1. NCBI lineage: Eukaryota > Metazoa > Chordata > Actinopteri > Carangiformes > Carangidae > Trachurus > Trachurus trachurus. The sequence goes on from NC_139892.1 coordinate 10,890,574, forward strand.
GTCCACCAGAGCGTTTTGGAGTTGTTGGATTGTGTATTTGACGAGTTTGATGAGGGAAACCAAGAAATCCCATTAGCCTCCGTAGCGTAGCTCTGAACAGCTCACGGCTCTGCTCCGCCGTTCTAAAAAATTGCTTGCACCGACAATTAAAAGGTAACAAACCTACTCCTAAAACTATAGGGATTATGGCAATGGGCCAATTTGCCAAAATGTTGAACTATCCCTTTAAAGGAAAACTTTTGACTTTGAAAGCTTTGTTTTTTTCATTATGATTATTGATAATTGTGACAAAATGTTAGAATGACACCAATAACAACAATAATCAGAGGAAAAGTGGGAGTGTAACTATTCAAATTATTTAAAATGAAGTACAAAAACATATTAAAAAGTGAAAAACCTCTGCATAACCCAATATAAATAAACATAAATAGATCAAAGTAACAGACAGGATTTTTCAGTCTGATGAAATCTAGAGTAAAACTGGAGACCATCTTGAAACGGGATCAGACCATCTGCACCTGTCAATATGCCCACGCTCCCTGGGATTCTGGGACCACACCCGTCTTTTTACCTTCCTTTTGATCTCAACTACACCTGTCAAGTGTTTTGTGACTCGTCGTGATGCCCAGAGACGAACAACAGACAAACTCCCTCTGTGATTGTTCCCAACACGGAGAATTTGAACATGATGACAGAAACATACACACTAAACATAAATGAGTAATAGACATCTAAAGGTACCAGGACTCTGAGGAAAAGCTGCGTTACCTCATCCTGACTAAGAAGCTGGTGTGGTTTCTGCTCTGTGCAGCTCAACAGGCTTCGGCAGTGGAGGTTTCATGGTTCAATGCAGCACATAAACCCACCTGAACTTCTTGGCGCACTCCGCTTCCCGCTTGTAGTCGCACTCCCACGCCAGCTCCCTCTGAAGAACCTCCAAGCTGCTGTCTGCAAACAGGCCTGCGGAAAAATAAATAGTGTGAAATTCATGAGCGGAACCAAAGAAAACGGAAACATCCAGCGTTTAACACCTTGGAGAAGTTTTCTACATCTGCTAGAAGTTACAACATTTACACTAACTGTCTCTGAGTCAAGCCATTTTAATCACAGATTATTATGGCGTTATTATGTAGCCAAATACAGCTGACAAGAGTTATCTGTGCTTGTTATTCATTTTTACAACTTTTGCGTGTTTGAACTAATTTGTACAGTACAGCACAATATTTTAAACAACAAATAAAACTTAATTAGCATTTAATGTTTTAAGTGTTAAGTGTGTAAGACTGGGCAACACAAAGGAACAAGTAACATATCTCCCATGAATGATGCAGACAACCTCCTTTTCTATGGAACAATTGTGCCAACTAGTTTTGGCCTGCACCTATAGCACCACCCCATGGTCCAAAGTGGAATAGATTTTGTAGTTCACTTCATTTAATAAGGCTGAATCTGAATTTGTTTAATTTAGGATAATAATGATGAGGCTTCTATATAAATATATACGTGTCTGATTTCAAATCTTTCCATCTAAAAATGGAAAACTTTTGCACACCGGTTTTCAGAAAGGTTAAAATATCAGAAAGTGAAACCTGACCGTGTCTCCTTTCCTCTTCTTTTCCAGGGAATGGGTCGATTAGGAGACGGTCTGACCCTCACTGATCCTAAAAAATCCTCTTTACAGTATATATGATGTTCTAAGCCGGTGCATATTCTCATTTGCCCAGGTCATAGTATTTCAAAGGAGGTTAAATCGAAAGCAACTGGACTTAGTTATTTGTCTAGGAAGACGTTTCACCTCTCATCCAAGAGGCTTCATCAGTTCATGTACGCAGCTGACCAGGCTGGGACTGGTCCAACTATCTGGTGTGGAGACTCACTATTTAACCTCTAATGATGTTCTAACAGTGTTTGATATGTTTTGGCCTGTTTGTTGTAGATGCAGTACGGTCATCCTCCCTATTTAAACATTTGTACTGTATGACACTAGAGCTCTCAGCTTTGATTTTTCCCCTGGCTAATGCTGTGATTTCTTTCTCTTTTCTTTTTCTTGCTCTTGCATCTGGTTTATTAAAGAGGAACTATGCCAGTCTGGTCGCTTTTCCTCTGTTTTTGCTAACCCTCTGCCTGGCCATGTGCATTTGTTTACAACGAAGCCTGCGAGAAATCAACACATGGAGTGGCGGATAACGTTATATAACATATACGATGCTACGACGTGTATATTTGTGTAGTCTTAACTGTCATACAATACAACAAAAGATTATGGGTTACGGAGTACGTTTGTGTCGCGGTGCGCAGAGACGAGAGCTGGGACACCGGGGCGGCGGCGGCAGAGTAACTACACTGATGTTGCAAGGTTGGTTTTCAGCCATGAGACGCCAGGTGGAAGGCAGAGAGCCTTCGTTCTCACAAGTCATGTAGTTAACTATCACAATTACTCCGGAGCTTTTTAATGAAGGTAAAAATGTAGCATAGCCACGGGAGAAATCCTGCTTAGTTTGTCTTTAAGACAAGTGCATAAAACGTATGCTTTCTAGATATGATCATCTTCCCTTCTTCAATGATTACACCTTTGGATGTAAAAAATGTCCAGTCTTCCTTGTGTGTGTATATATACACACACTATATATATTATTATATAAATGTTTCAAGTGAGAAGAAAGTGCGTGGGAGTTTTCTCTACAAATCTTACCATCTGGAAGGACGACGCTCATTTTTAGCACAGACATCAGGTTGTTTATGTCACTGTGGATACTCTCTGCCACTCCAGGATACTAGGAGGAATATGAGAGTAACAGAAGGTCAAATCGGTGCAGACAGAAAAAGACAGTCACCGTGAGGGAGACAGGGACAGGCTGTGTGTGTGTGTGTGTATATATATATATATATATAAAAATATATATCAAGCATCCTCCTACCTGGATCTTCATGGCTATTTCTCTGCCGTCTTTTAACACCGCGTGATGCACCTGGCCGATGGAGGCGGCGGCGAAGGGTTTGTCTTCAAAGGAGGACAATTTGTCTCTCCAGCCGGGCCCCAGCTCCTCGTCTAAAACTTTCTGCACACACATATGCAGCACACAGAGTTTGGAAATTTCATTTGGCAATAATCTATTTTTAATCAAATAACTAATGTAATAAGACAGATCTACAAATCAGCGCTGCTTACATTCATCTGCCAAGTGGGCATGAAGTCCGCGCTCTGCCGCACCCTCTCAAAGATCTTCTGCAGCTGGGGGTTGATGAAAGCGTTATCTGAAGAGGAAAAAAGGAGAGAAGTTGTCAGAAAAAAAAAGCAAAAAAAAAACATTTTCACTGCCCAGAAAAATCCTCTGTGATCACAACATCATTTTACAGCAGTTCGTACCTTGAATGCTCAGCATCTGTCCAATCTTAAGTGCTGCTCCACGAACCTTACACAGCGTGTTGACTATTCTCTCAGCGTTGGCCTCTGACAGGAGCGGAGAGTCCAGCAGAGCGCTCATGTCTACAAAAACAACAACAGCACACACACACAGATACAGACAGAGAGAGGCTGTCAGCAGTGATGCTCAGCAAAACACATTACAACATCAAGTGCAACAGCATAAACAAGATTATTTCGCCATTTTGTGCACAGCACGTTGGGTACAATAGGAATTCTTGTGCGGAGTTCCCCCCAAGTCAGACTTAAAAGATTATTAAAAAGTTTAAAAGACTTGTTAAAAAGACTAAAGTAAATAAGGAAAAACATTACAAACAATTCAACAAATAGCCTATAAATAAATTACATTAAAGGTATAATGTGTAGGAATTCCCCCCATCTAGCGGTGCGGTTGCATATCTGAACGTATTCTTGATGTTGCATTCACGTGAAATCGGGCAGACGTCAGACAGACAACAGACGCTGCATATAACAGGATAAACAAGCGTCTATGTAAACAAGTGGTCCGCCAGCACGAGGCAAAACAATACAGGCGTGACAATATGTTGTCATGGTGATGTCGTATTGTTTACCTGACCCACGTTTTACCGTCTTTCTCTCGTCGAGTAAAATGACATCCATGAATGCAACAACAGTGCCTCCGTCCTTCCTCACGCTACACAGTGGTGACAGTTTTAACAGGCGCTACCTGGAAAACTTTCTCCCCGAGCCAACAGCTCCGGTGAGTTTCCGTGGTTACCTACGGTCACGCTGCCACTGAACGTAAAAAATGGCGATGCAACATGGCCGCCTCGGTTCGGTGCGTCGTCCCCTTATGTATTTGTAACGACTTGTAACAACTCATTCTAAGGTACGAGAAAGCTTTCATTTGTATGCGGGTGTGATTCGACTTCAGTGAAATACGTATTTATGAAAGAAATATTTGATTTTTGCTAATAAAAAGCCAAATAAGTTACATACTGGGGCTTTAAAGGACAAAAAGCACATTTAAAATAAGTAAAGCTGCCATATTGTTGAAAGTGCAGGAGTAATGTCAGTGCTGTCAATGGTGTACCAGTTGTGTTTATTTAATATTTGCCATGAGTCTGACTGTGGCTGGGAAAGTCAAGAGCGACTCCTCTTAGCAACGACTGTCATAAAAAAACTGCTGCATGTAAATAACGAGCTCCTGCCCTGAACTGAACCACTTGTAGATGTAGAGCGTTAAAAAAAAAAACCTGGTCTGGTCAGGGGCGCTGAGTTATTAAAACACTGTTCATTAAACACATTTCAAGGTTTCTCTTGAAATCCTTGTTAACAGGTTTGATTTAAAGCCCGTCGAGCGCCTGGCAGGTGCTGACACATTAAAAACTTCTCTAGGGCTGACCAGCTGTGCGTCTGTCTCCTGCATCTGCCAAGCGCGAGGGCTGGATCAAAAGACATTTTACAGGTTGGGAGGAGCAATCAGCAGCAGACCGGAGAGGGAAAGAGAATATTTCTTTTTTTTTACCTCCTTTTTGCTTTCCTCCCAGTGACTGTTTGGCCACTTCTGCAATGGCACCGATCCCCAGACCGACTGCCAGTCCTGCAGCAGAGAGACAGACAGACAAGTGATTTTTATATTTAAGGGCTTTAACAGATGCTTGACGGACACAGCTGCTGGTAGGTGAAGAGTAAAATCCCGTTCTGATACATTTAAATAGATGAAGAAGCAGCTTATCATTGAGATTAAAGGGAAAGTTCACCCAAAATTCAAATTTCACTCATTATCTACTCACCCTCATGTCGACTAAGGGTTGGGAGAAGTTTCAGAGTCCTCCGTGGCTTCTCTGAGTTACAGCGGGGCTCCGTGCAGCACTGCATGTCCATATGACGGTTGCGAACGGAGCTCACTTTTCTTTGTTCAAAAAGACACACCAAAAAACATCCAAATACCTCCATAGTGCTCGTCTGTAATGTCCCTCTTGTATTGAAGCCCAAACATGAGAAATTGTTCCGAAAAAAATGTAAACAATGTACAAACAAGCTTAAAATATAGACTTATTTAATTTTTTTCGGAACAATTTCTCATGTCGGGGCTTCAATACAAGATGGACATTACAGACGAGCAGCATTTGGATGGTTTTTGGTGTGTCTTTTTGGACGAAGAAAAGTGTTTGCCCCGTTTGTGACTGTCATATGGACATGCAGTGCTGCGCTGAGCCCCCCTGTAACTCCAAGAAGGCACGGAGGACTCTGAAACTTCTCCCAACCCTTAGTCGACATGAGGGTGAGTAGAAAATGAGTGAAATTTGAATTTTGGGTGAACTATCCCTTTCAGAAAATGCAACACCATTCACTTTACAGGACACAGATTTAAGTACATGTATATTCAGAGCAAAAGTGAATGGAACAACACTCTATGTTTACAATACAAAGCCATTACCGGTAATTAGCAACGCAAATAATAAAATGATTTTTAATACTTGTCTACACCAATCACTTTGTTATGGTTTACATTATGACTTCATATTAACACACTGAGCTATGAAACACTGATAATATTTGAAAGTTTAAAAACAAAATGTGCCATTTTTAGAGCATCTTTGAACAGACTAGCTTATGTAACAAAAGGTGTTCATTATGTCATTCACCTCGTATTATTATCGTATTTCAATGTGCAGAGTAAAAATAAAAAATGTCTTTGTAGATCTGTCACTTTGTTCTCTCTTTACACAGAGAACAGGCGAAAAAAAATTAGACTGACGATAATTTGTGTCACAATTATTGAATTAGAGAGGTTGGGTTAAGTTTGCTGACAGCAGCCGATGAAGCCATCTGTTTGCCTCATGCCACTGGAAGCCCAGGCTTTGTGTCTGCTGGTGCGGAGCCAAGCTGTGACAAATGACTAGGGCCGAGTGTGTGAATGGTGAAGTCAAAACTGATTTGCACAGACTGAAATGTAAGTAAACTGTTCCCACCTCCAAAATTAACCAGCCTGCTGATTCTAGTAGCCGGCACCTTCCTCTCTCTGGCACGGTCACTCAGCTGAAGGGGGACAAACAATGAAAAAACAATGAATGTATTTACTGGGCATCATTTCTAGAGCTGTTTTCACTCATTGTCAGTTAATTAAGCGCTAAACTAAAAAGCAAAAAGGAAATGTGTTTCAAATTGCAGAAAACTCCTCTATTCAGAGCTTGAGAGCTTGATGGGAAGAGAGTGCTGCAAATAATCTACACGAAGGCACATTTAAAAGTGTAGTCTTTTAAGTTGGCGTCTGCTAGTCCAGTCTGCAGCAGCACAACAGTCAACCTCTGGTGGTGTAGTAGCATATGCTGCATGTTACACACTGACACAGGAAAAAGAGCAAGAACTAGAAAAGATCTATATAATCTGCAATAATAACATATTAATTATTGTTTTTTAATAGATCATAATGCAACACTTATACCAACCTTCTGTCTGACAGGCTTGGTCAGGGCCTGCTTGGCCTCCCTGGCCTTCTTGATGTCCTCTGGTGTGAGTCTGGCCACCACAGTGTCGTGCACGGACCTGGTCTGGCAGTAGTATCGGTGGAGGCCGCGACCGGTGTGGAGGAAGCGAGCACTCTGCCCCGGCCAGCCTGCCCCTCCTGCTGCTGCCCCCGGGGGAGGATATGCTCCTGTGATAGAAAGAAGAGAGGGAAGTACGAATTCAATACATGATGGTCGTAATATGGGAGACAGAAACAGAGAACGCCGCACACTCAGCTCCAGTTGCAGAGGGTTTATTTAGACAACGTTTCGCCCGTTCGGCCTTTGTCAAGTCTATATGGGAGAATCATTATGTGACTTTCTTTAAACATATTGGCCTGTTGACACACAAGAAAAGAAATAGGAAAAAAAAAAACTCAGCCGTTTCCACCACTAGAATGGATTTAGCAAAATGCTGACAGAAACATGTTATAACTTCACACTGTATACCTGCTGTAAGATTCCCATTATTCACCACCTTTTCTAGTGCTCAAAGACGCACACACACAGCGGGGAAAATAAGTAATAAACGCGTCAACATTTTTCTCAGAAAATATATTTCTAATAGAGCTACTGACATGAAATGTTCACCAGATGTCGGCAACAACCCAAGTAATGCACACATACAAAGAAATTCAAAGATGTATGTTCATAAATTAAGTAATGTGTAATAAAGTGAAATGACAGAGGGAATACGTATTGAACACATGAAGAAAAGGAGGAGGAGCAAAAAGGTTTGGAAAGCCAAGAAAGCAGCTGGAGTCTGTCAGTATTTAGAAAGTCATCCTGTCCCCTATCAGTGCAAAGTAATATCAGCTGGTTTAGTCCAAATTGACGCCTATAAAAAGGTTTCTCCTCACCAAGGTGTCACACAAGAGGCATCTCATGACGGGGAAAAGCAAAGAGCTTCTCAAGACCTTCAGCAACTTATGTTGCAGAACATACTGATGGCATCGGTTACAGATGTGTCTGAATGCACCGTTTTATCCGTTAGTGCTGTTAATCTGAAACTAAAAAGAACAACATTTCCCCATAAACTGGTCACGACCAAGATTTCTGACAGAGTCAAAAGAAAACTAAGGAGAGTCGTCCAAGAGCCAAGGAGCCCTGACAGAGAGCTAGAGAGACCTGCAATTAGCTGGTACAGTCATCTGTAGCTTCTATGTATGCTCACATGGAAGTCTATTGACACATTCAATACTTATTTTCCCCGCTGTATTATATTGTACTTGATGACTAATCTTTAAGTATATTAAGGTCTTCAGCGCAAATGTCATTTTCTTCAATGTACATCACCCCATGATTACACCTGTTGCCTCACCTGTTGCAGCTCCAGCTCCTGCCTGGTTTTGCTCCGCTGCATCAGGAGGAAACTCAGACCCCACGGCCCATTTTGCTGCCTCATCGGGGTCCATCGTATCCCAGCCCTCTGCATCCGGAAACACATCCTCCTTTATGGACTGTTGCTGCAGACACAGCAGAGTTGAAGAGGTGGTTCGGTCAACTAATCACTACATGGGGTGGTTTTCTTTTAAATTAACATATGTCGTTCTGAACAAATCATGATGTATATTACAAGTTTTGTGTATTCATGAACCTCACCTCATTGCTGCCTCCCATGACGGTGCTCACTAGTCCCTCCACCACACCCTGAGCAGCTTGGACTCCCGCTCCCAGAGTGGAGTTGCAGGCCATCAATCGGAGCTGCTCTCCCTGGGTGATGACCAGGGCAGAGCCCACCTTACCCGCTCCTCGCAGCACCTGCAGGACCTCTGACAGCATCACTGCAAACAGGGAGGTGGAGACAGAAAGAGGAGTAAGGAAAAAGTACACTAAGTACAGACACACCCACCACACTCTTTGATACAAATAAACTACTGTTTGCAACATTATACACCCATGAAGATGTTTGTTACGTGACAGATCAATGTAAAGACTACTAAGACAAAAATGCATTGTGGTCTTTAAAGGGTTAACCTGTTAGATGGTTTAACCTTGGATGTGATTGACAGCTCATGTTATAATAAGCCATATGTATGTGTCATGAAACACGTGTCACCTGCAGTAATGTTGCAGAGACTATTTACAGAAGCCAGCAACACAGACACAAACTCACAAGACATATGTAAATGTAAACATAATATACGTATATACATATACGGTAGCACTCTCAGCTACGTTTACTAGCTCATGAACTAGCCACGTTGTGTAACGTTAATGGCTAAATCACAAGCTAGTTACACCCAAACGTTTCTCCGTCAACACAAATAATTTCACTATTGAATTTAAGTTTTCTGCTGTTAAAAAATTACGTGACTCACTTTTCTTTCAGCTGTGTTGTCCAGTGTTTTCTCAGTGACTGTCTGTCCTCCTCCTCTGTCACCACCACTGCACGGCGTCTGTTTTGCAACGATTCAACACCCGGAAGTAAAAGTTTGATTGGCTTGTGGTGGCAGCCAACCACAGCCCGAGATAGAACAAGTAGGCGGGACTTAAAGGTCAAGTAAAACAGGGGCGTATTCGGTTGACCAATGGCAGTGCAGGAAAACTCGGCAACGGACGTCAGGATTTACTGTCGAATTAGAGTCGAGATGGGCGTGGCTAGAATGAAACAACGTCCAATGAGAGTGAAGGGGGTGTTGTCGGTTGGATGCACGTGCGGCGAGGTACAGTCAGTTACCAAACTGAAGAAGGGACGCACTGTACAGGTGGCTTATAATAATATTCAATGATATAATATAACTTAACTACAATTCATCAATAATGTTAAAATGTTTATTTTAGATGATCATCAGTTCCTGTCAGGACATTGTTTAATGTAAAGTGTAGATTTTTATCAGTGTTTACCTGCAGAATTTGTAGACGATAAAGAATGAAAAAAACAAATTAAGAAAACATATTCGTCCTATATGAATTATCAGTGCAAAGAGCAAGTATTCAGTGGAGCCACTGTGACCTCTGTGCAAAACTGACATTGCATGAAGGGCATTACATTTTGATTGTTTGTATAGGAAGTTTGTGACTTTATTTTACTCATTAAAAGTCCAGATGACATCAGGAGGAAAAACTGAACTACTACATAGATATAAAAATGATTTGAAAATACTGTCATTGTGATAATTCCCAGCGTAATAACCTATTATTTATTCTCTACTGTAAAAGTCCATCACCTGAATACTGAATACATACAATAAATGTGCAAAATCATAGACTTAGGCACTGGTAATCACTGCACAATCATAATCAGACAGTAACAGAACAGAAGTTGCTGCCAATAAGAACAATACAATTAGTTATTTGATAACAAACTCCACTTGATAACAATGTGTAGGACAGAAGTCATACTTTTGCTCACATAGAGTAAGCCATTATCATTAGAATAAAAACACAATGATGGTGACTTGTATCAAAACTGTCCTTCGGGTAGGTATTCACTGCAGGAATACTATTTCCAGGGTGGACCCCAGCAGCAGGGACGTCTGGCCCTCTGCTGGACTGTCTGAGAAGGTGCTACATATGCGATTTTTGCTGTCCTCCTCCTCCATCCTATCTGAAATTCAGATGTGCAGAACATACTGACCATTGTGACACACATACTGTTCTCTCCACCCGTACTTATCTGAAGATTAATGTTAATGCAGGCTTTTACCAGCAAAACCAGTAAAGAACTGATGCTGATGCTAAAATAACCCTGAGTGTTTCATGTCTAACATACACATACACACACAGGCACTTACAGGTTTTGGAAGATAAAATGAAACTTTAATGATTCCTGCTGGCAAACTGGGTCAATGCAGACAAGAGAGAGGGTAGAAAATGTAAAAATCCAAATCGGACTGCACTTTATTTTCTCAAACTTGAAAATGTAAGACACTCTTTGAAAGGTTCAACAAGTAATATGGTGACCTTTTCTTGATTATGCAAAGACACACATTACACTATCCTTAGAATAAGCGGCGACATATGCTCCACAGCATAAGGCTGTTTAGCATAAGGTAATAACACTTTTTATCAATGGCCACGCTCCCCTCCCCTAAATGTGATTTTATTTATTTATTTATTTTATCTTATTTTTTTTGTCTGTCAGATTGTATGTTGTTTTTTCTTTCCTTTTTCGGCTTTGTCTTGTACTCTTGTACTTTTTAGTCTTGTACTCTCAGAATAGCTCAGAATTTCTCAAGTTGTATTGTCTATACTGAAATGAAATAAATAAAAAAAATGCTTAAAAAAAATCCAAATAGGACAAAAAGTGATATTAAAATTTAAAAAAAATACATTTTGACTTACATTGTAAAACACCACTGTAAATATCACTATATCGATATCAATATCAATATCAATGCAACTGTGACAAATACTTTCTTTCTCTGACCAAGTGTGAAACATGGATAGATAGATAGATATTTTTATTTGTCACATGCAAGGCTAAACCCAGGGTTAAAAACAGTGCAGTGAAATGCATAAAAGCGCACGACTGTACTGTAAAACACAAGAATAAATAAGAAAATGTATTAAAAAAAAAAAAAAAAAAAAAAAAAATATATATATATATATATATATATATATATATATATATATATATATATATATATATATATATATATATATATAATTATATGCAGGCATACCCACACATACAGGCACTCACACACATGAACAGCATTACATTTCGTACATTACATGATATTACATAGGGCTTTTTTATTATGAGCTAAAAATTATGATATAAGGCACAATTACAGTGTGATGTTGGCGACACACTCTGGAAGAACTCAGCTACTATAAATGTGCATAATAGGTGCATTTTCGGGTTTTCCCACCTGTCTTTGACACAGTGACCTTTGATGCTGCGGCCACTGTAGTGTACAGTGTGGTCCAGTGTAGTGAGAGTGGTGGTAGTGGTGGTGGTGGTGGGAGGGGGAGGAGGGGCAGCAGAGAGGGGCAGCAGAGGGAGGGAGCTGTGCAGACGCCATATATGGGCACACCATCGACTCTGCGTTGCCATTGGCTGCGGGCCTTATGCAGCTGCTTGTCAACAAGATGGCCTTCCTCCTCCTCCAGTCCTGCCGTTTTGACACTGATTATTTTGGTATCCCCGAGAACATACCGTGAAAGCTTGTGTCACTTCTAAATAGATAACGGAGCAGGGGGGGGAGAGAAGACCGACCGCTGCCTGAAAGAGAGAGAGAGTGTCCCCCAACAACAAGGCGCTCGGTCAGTGTCAGCCGCGGCGGTTGTGCTCAACTGACAACAACTGACAGGCGTTCGATAGCAACCGTCCGCCGCCACCAGTAGACAAGGTTGATAATAGACAGTTAGCTCGCAGGCTAATGTCGACGTTAGCCCAGCGCGTGAGCTAGGTAGCTTTTAGCTACGTGGACTGGACACGGATAGTTAACTCGTGTCACCTGCATTTCACCAGACAAACTGGTTTTTGGTGAGAGCGAAATAATACAACACCGAGGAAACACTGTCATCGACAGTTTGGGATCCCAAAGCTGAGGTAAGTTGGCTAGCAAAATATAATGTAGACAGGGTTTTTTTTGTATCTTGTTAGCTTGCTAGCGAACGTTGTCATGTTATTATGCAGGTAAGTTGTGCTACCGAGTTAGCATAGCAAAGCTCGTTAACTAGTTACGGGTCTATTTACACTGAAAGTAAGTAAATACCCATATAGACACTGGGTGAGGTGCTTTTAAAGTTCCTTGAAGCGTAGTTGCTTTGGGCCTAAGTTACTATTAAATATTAATGGACGGAAAACAGACAAGGTGGTTGCTACTTGACCACTGTAAAGACGTTGAACATTTTAGTGCGACGCTATGGAGGCTAAGTGTTTGCTAGTTGAGTAACCAGCAGCCAGTGGTTGGTTCAAAGGTGATTGCCACCACTCATAATTGACTATCGGATAAACGTTGTTCTTGTTTCTAGTTACGGTGTGTATTTTCCACGTTTGATTTGTTGGTTGTCACAAGAGAAGTTGGTGCAATTGACGCTAATTTAAGCTCAATCAAAACAAAACCAGGAAAAAGTCATGGCAGTGACCTGTAGGCCTTTGTTTTCTCGACTATCTGGATCACAATACGGACTAGAGACAAACTGACACCCAAAACATTGAGTATTTATATACATATGTGGATAAACTAATTGGCACATTGTACTGACGACCCTGTTGCTGTAAGGAGTAAATACATGAGCCCTGATGAACAAGAACAGATTACTATCTGTATGGGGTGAAATTACTGCCAAAACTCCACAAACCCGCAAAGCATGTTTTACTCACGCCCAACAATTCACAAACAAACTCAGTGTGTTTTGCAAATACAAAACATCATTCATAAACTAATGCATTTTGTTTCACAAATAAGAAATGCACCTATCGAATAAATACACCATGCTTCAGAAACAAAAAACATATTTCTTAAAGTAAAAGAAAAAAAATCCTTCAAGTATAAAAACACAATTCTACAACTACAACAACAATTCTACAACTACAACAACAATTCTACAACTACAAACTCAATTTTACAACTACAAACTCAATTTTACAACTACAACTACAATTCTACAACTACAACTCAAATTCTACAACTACAACTCAAATTCTACAACTACGGAACTGTCACGTGACTTTTGGCAGTAATATTCCACCCTCCGCGCCCACGGGCTGATCCACACACTTGCACTTAGAGCCACATGCAGATGTCCTGCAAATGTCCTGTAATTTGCACTCACAACGACAGGTGGTGCTGCTGAGTCAATTTAAGGCCGTCTTCTGTTGTGTTATGGTCCGCGAAACAATAACAAAGAAGAAGAAGCAGTGTGGGAAATGGCGGACAGAAGAGAGGGGAATCAAGAAGATCAGTCTGTAAGTTAACACATTTATTTTATTATCCCCCTCGTTGTAAATCATGCAATGTTATTACATTTTATACAACAGTTAGTTCCGACCGGTCCCAACCGAGCAATTTGATTGGACAAGAGACGTTCCATGAGTGCTGATATACAGTATAACAGCACTGCGACTTTTTACAGACATAATCACTGCTGTTCAGCTGGACAGGAGCTAAGTCAGAGCCAGGCTCCCCATACAGGAGCTGCCCCATCTCTCTGCTGCTACTACAGTTATAAACGGACCTGAACATTAAAACCTGGACCTGACCTGGTCCGTCTAATTGGAGATAAATCTCTACTAAAGCCGGCTGGGGAAAAAATCGCCGCGGGGGCAACTACGTTTTGACGGTGATGTGTTTTGATATTAGCATTAGCTGTTGTTAGCCACGTAGCTCAGCTACTAGGTTCAACTGTGTTTATATTGATTACATAGCAGATAAACAAATGTAATACGGTATCGATAACGTCTCTGTGTCTTCACGCTGGTCCTGTTGCTCCGGTGCTAATCAGACACGGGCTCAGAACCAGAACCAGCACTGGAAGCAGCTCGGTGGAAAAGCTTGTAGCTAGTAGCAAGCTAGTTTAATGTTTATGTGTTGCCTGGCAACAGCCTTGTCTCCCTTCCAGTTGCGGAACTATTTCTGTTGGCGGAGCCAAATAAATGATTAAATAAACAAACAAATCAGAATCTCTTGTAAAATGCGCTCGTAGCACTGTTGTATAAAAGCAATATCACACTCGAGGTCGTGTTGTATACAGTACAACAGCACGACCTCGAGTGTGATATTGCAAATTCATAGTGTTTCAGTAACATTTTTGGTCATATAATATGGCACAATACCACAGCTCATTGTCCAAAGTTTATAAGTATAATTGTTTAACTGTTTAATATGTGCATTGGGTTAAAGATGTAGGCTATGTGGCTGATTACAGAATACATGAAATTTTCTTTGAGTCATGGAGGTTTCATGGTCATGAAGATATTAAGAATAAAGTAATAGCAGTTTTTGTCATTTTACTTGTCATGTTCAGGTATTCCAGTATTTTTGACCTCTCACACATTCCCCCCCCTTTTCCCTCTCTCTCTCTTCTCTCTAGGAACTGCTTGCACAAACTATGTTAGAGAGGCTCTACACACGGCTTCAGCACATCGTCAGTCGGCAGCCACTTGACCTGGATTACCTGGAATTTGTGTGTTCTCAGGAGGCTGTTCTTTTTAGTGCTGTCTCTGACCAGGTCCTCATCCCAAAAGCCATTGTAGATGCACTCACACAGCTGCACAAGTTGGTTGTTGAAGAGAGAGAAAATCAGGTCCCCATAGCATTTGTGCAGGTTTGTCATGGAGCAACTGGGCGTCCAAGATTTGATATTTCTCCAGATTCTCTGTTACATTTCATCAACCAAGATCTTACTGTGCCGTGTATTGCTAACTTGATTGGAGTGTCCACTCGCTCTATCTTCAGGAGAATGGCAGAGTTTGGCTTTTCTGTCAGAGCACATTATAGCACCTGTTCAAACGCAGAGTTGGACCATTTGATAACTGAAATAAAAAAAGACATGCCTCGTGCTGGGTACCGCTTGGTTAAAGGAAGCTTGAAAGCTAGAGGATTCAGAGTGCAGTGGGAGAGGGTGCGGGCCTCTATGCACCGTGTGGACACTGTTGGCATCCTATGTCGCCTGAACCAGCTCGGGTGTGTTGTGCGTCGCACCTACTCTGTTCCTGGCCCCAAAGCTCTGGTCCACGTGGACACAAATCACAAGCTCATACGGTCTGTGTAATTGTACTTGTTACTAAGTGTTTAAGAGTATTGTCTTGACCAGCCGTATATGAAAACTGTCCTGAAATCACTTCTGAATTGATCTGATTTCATTTACATATTACAGGCTGTACTATTATACTGTCTTTTGTCTAACCAGGTACAACATTGTCATTTTTGGTGGTGTGGACGGCTTCTCAAGAAAGGTATAATTCATGTTAAAAAAAAACAAAGAGGACAGCTTAAAAAAGGAATATTTACACCATGTTAATATTTTCTATAGATCATGTACCTGGGTGCAGCAAACAACAATCGCGCCTCAACAGCACTGGCCTTCTTCCAGCAATCAGTAGACAAATATGGATTTCCATCAAGGTAAATAATACGGCCTCAGTGGTTCATTGCTTGCCTTGCCTCCCTCACCACAAAATGCAATCTTGTATGCCATGCATCTAAAGAATGTAAAGAAACAAGTTATGTTATGGCGAGCAAAATGTTTATTTTTCAGGGTAAGAGCGGACCATGGAGTTGAGAACGTTGACATTGCACGGCTGATGTTCTCTGTCAAGGGAACAGGAAGGTCCAGTTTCATTGCTGGGAAGAGCGTGCATAATCAAAGGCAGGTCACACTTTTAATACATCATCTTACATACATATGTAAGATACATATCTTACAATATCCTAAATAAAGAAAGAACTGCTTGATTTTTTTTACTTTTGATATTAAGCTCATGTGAAAAATGGGAAATGTAAAAAATGGAACATGGACCCAATTTGACTTATACTTAATTTTTCTGATTTGTGTGACCAAGACGTTGCAGACTTCTTTGTCTTGCACATGATAATCTTGGAGCAAATACGCTTGGTCGATGGTGGTACCTGATCAATGTAATGAATGTGAGATTGAACACCACCATAAGTGGTTTTCCCCCCACAAATTAAATTAAATTTAGGGCGCTCAGTTCTAGTACTCATTTGCTGCATGTCACACCACCCTCTCTCCTATGTTTCCTGTCTTTCAACTGCTAAAATAAAGGTGTCTAATCTGTGCCAAATAAAAGCTTAAAAACAAATAAAAAAATTAATTGAAATTCAAGTCTTTGACATGCACCCTGTAGTGACTGACTGAACAAATTGGGCTTTAAAATCAAGAAAAGGAAAAATAATATTCACTTAATTGTGACCACAATTTTTCTTTTGAGACCTTTTGGTTATATCACTGGTTAAAAAATGGAATTGTAAAATATTATACATATATGTATTTAAACCATATCTAATCTTACTCAAACTCTCTTCCTAGAATCGAACGACTCTGGAGAGACGTGTGGTGTGCTGTGACCAGCATGTACTACAGTGTGCTGCACTCACTAGAGGAGGATGGTTTGCTTGAACTATCAAACATTGCACACCTCTTCAGCTGTCATTATGCATTTCTGCCCATACTACAAGTGAGTCTTGATACCTTCAGCAGTGGGTGGGATAACCACCCACTCAGAACTGAGGGTAACTTAACGCCAAATCAGCTGTGGGAGATGGGCAACATTCAGCATGCCATGGAAGAACCAGAACATGCAGAGGTAAAATGAAAGTGTCACATTTTAGAGAATATTAATTCATACTATGGGCAATGCAGTAATTAGTGAAAGGACTGAACTTTTAATAGCCAATTTAAGCTAAAATGTGGGACATAACATGCTCCATTGTGCCCCAATTGGGGGACCATTGGGGTTCATCACTTGCTGAAGAGTATCATAAGGATGAAGTATGTGAGAAGATTTTAATTGAATTTAAGTATATCAATCAGTTTTAAGAATACAATTTCCAATGGGTTTTCATGCTCTACATCAGTGTTTTGCAAAGAAGGATCCCCAGGGGTCCTTGGTTTTTTGTTTTTTGGAAATTTTACAACTTTTTTATTCCGACTTTTGTCTCAGTTTAAGGGTCGTTACATTTGAGAACCACTGATCTACAGAAAAAAAAACTTTACATGTCTTTTCAGGGATTGTACCTACCAGATTTGGACTGGGAAGACAGTGGCCTGCCTGATGAGCCACACCATGGGGTCACTGTTCCAGAGACAGGCAACATACTGAGTGCCGAACAAATGGCAGCACTCAGGGCAGCCATAAATCCCCTGAGACACTCCCAGTCACATGGCGCAGACACCTACTTAGCTACTGTCCAGTATGTCCAGCACTTACTGGGCTTACAGTAAGACTTTTGGTGATGGTGGGACTGTGGGGGGGATGGGACGGCATACAGTAGTTACTGTAAGTTTTAGTTTTTTTGCTTGTTTATTTGTTATTGCTGTTGTTGTGTGCATGTCCCTTGCTGTAAACTTGTCGCCATTGTAAGAGGGAAACCTCAATGCCCTACAAGTGTAAATATGAGGATGATGATTGATGCTACCTCCTTCTGTTTTTTTGTTGTTAAGATAATCAGTCAAAGGGACCAGACCCCTTTTATCACAATACTTTTAAGATTAATACTGATGTTCATTTATGGTATTCAGATTTTTCATGATGGAAATTTACCTGTATTTTTACATTGACACTTCTACCGCTGCTAGATATACAAGTAAATGTGCAAGACATGGTGAGCTGTTTGTTGTGACCTTTATACAATAAACATGCCATTTGATTATTTACAGAATATTTTTATTTTCTTTCCAGAGGACTGGACTGACAATTTCCTTTTTCAAACCTTTAGATAAATCCAGACTTTGCTTATTTTTTCACAGCAGCAAAGATGAAAATACTTAGAACATTACTTAGAATACTACTTAGTACAAAAACATGAATTAATACTGCCTTTTTCTGACGGTACATTTTAGCACTGCCATTTCACTAATCCAAACCCTGTGTCGGTAGTTTGAAGGCAGCCCACTCCCACAGTCTCTTTGCTTATTTTTTCCACAGCAGCCAAGATGAAAATACTTAGAACATTACTTAGAATACTTAGTAAAATACTAACTGAACAAAAACATTGAATACTGCCTTTTTCTGACAGTACATTTTAGCACTGCCATTACACTAATCCAAACCCTGTGTCGGTAGTTTGAAGGCAGGCAATCAATTCGTTCTTAAATGTGTTGTAGTCCTTGTATCTGGCAGGAAGCCGGAGAGTCTCAAAGCATGTTGACGATTTAGGTAGGCTACAGTCTCCCACCTCCACTGTCAGGGTAGTCGTCGGTGCCTCCCATCCAACCCAGAACTTAACAAGTGCCTTCAGTGCATCACTGGATGCTGAAAAACAGAGATATATAATGTCAAATAATTCTTAGTGAAGAAGGGCAACCAAAATTTTCCCTGACAAGTATTGGAAATATAGCTGATGACAACTCCAGATTTTATCATTAAAGTTACAATTCAGTTTTCTAAATTATGTTCTAAACAAGCTAAAGAGCCATACTGTTACATTAATGCAGTATAAAAATGAAGAACCTGGCCAGTGTGTTTTTATTTTTTAAGTTGGCTGTATATATTGTTATTATTATTATTGTATATATGTATCTGAAAAACCTACACTGGCCAGGTTCTTTTGATAAACAGTATGACACTGACTTTGATTGAATAGTTTGAATAATACAAGACAGTGAGATGTAACCCCGATCTGGCATTGTACAATGTTGATGTAACAAATGTATAAAATAAGCACATTTATTGTCTTGGTTGCATAGAATTATTAGATAATGACAAAAAATTAATTAATTGTAGATGCATCACTCATTACAGGAAGTATACCATTTTGAATGAACTGGCGAAGGTAGCCTGCGATGCGGCTCTTATCTGTCACAGAGCATTCATTGTCGTCGTCGTCGTCATCAGTCACTGTGGGCCACTGTATGCGTTCCAGAATGCACTACACAAAACGCCAAGCAGATAAACAATCTGGAATAAGCAATTGTCCTGGAGTGTTGGTGTTCCCCTGATTTAACAATCAATTTCCAGATATGACCAAAAATGCTTGTCTTAACTACGGTAAGCTATTTACCTCTGGGGTCAACACAGCACTCGACTCCCGAGGGAAGATAATTGCACCTACACCTGGGCGTTCACTGATTAGTGGCCACAACATGGTCTCTTTAAGTCCTTTTCTTATTTGTTTTATTTGTTTCATGGACCGTCCAATGACCTGGTGAGAAAGGACACAAAGACAAATCTTTACATATATAATGGTTTAAAAGAGATATGAATCATGTCAAATAGTTTAAACAATATTCAAATACTGCATGATGGAGAAGCCTTTCAAGGAGCCATCTTCTGTTGTTTTCCGTCATCAACGGAAGGTCCCATGCGAGGCATAATGTGTCAAGACTTTCCTTTTCTTCAGGTGAGGGTTCAGAACTCCCTTCAAGCTTTAAGACAAAATATGAACACTCTTTAACCCAATCTAGAAGAATAAAAAAAAAAAAAAAAAACATGCAGTTTGCAGAATGCACACCAGTGTAATTTTCTCCCGTATATCAATGTCGGGACAGTCATTGATTTCGATGGTGGCGGTCTCAGCTGTGCCCCCACACAGGATGTGAACAATCACAGGGCTTAGGCCAGTCAGTTTAGGACCTCCGTGGAGAAAGCAATGACCTATCATGCGGCCTGCCATGACAAAGAGGTCGCTCTCAACAAAGAATGCAGACGATGACGGTACGAGATGATCTGGCTCCCCATCGAAGAGCTTCGTGTCACCCGAATTTCCTGACAGAAGAAACAGAAGAAATTCCTTGATCAATTACATGTACTCAATATTTTTGTGATTCTGTGATTGTATAGAATAAGAGACATCAATAGGTATCTACAGTAGGTATAATCCTAAATACATTTTAAATGCCTCATGAAATGAAAAATAATGTCCCTAGTTTTAATATGGTGTTCCTGTGTTAATTGTTCATTTGGCTCTTGATATGACATATAGTATGTCAAATAAACAGCATCAGAATATTTTTATGTCAAAATCCCATAAAATGCACGTCTTTCCTGTGCAACAGTATCAAATGTCTGATGACAGCATCTTGAAGGATCGTTTACAAAAATGAATCCAATGAAATGTGACTCTGACTGCAGCTGGCAGAAATCAGAATTCAATTTGGGGCTGTTACTTCCCCCAAAATTCTTTTTCACTTAGAAAAAAGTCACAGCATGGGCTCTAACTTCCGTTTCAGGAGACCTTAAAACATGTATTAATTGGAGAGATTATGGCATTAAGAATATTGCAGATAAAACACACTCCACACAATATATGGAAATCTAATTGAAGACACTACCGAAGTTGATCTTAAAACCATCTTTTAGCTTCTCCATGATTCTGGAGAACAAGAAGCGGTTCACTCCCTCTCCGATTGCTGGATCCCCTATTAATTATAAGAAATGTAAAGATTATGCGTTATTTGTGAAAAAACAGACTGCACATAACAAATTCTAAAATTAACTAAAAGAGAGAAAAGAGATGAACCTTCAAGTCTCCATCGCAGCGGATTTGCCCACTCTACACTGCGTGCTTTATAAAAAGCAATTAAAGCCATTTCCTGGTCTAACTTGCTGTCTCTCAGGTCAACGTGCAAATGTAGTGGCTTCCCTGATGCGTGAATGTCAAGTGTTGTCATCCTGAACACCTGAGCAGCCCTTGCCAGGTCTGGTATGGTCTTCCAATCTATAAATGAATTAAAGATTTCAACACAGCAGAAGCCATCAACCAAACATTTTAACCACTAAGAGGGTTTAACAAATAGACTACAAACCCTCAGTTTTGTTGGTAGAATCAGAAGGTCCTGAAGAACTTGTTGCCTGATTCTGCAAAGGTGCAACCTGTGAAGATGTGCCAGATGGTCCTTCCATTGCTTCTAAATCCAATCCACTGCTTTCAGACGAGTGCTCCTCTGCAGTTGATGGCCTGAAAGACATAATGTCTGTCTTTTAGCTTTCTCTAATGTCTGAATATGGTCAAGGCAGAATCTGAACCCTCTAAATTATGCATGTGTCTACTAACTTTCATTGTTAATAGTCATAGTCAACCCAAGAGCCATGGAGAGACTTTTACTTCATTACCCCCCCCCCCCCCCCCCCAAAGGCATGTAACATTAAGGAGTAATACAACAACATACCTCACATTGCAGGCACTGGCATGCATCTCAATGTCGTTAGCAGGGTACACTACTTGGCAAATGGGACACGCGGTCTCTGCAGCGACTGTGGAAGCAGAAAAAAAGACAAATACAATCATCAGCATTAACTTAAAAGAAAATTAATAACTCAAATCTTTATGTTAGCAAGGCACCAATTTCTTACATTACTGTGAAGTGTGAACAGATTTTTTTTAATGAAAATTTAACCCAAAACTTGACAAGTTGTAATATGATCAAAAGTTGTTTTGAAATTTTACACTTCCAATGATCTGTGCAAGCAGGGGAGACAGGTTGGAGCCTAACCCATCAATAATCAATAATAACATAAAAATATGTCAAGTTATTATTTTAAGAGTGTGATGACAATGTACTTACTGCTCTGACTGCAGGATACAAACAAAACATCCTGATCCTGTTTTTCAGCAGCATTCTCATCATTTTCCTGTTAGGTGGATCAGGTTAACATAATTAATGACATCACTGTAGTAGTGAAGCATTTGCTCTTTTGATATTAATTCGTTGAAAACGAAAAAAGATTTCAAGAACAATCGCTTTAGCTCAGTAAAGTGTCATGTGAAACTTACTTCTTCACTTGAAGACTTGCTACAAGAGACTACATGCAGAGCCAGGGCTTGTAATGGTAAAGTATCTCCACAGGTCTTGCATTGCGATTTAGGCATTTTGCTGAACTCAGGGGCATCAGCAGGAAGTGGCGTAATGTCTATTTCATCTTGAAGTGGAATGATGAAGATTGTGTATTTTCCATAATTGGATGTCGTCTTAAGCTGTTTTGCAGTGTAGCCTTCAGACTCTGGCGGGATCAACACAAGTTTTCTCTGGCCACTTCCTCCTTCATTATTTTGGACAGAGGGAAAGTGATCAAATTAACAGGGGTTAAAGTAAGAAAAGCCCTGGAAAATGATTAGAGATATCTAACAACACTGAATTAATTTTACAATTTTCACTTAAAATAATCCATTTCAGATGTGTCACACAATGTCAAATCATGCTGTATCTGCTTACCAGTTGCTTTATACAATAGCCATCCACCAGACAACGTCTCCAGTTTAGGGTATTCAAGCTGCAGCATTGCTGACATCTTATTAGGACAAAAGAACAGCACTTCTTAATAATAAATCATTCTTAATGATCTCTTCAATTCCAAATAAAGACTTAAACAGGTGATGTGTTAATCAGTGAAATCAACTGTGGAAGTCTTTGGTTGGAAGGAAAACCTGCACACCCATGGCTCTCCATGGCACATGGTTCCCCTGCTTTAGTACATAAGTTTAGAAATGCTTACCTCTGAGTGGTTGCCATGTTCAGGAACTGATATTGTCCGTTTTCCTAAGCCTGCCATTAACAGGCTGAGCTCCTGAGACCCCTGTGGAGTTCTGGTCATGGGTTTGGGTAGTAAATAAAACTGAACATTTGTGGCTTTTTGGGATGTTACTGAAACCGTTTTAATTGGTGCAGGAAATCTGCGTTTGCCACTGTTTTTTCTAAAAAGACCAGGAAAGGACCTGTAAAGTAAATTGAAAGGCATGTCATACAAAATCTCAATGACCCACATACTATAGTGTAGACACATTGTGTATTTTCTAACTTGGACATCTCCTGCTGCACATTCGCCTGTTTTGGTTCCTGGCAAAGTGCCTGTTTGGGATGCTGCTGTCCCTGAATCTGTCCCTGGCCTGGAACCTGAACCTGCCCTGCTAACAGCGACAGCAAGTTCTGTGCAGCTGTCGCAATATTAGCATAATCCGGCTTCTGGAAACACAAACATACAAACAAGAATAAAGGAATAAATTAGCATAAAAGCAGTTTTCAGCTAAATTAATACTATTAAGCCAAGTACACCCATAAAGATAATCTGTCTGATTTTGCCCTGTCTTTCCCAGGCTGGCTAAAGCTCAGGAAGTAGTGGAGCTGTGCATAAAGCACAATCGTAATTTTTCAACATGTTCAATATTTATATTCCCTCTCTCAGCAGCAGCACCTAATAAATACAGTCAGAGTGAAGTGCTGGAGCCACAGACCGAAACCTGGCAGTCACCGTCAACTTAAGCCTGGACTGGTAACAAGTATGAAGGCCATTGTGTTGTGCTAGCTCGATGCTAACGGCTAGCAGTTAGCATCCGCCGCTAACACCGTCTTCCCAGCTAACCACAAGGGCATAACAACAACATAACACGGAGGCTCCCGTTGTTGGTGACAGTCGGCTATCGGCCCACAGCTCTAGTGCTTCATTAGGACTGCATTTCCTTACCTTTACGGTCCTGACAACTGCTGCTGCGGCTGCCAGTGGCAGGAGGGGCCCAGTCTGAATGTTTTTTTTTTTTTTTGCTTTGCTAAGCAGAATGCTTCAACTCAATATAACATTCCATGATTATAGTATTGCATGATTTACAACGAGGGGGATAATAAAATAAATGTGTTAACTTACAGACTGATCTTCTTGATTCCCCTCTCTTCTGTCCGCCATTTCCCACACTGCTTCTTCTTCTTTGTTATTGTTTCGCGGACCATAACACAACAGAAGACGGCCTTAAATTGACTCAGCAGCACCACCTGTCGTTGTGAGTGCAAATTACAGGACATTTGCAGGACATCTGCATGTGGCTCTAAGTGCAAGTGTGTGGATCAGCCCGTGGGCGCGGAGGGTGGAATATTACTGCCAAAAGTCACGTGACAGTTCCGTAGTTGTAGAATTTGAGTTGTAGTTGTAGAATTTGAGTTGTAGTTGTAGAATTGTAGTTGTAGTTGTAAAATTGAGTTTGTAGTTGTAAAATTGAGTTTGTAGTTGTAGAATTGTTGTTGTAGTTGTAGAATTGTTGTTGTAGTTGTAGAATTGTGTTTTTATACTTGAAGGATTTTTTTTCTTTTACTTTAAGAAATATGTTTTTTGTTTCTGAAGCATGGTGTATTTATTCGATAGGTGCATTTCTTATTTGTGAAACAAAATGCATTAGTTTATGAATGATGTTTTGTATTTGCAAAACACACTGAGTTTGTTTGTGAATTGTTGGGCGTGAGTAAAACATGCTTTGCGGGTTTGTGGAGTTTTGGCAGTAATTTCACCCCATATATCTGTTGTTTATACTCTTATCAGTCAAGCAGAACCATCACTTTTGTAGAGTTTGAAGTAACCCACTTACATATAGTGTTGTCTAATGTGATTTTTGTTAGGTGATGCACCATTTGCCCTTAGCTTGAATAGGAAAACACACTGGGTTATTGACACAGTGGCCTTTGTGATTGTAGTATCAGGGCTTGCATTAAAGTCTAACTTGTGACAATGTTTCAGCACTAACAGGCAGAGAGACGCACACACACTGGGACACACAGACAGCCCTGCGGGACAGTCAGCCACTCTTCCTAGGTGTCCTGACAGCAGGGCCGCTCTCATATAATGTTCCTGTGCAGACAGCTACTGCTGGAGTGATGCACTCGGCTCCATTGTTCTGTTGACAGTTTGCAGCAAAGCTGGCCTGCTGGCCCCGGTTCTGTTGCATTGTCTTCACATGCGCACATGCAGAGAGGGAGATTGAGCTAAGACTTTTTGGCATGGTTTAGTATTATCATTTGTCAGCTCTTGGCCATCTGGCTGAAATGTTGTGGAGAAAAAAAGCATGCAGGGGAGCTGGTGGACAGTATGGGCAGGCAGAGTTGGAATGAAACTGTTTTGTATTAATCAGACTGACTTCTTTTTTGTCCAAGACCTGTGAGATGATGGCATTAGAGAAAACCACAACCACAAACTGTGAAATTGGTGTACCTATTTATAATCCAACTAAACCAGCATGTAATGGGGATGTGTTATACTTTGTGCTCTGAGCTGCACACACCTAACATAGTGAAACCATTATCCCAGCGAGAGTGCATGCTCTTGATTTGTATAGGGAAATGACCCAGTCCGGCAGAAATTCAGTTTTAAATGTAATAGGACAAAGCTGGCAATCTGTCACTATGCAAACAGCAGGATAGTAACTTTTGAACAAATCGGCACCTTGTAAACATTTGTGTAAGTGTTGTAAGTAGCTGTACACTGACTCAGTGCTCTGTGGATTTCCACATTGTGACTTCACTGCAGCGCTGATCCACAGTCAGACATCAGTGAATCTCATGTTTCGCAATGTTAGAAAAACTTAATCGGATTCTTTCAGACAGAGGAGGAAAGACGTACTCTGGATTATTGACAAAAGTATATGTATGTAGGTTACATAGCTCGACACCTCTCCTCCGTTTTGAACACAGACGACCTCACCTTTTCAGCACAGAGGCTTCAGTCGCAACAACACTGTGGTTCGGTATCTAGTGTCATCTAGGGCAACATGTCCTACCTGCTGCCTACGTTCAGAGCTGTGCAGAACAGTATGTGTGGACATTTACATGTTAGGTAATACACAGTGTACGCACACACACACACACACAGAAAATCATTCTTGTTTTGACAGTTAATTTGCCAGACGGCTTGGAGACACAACGATGCAGTCCCCTGCACCGGGGCGGCGTTGCTGTGCTGCCTCTCGCTGCCACTACGCTTTGACAGGATTTGAAGGATTAGGTTGATGCAGAAAGCTTAAAACCAAACCCAGGCCTTCATTTGCACGAAACTCTTTCAAATGAAGAGGGGAAAAAAGTAACTTAGTAATAACTTAACCTGAGTTTTGCGGAATAATATGGACTACTGGAAACGGATTCACTGACTGGATGTGAGATATTCGACATGTGAGAAGTCTTTCACAGGCGTCTGACTTACTGAGTATCTGTTGAGTGGTTCATTTTTGTGGCATTGAGGTATTGACTTGTAGCTTATTTTGAACAGCAGCAGCAGCAGCAGCATAAACCCACAAAGTTATTATCAGTAAACAGAATCCCAAAACAATTTGATTTAATTAGCGTCCATGGCTACATTCATGAGAACTGACATTTTTCACAGCACAGAAACTGAGCTTTTTGGAAAACACACTCTGAAGCAGCAGATAGGCTATATCAGAAAATACAGTTTTATTTTCTGTAATGTGGATAGAAAAAGACAAAATGATCCATAGCAGCACCCGAGCTTCATCCATAATGATAAAGCGTGGGTGCTGTGCCGCATAATTTTAGAAATCCAACATTCAGTTGCCACCAAATCTCCGATCACTCATGTGGATGCCAGTTGAGCCGACCACGCAAAGAGAATTGTTGTCATACATCTTTGTAAATGTTTATGTTGTCAGACGACATCTCAAGCATGAAACAACGGTGATTTGATCCGGTCTCAGTGCAGCCGCCCAGAAAACTGCTGTTCGCTTAACAGTCGACTAGTGACATTCATGCACAGTTGTACATGTGCTCGTGTCACAAACAAAATCGATGCAGTAACAACAGATAAATTGTGCTGAAGAGGAATATAAGTGAGAGAGGAGGTGACAGAGTAGATTGTCCCTTTTCTTTGCCAAATGTCAGCAGCAGTGTGTTTTTCAGATTTAACTGCAGTAATGTGGACACGACCTCTTTTTTATTCCAGCCATAAATTCACACATGGGAAGGTGAGAGCTAATTATTCTGTGGCCTGTGGTGAGTTAAGGTGGATGATGTTCGTTTGCTCGTCTTTATACCGGAGCGCCGCAGCGAGCAGATCGCCCTCTCTTGTTGCGAGCCACTTTTATAATGCCATCCAATCTGTTGCGAAAGATGGATTGCATGATGCAGAGCGAACGAGGGAGGGCAAGGGGGGAAAGAAGAAGAGTTGATGGAGAGGATGTAGAGAATAAAAGTGGTTAAAGAGAGAGAGTGTGTCACAAGGGGTCAGGGAGAGAAAGGACAATAAAAAAATAACGTTCACTTGCTTTTTTTTCTCTCAACAGTATAATCTGTCTGCTCTTTAGCTGAGTTGTTGCTGTGTGATTATAGAGGAAGCATTTGAATTGGTTCACCACACTTGTGTGGGCGGCGTTAGCTTTTTTGCACCTCTCTGAGCCTTTCCATTAGTCCAAATGTACAAAGCGCCACCCATTCAGTGTGTCAGAAGCACAACAATGACCTGTTTTTGTTTTTTTGTTTTTTTTAAAGCCAGTGGATCCAGGGAGTCCAGTGGCTTAAATGGAAAACAGGCTACTGAGTCAAAATTCAGAGGAACGCCCGATCTAGGAGGAACTTTCTTGTGTAGATTTGTGGGATATTGTCATAGTTACGTTCACACTGCAGTTACAAGTGACCTGAATCTGATTTTTTCGCTCAAATGTGACCCATATCCAATTTGCTTTTGACAGTGTGAACAGCACAAGTCACATTGAATCTGACATTTTTTGAATCTGATTCAGGCCACTTTCAAATGTGCCCCTGAATCAGATTCACATGCATTTTTTTTCCAATGCGACCGGAGCGTGCACAGCTAAGGCGGATTTGATGTGACTTTTACGTCACTTTACAGTGTTTACTCTAGGTTTTGTTTTAAGAAGCGGCGGCAGGACCACATACACAAAGCAATAAAAAAACGGCTTGATAAAATGTTGGATAATTTGACGAACAGCGGCGACAACAGAACAGCTGAAGGAGAGGAGATTATAAATAAAAAAGGACACTTTGTGTTGTAATAACCTTGTTGATGTTGTTTCTTAATAAACCGAACGCTGCCCAGCAGCTTGAGACACTTCAGGAGGTTTGTTCCTAAAGTAATGGTAGCTTAACTGAAACTAAAGTACAGAGTTTGGCTCTTTTTCTTCACTCCTTTCCTCCTCAGGAGCTCCTCAGACATTTCCCAGCTTCCATTTCACAGACATTTTGAAATAAAAGTGAAAATACTCATTCCCTCTATGTTTCTTGTACAACAGCGTGCTGCGCCTGGCGTCGTTGTTATTGTTCTTTTGCGCAAACCGTTCACACTGGAATCTGATATAGGCCACATTTTAGATGGTAATGTGAACAGCCAAACAAAAATCCAAAACAAAATTGGATCTGAGCATTAAGACCTGCAGTGTGAACGTAGCCTTATACTATTAGTGTCCAATAAAACACACCCTACAATAACTTACATTGACCATAGCAAGCTGGATTTATAACACATTTCTAGTACCATGTTTTCTTTTTACAAAGTGATAAGGGAACATCTTTACAAGTTCTGCTGAAACCAGTTTTATATGAAGCCTGTTATACTGCAGGTTATGCTATTTTTTGTGTGTGTGTGTGTGTCCTCCCTCCCAGTGCATTACTCAAGCTTGGTTACCTGCCAATAATGCAGACCACTTGTTTCGAGATGCTACCACACCCCAGAATGTACCAGTTAATCTGTAAATCTAACACTGGGTGTGACTTACAGTTCATTGCGTATTATGTCAGAGGCAAGGAGACTTAGAAGTAGTAATAAAACGGTAAATACTTCAAATATTTCTTCATTTAAGTTGCTTAACAATAAAGATCAAAGCAACAACATGGCAACAGAGAATGAATCACTTCATGTACTGATTAACCTCCATCATGGGGCCACTTATTCTTCCAGAAACACACGTAGGCCATGTTTATAGCTCATTTTCAGTCCAATGATTTTCTTTTAAGTCATTTTTTTCCCCTAAGAAATGTTGTCTTACATTGTCAAAGTGAAAAAAGAGAGATGTAATCGTGCTTTGAATGGGGTGTTTTGTTATACTGTGTTATAAAACCATGACTTTAAAAACAAAAATGATATTTTAGGTCCTATTACTTATGGAAAGCTTTTGTCCTACATACACAGTACATATGTGTGTGCTAATTGCCACCAGAAAGACGAAATAACCATCTCAACATGACGATCTTAACAAAAAAACTAAGATATAATGGAGATAAGTGGTGTACTGTGCTTCTTGAAGATCAGCACATACTTGGAGCTGTTCATTGCGGCTCACTGCATGTCTGTACCTGTAGTTGTGGAGAGACACACCACAGAAATTTGTCCTTTATAACACCCGAAGAAGAAAACACAGAGACCAGTTGTTGCTGTTTTTGTTGTGTTTTCTGGCTTATGTAGGAATGATAAAAATGTTAACGTGTTTTAGCCTGCATTACAGTTTATTCTTAAGCAGGCAAAATGCAGTTTAAGTCACAATTATAGTCACAGTCCATATATTATATTTACAATTATATACATAGAAAAAGTCCAGTCCAGTTTAGAAAATAAATGTCCGCGTCTGTTTTAATCTTATAATACAGTTTGAACATGTAGAGTGTGTGTGTGTGTGTGTGTGTATAGTACAGTAGTGTGTGTAACCTGAGGCGTAGCAGCTTAGGAGGACTAATAAACGGATGAAGTGTAACTCCGGCCTCCAGATCAGCTGTGCGCCAAACGTGTTGCTCCATTTGCCACTTTACTCCGCTCTTCTTTAAGCATGCAGGCACGTTCCTGGCAGCCGCTGCAGCTGGCATCGCTGCAGAAGCAAAGCACGCTGGGTGAACTGACTGAAGGCACCTCCACCCCCCCCCTCCTCTCCAACCCCCTCCAAGCCTGTAGCATAGGAGCTTTTTGGCCGGGAGAAAGGGGTGAGAACAGGGAGGGCCACCACCACTCCACTACAGCAGTTTCACTACTACCCCCACCCCCCTCCTCCTGCTGTTTTTCTAAAAATAGGTCCAGCATATGCCTGCATGCTCCTCCCTGTGTTGCCTCCTATTAAGCAAAGTCCTCTTTGAAGCACCGAGATGCAGGAGAGGAGCAGAGGGAGAGAGAGAGGGGGGAGAGAGAGGGAGAGGGGAGGGTCCATTCGCTGGAGCTTTTTGTGATCCATCTTCCCGGCTTTCATCTGCCGGCCTCAGACAAGACACCAAAACCTGAAATGGAAACCCTTTTTAATTTGATTTAAAAAGCGCTCTGAAGCAGAGAAGAGGAGGGGGAGGGGGAGATGATCTTAGGAGCAAAATGTAACTGCTAATTGAGTTTGGGCTGAAGTCGGAGGCCACTTGTGATAAGTTCAGATGATGATAATACGATGATAGTTCTTGTTCTTCTCCGTCTCTCTCACAACAGCCTGACTGAATTGTACCTTAAGGCAACTATCACACACACACACAGACACACACAGAGAGAGACTCGATTGGTTATTGATTATCTGAATTGATCCCGAGCATAGCCGGTCTGGTGATATGAACTCTCTGCCGTTATCTCAACAGTGTTGTTTTTCTCTTCCCCTCCCCGCCCTTTCCTCCTATCTCTTCCCCTCCTCCTCCTCCTCCTCCTATTCCTCCTATTGATGCAGGTTTGCATGCCCAGAGTCGTTGCCGGTGGTGGTGAGCTCGGTGGTGGACAGACGGCGCCCGTCGTCAGGTCGGGGGGAGCCGACGATGAGAGCTCTGGCTCGGGGTGTTTGCTGGCCAGCGTAGATGCAGAGATGCCCCGGTGGTCGGCCGCTTCCTGATGGACCGAGACACCTTCTCCCACATCCGCCTGTGGTGCCCGCGCCCCTTCGGCACCTACTCCCAGAACAAAGCCAGGAGCCCGGGCTCGGGGGGCAGCAGCGGCGGCGGGGGCGGCGGCGGAGCGGGGTCCCCTTCGCTCTGCAAGGCCGAGCCCTCGACGGGCACCGGCAGAAGGACGGTGGTGGTGGATGGAAGTGAAGATGGAGGGATGATCGTGGGGGCGCAGGAGGAGAACGGAGGAGAGGCGGGGGAGGAGGAGGGAGAGGAGGAGGAGGACGTGGGCTCGGAGAACACGCCACCTGAACCTGAGCTCGACTCCGGCGCCCTCACTCCTCCTCCTCCTCCCGCTGCTCCTCCGCTGACGACCTCCTCCTCCTCGGCCCCTCCCTCGCCACCCACGTCCGGGTCTCAGATGGAAGACGGCCGTGTGCTGTTGGACACCTGGTACGTCATCAAGCCGGGCAACACCAAGGAGAAGATCGCCTTCTTTGTCGCACACCAGTTCAGCGGAGCAGGAACGCCACGACCCAGCGCCATGAAGGTAACGAGCACCGCCGCGATTTGTTTTTTTTGTTCTCTTGGGAACAGTATCTTATAGTGGGGTGATAATAACTGCGATGACAAGAACAACAACACAAATAATAATTATTATGAATTAAAAAAAGATGGAGCTTTAATACAAACATCTGCCTCTGTAGATTTAACAGTAAGAATTTGAAACGGGGGGGGGAAAAAACAACAACATAAAAACATAATTAAAAAAAAAAAAAAAATTGGAAACATTAAACATACAATAGAGGGTATGCGTTTACGTCACGTTGCCCTCGGCAACGCCCCGTTCGATCGGACTGAGTGGCAAAACAAGCATCCCTCAACATGCTGGCGGATAGCGGTGGACTCATAAACTGGATAAAATATCGTATATCAAAACAAATTGATGTCAAAAGGAATCGACAACCAGCTCCCCAAAACCGTCTGCTCCACTGACACTTCCTGTAACACACAGAGTGACCGCGGTACCTGCAGAGTGACTGACAGGCTCACTGTTACTGTGCAGTGGGATGAGATTACAGCTGTTACTGTCGTCCTGACAGTGACTCCCGACACTAAAACATGAGCTGCTTTTATTCTGAAAAACTCTGACCAGTCAAACTGTAGGATGTGTTAGAGGACTAATTTATCTGTCTAAACATCATAACTATGACACCTGAAACGTAAACACAGCTGATCGATCGAAAAAAATGACCGCTCCAGTGAATTCACTTTTCGTCATTGAGAACAGGTTCTTGAATGTAACTCGGTCAAAGTGAGACGTATCCTCAAGATTTTTAGCAGCTCTGTTAGGTCATGCATGCTTTACATGCTGGCAAAGCTAGACATGTCAGACTTGTATGGGCTCGGAGAAAATCACTTCGTTACTTGCTCGTTTTTAAACTTTGGCGGCTCTGCCACTCGTCTTTTTGCCACTCAGTGGACGTTCCACAGCGACTTCCGAGTACCGTGACGTCATGTGCATACCCTCTATTAAAAGCAAGAAAAAAAAAAGAATAAAAGAAAGTACAGGAAAGAGAGAGAGGGAAAAAAAAGAAATAAAAATGAAAAAGAAAAAAAAAGAAAACTGAATCAGATGAGTGGAGTCAAAACTAGAGGTTTCATCGTAATTTGCTTTTATTTGTACTTAAAAATATAAACAAACACTAACATTATTATTTTTTTATACTTTCTTTTTATTGTTTTTCTTTTAACATTATTTTTTAACATATTTATTTTCCTCCTCGTCCTCCAGGTGAAAGGAAACTGGGCGACAGATTGCAGCAAAGCCAAAAGACGAAGACGATGCTCCTCCTACGACCCTCCGACGCGCTCCCAGGCCTCGGAGCCGCCGCAGCAGCTCAGTCACGACTCCCCTCTCCCGCCCTGCGGCCCCGACGAGCCGCCGCTGGGAGGCGTGACGGAAACGGACCTCCTGTCGGTGGCGGAGATGGTCGCCCTGGTGGAGCAGCGGACCGCCATGGCGCTCCAGGGGATCGTGGCTGTTCACGGGAACCAGGCCCCTCCCACCACGACCACCACGACGCCTCTCAACCAGCACACCGTACTGCGGGGCACGGTGTCGGACCCCACGCCCATGGTGGTCGTGTCGGACAGTTCCAACGGCCCGCAGCCGTCCAAAGAGGCCGAGGAGGAGCCGCCGTCGTCTCCCATCCAGACGGACCAGGAGCTGGAGGAGGAGCAGCAGGAGCAGGAGGAGGAGTCGTGTCGAGTCGCTCAGGCCATCGCACACTTCGAGTCCCAGAACCTGGAGAACCGGCTCCACCTGGGCGGCGCTGCTTCTTCTAGTACGGACTCCTCCTCCTCCTCCTCCTCCTCCTCGAACCGAGACAGAGAGAAGGAGCATCGGCGAGGAGGAGGGGAGTCGGGCATCGTCACCCCTCCTCCGCCCCCGACCCACAGCCACAGCCACGGCGAGGTTAGGATAGCTTTCCGCGTCTCGAATCTGGACCCGCGGTCGCAGCTGGAGCCCGCCGGCCGGTCCCGCTGCATGTTCATGAGCTGCGGCGGCGGCAGCAACCAGGCCGCCGCCCGCGCCAAGGAGAAGATCACCTGCGACCTCTACCAGCTCGTCAGCCCCTCGTCCAGAGACCCCGGCAGCCTCCTGCTCGCCGCCACCACGGCTGCGCCCAAACCCGACGGCGGCGACCACCACCACCACCACCACCATCATCATCACCATCACCATCACTCGGACCGAGCGGCGTGCGGCAGCCCTGACCCAACGCAGGAGGAGAAGAAGGCGGCCGGCGTCGGACGGGAGCGAGTGACGGGCTTCCACGTGGAGGTGGTGGTGACGGGCGCCGTGGACCAGTGCGTGTTTTACGGCAAGGACAGTACGGAGAATGTGCAGGAGGAGACCGTCTGTTTTGCGATGCCGAGCGGGGGAGGAGGCGGCGGTGGCGGTGGCGGCGTGGGCAGCTCCACCGTAGACCCCTCCTCAGACGACCCGCCTCCTGGACAGCTCTTCTTCCTCCAGCCGCCGCCGCCGCGTTGCGCCGAGGACGACGTGAAAGGAATGGGCTCTGGCGGCGGCGGCTCGGGAATTTGCTCTTTGGACTGTGCCAACAACAACAACGGGCCTGGGGCGGCGGGGGTGGCGGTGGGTGGCGGCGGCGGGGAGCGGGCGACGCGGCCGGACTCTCCCGGCGGCGGCGGCGTTGGCGAGGACTGCTCGGACCCGTCGCTGTGCCGCCTCTACCGCCACGTGTCCCACGACTTCCTGGAGATCCGGTTCCAGATCCAGCGTCTCCTGGAGCCGCGTCAGTACATGCTGCTGCTGCCCGACCACATCATGGTCAACATCTTCGGCTACTTGCCCACGCGCTCGCTCGCCGCCCTCAAGTGCACGTGCCACTACTTCAAGGCGCTGATCGAGACGTACGGCGTGCGGGCGGTGGATTCGCGCTGGAACCAAGACCCTCTGTACAGGGACGACCCCTGCAAGCAGTGCAAGCGGCAGTACGAGCGCGGGGACGTTTCCTTGTGCCGCTGGCACCCCAAACCTTACCACCACGACCTGCCTTACGGACGCTCCTACTGGATGTGCTGCCGGCGCACGGACAAAGACACGCCGGGCTGCCGCGTCGGTCTCCACGACAACAACTGGGTGCAGCAGCCCGCCGACGGCTCGCAGCCCGTCCGCACGAAGAGGGAGGACAGCAGCAGCAGGAGGGAGGAGGCGAGGTAGAGAGGAGGGGGGAGGAGAGCACCTCGCGTTATATACAGCACCTCCTCCTCCTCCCTCGCTTCTCCCTCTCATCTCAAACGGGGAGAAAGAGAGAGGAGTACAAGGAGAAATCAGCACTCCAGGAACTGTTTTTGTTTTTCTTCGCTCCAGCGCTCCGTTCTCACACACGGGGTGAGAGGTAAAGAAGGAAGAGAGGTGTGTCGCTCTCCTTGCCTTGTTTTGTTTTGTTGTGTTTTCTCTCCCTCCAGATTCTCCCTCTTCTCTCCCTCCACTGTGTCAGGAGTGGCACCTTTTTTTTTTTTTGAAACGTTTGCATACATACCAGGGTTGGGGTCCTCTCCTCCTCCTCTTCTTCCTCCTCCTCCTCTTCCTCTCTGCTGCTGTCAGTCCGTCAGTCAGTCAGTCAGCCTCTTCTTTCTGCCTCTTAATCATTCGGGTTTCTGTTTAACTCCATACATGGTTGTTAGATAATTCATGTGAAAACTTTGCAGTGTATTTGATTGAGATTAGCATTCATAAAGTGACGCATAGAAATGTAATGCCCTAGAGCCTGCTTTACTGCCCCCCCCCACCTCCTCACTCCCCCCCGATACTTCTTGTTCTGTGTGTCGTGTGTCGTTATCACAAACCTCCATGTTAGCTGTACAATGGTGCTTCGAGGAATGAGCTGTACCGAGTCCCGACAGATGTTTATTATTAAAATAAAACAAAAAAAAACTTTTTCAGTGGTCGAATGTTGAGCATTGCTATAGAAATGTGATTGTATAAAGCAAACTTGATTTTCCGTTGTACAAGACGATGATGCCATTTGTACCTGTCCTGCGCCATGAGTTTCTATTTTTCTGAATGTGCTGTAACGTACTCTACTCTGTCGATCAGTCCCCTGATAATGCTGCTGAAATCATTGCCTGTGTCACTGATGTTAATTCTGAAATAGCCATACCATTTGGTTTTTATTTTTTATTTTTTATAACGGCGCGGTCTTGTTCATGCCGTCGCTGTTTCAGAGTGGACCCTAACCTTGCTGACCAGCCATAAAAAAGAGGAGCCGCCGAGTTACTATCTGGTTTACAGAGAATTATGGGAGATGGACTTTATTGATTTAAGACCAGTGGGATTAAAAAAGAGAAACTTGATGTCACTTTGGAAAGGCCTGATGTCACTTTGTATGGATTGATTGACTTGCTTGTTTGCCATTTTTTTGTTTTTGGTTTTTTTTGTTGTTGTTTGGCTGTTTTTATTGGAGTGCGTGTCAGAGAATGTTTGCCGTTGTGTTTTTTGCTTTTATTCTTGAGGACTGTGTTCTCCCTTGTTGTCAGTCTGTGGGCCTACTCATGCTACAAAGATGTATTTTTTAAATACTTCCATCTTTGTTTTAACCCCTCAGCTCTCCTTCCTTCCTCCTTCCTTCCTTCCTTCCTCCTCCGTCCTCCGATTCGGCAGAGGGCAGCTTTCGCCAAAGCCGTCGTTCATGCTTTGAAGCGAGTGAAAACAAACCCAACAAACAACAACAACAACACACAGACAGACTCTGCAGAAACACTCTACACCAGCTTCCAGCCTTAAAAGCCCCCCTACCTCTTTACCCCTTAATCCCACCAACCCACCAACCCACAGGAGACGGAGGCGTCAGATACCTCACGCACGATCAAAAAAGAGTATTGGGAGTTGCACAGGACCCTGTAAGCGGCGAGATGTACAGACGCTCGACTAAGACGAGTCGAGCTCTAACTGGATCCACCCATTAACTCTGATATGTGGGAGTGTGAGACGAGCAGCGCCTGGTGACGGCTGTGACTCTTCATTCTTGGAAACAGAAAAGAAAAGAAACCTCTCTCCTCTCCCTCCCTCTCTTTCTCTCCTCCCCTCCTTCCCTTGCTTTTACACTTCCTTCACCTGCAAGCTGACAGACTGGACGCTCAAGGACTGATGATGATGAGGATGATGTGATGATGAATGAATCTGAAACTCTGCATGGAGGTGGGAGGACGGTCGGGTTGTCATGGGAGAACTCTGTAGGTTCCAGACATGTACAATGCTAATGGAAAATATCTGCTTAAATAAAAAACAGAAGTGATGATTAAAAAACTGGAAATCTGAATCGATACCTGGTCTGTGTGTTGTGTTTAAAAAACTCAAAACCGAGTCTGTAACTTTATGGTGGACACTGTTTCTTTTCATGCACCGATCAGTTTTGAGATTTTAGGCTGTTTTGCTTCCTTGACAAGGCTTCTTTCAGAATAAGTGGAAAGAAATGGTAGAATATCCACATTAAGGTGTTTACTTCATTTTGTCTGTAAATTTCTCCTAAATTAACCAAAAGTCAGCACACTACTGTGGTAAATTGTGTACCTGCAAAATTTATGTAATTTTTCTCTTTTTTTCGGCAAGTCTTTTTAAAGGCCTCAAAATGAGTTTTTCCTCAGACTCTGAGCTAGAAATCTCCACTTCAGCAGCACCTACAGACACCAAACGTTCCAGTTTTATTCCTTTCTATATCCTGAAGGTTTTTACAGAGATTTTTCATTCACAGCCTGATTTATACAACATTTTATTCCTAAAAACATGGTGAAATTAGATTTTTTTTAGGGCTGGTGACAGTATTTTCTAATTTCAAGAGTGATAAAACGAGATATCTAAAATCCCCTTTGTAAAAACTTCTGACTCAAATATGTTGAAGTTTAAAGTTTCATGGTGGTATCCCTATTCACCTGAAGTGTCTCACCTTAACCAAAAGCGTTTTTATCTACAGTGATTGATTGAATCATGTCGTTAACGATGCTTATCAGGTTGAATCACAGCTGCACTCAGTCTGACCAACAAGATTTCAACTGTTTATTATGAAGAAAAGAAAGTAACACTTCACATTATTATTTTTTTTTACAGCTGAAACACCAAGTATTTTGAATAAACCACTGATTTTGTATTATTTCTTATTCAAGATTAAATGATCAAGTATACAAGTCAAGAACAGTGCTTTGTTTGCAATACAAGAACCAGAAACACACATTAGTCCGCAACAGGAACATGTGAATATTATTGTTTGACAAACATTTCACTGATCTCTCCAGTGTGGGAAGGTATTAAAAAACAAAAACACAATTGTATCTTAAGTTTTTTAAATGTGAAATGTAAAAATCACTGAAAACAAATCATAAAGACAGCTTCTAAAGACATTATTATTATATTTTTTACATTTTACCTAATGTCCAAACTTAAATTGCTTCACACCTGTTGTTTCAGGTTATTGAATAAACATGTAAATAAACAGTAATGGTATTGTAACCTTTTTTTAGGCAGCACCCTTTAAAATTAAAGTAAAAACAACAAAAAATCCACAGTCTGTTGTGCTGCACACTGACGTGAGACTGGGGATATTTGCACGATTTACCATCTTCTACCTG
Source organism: Trachurus trachurus (assembly GCF_905171665.1). Lineage (NCBI taxonomy): Eukaryota > Metazoa > Chordata > Actinopteri > Carangiformes > Carangidae > Trachurus > Trachurus trachurus. The sequence continues at coordinate 10,928,758 of NC_139892.1, forward strand.
CTCTGAACCTCTAGACTCGTTTTTATCTACAGCGTAGTGACGAGTCATCACCAGCAGATGGCGACACTGCTGTGACTGTGGAGCGAATAAAACCCATTTATACCCAGATATAAACTTTGAGGAGGTTTCAGGAGCAGGAAGGACTCTCGTTAGGCGTAGTAACCCCACATAAAAACAGCCACAGTCATCATGATTAAAGCGTTTGCGTTCACAATGTTCCTGAACACCGGGTCCTCGCTGATGTCGGGCATCTGCTCCTCCTCCGTCTCCTCCTCCTCGACGTCCTCGGTGCTGTTGCTGCTGCTTCTGCCCACTCCGCAGAAACGGCCAAACGAGTGACAGATACCGGACTTTTCTTCCTCCTCGACCACTGCAAGTTATTTTAAAGTTACAAGTTAGTAGATAAAGTGAGCACACTCAATATTGATTAAAAAGAAAAATACACCAACAGCCAGCACTCATGCGGGTCAAACAACCTCTTAACCTTTTTAATCCTGGATTCTGATTCAACATTTTAACAGACTGAAGAATAAAAGAGTTCCTCAGTCTATTTGATCCAACTATAGGGACTCTATATCTCCTGTTGGGTGGCAGCACAATTGGTATTCTTCAAATAAAACATGTGTCGGGTCGGACAAAATATTGTCTGCCAGGGACAGCATTAGTCTAGTAGTATATGCAGCTCTAAAAATTGGCTCAAGTGTTTGGCCTACAATCTTTGAGCAGATGCTTAACAGTCTCTCCAGTCGAGCTTTAAGTTGCACTGAGAGACAACTATACCATGCACTGACTCCATACTGCACAACACTGAGAACAATAGATTGAAAGAACAGAATAGGCTTCCTAGTAGAGCTGCAACAATTAATCGATTAATCTCACAATAATCGATTATTAAATTAATCGTCAACTACTTTGATAATCAAATAATCAGTTTGGGTAGTTTTTACAGTTTTTCTCTGTTGGTTTGGCTCATTTCTTGAAACAGAAATTACATTCTTAAAACTATAAGACCATTTGGCCAAACAGTCTTACAGTTCTGCACAACATTACAGCTCACTAGCAAAAGCGCATATCTCTCCCAAAACTGTTCACACATGCTTCAAAACTAGATTCCTTTACCATGTAAAGTGTCAGTACCATCAAAATGGCAAAGATCTTTCTCAATTGCTTTTGGCTCATTTGCATTCACTTAGTGCTTTTACCAAAAATAAACTGGATGGTTCAGCATAACACCATGGATGAGCTGCAGAACCTCATATCTCTCCCAAAACAGTTTACTTATGTGTCAAAACCAAACTTCTTTCTCATGTAAGTAGTCAGTGCCCCCAAAATGCATCATCCCTGTGGCATTCTGTGAGCACTGCAAGTCAAAATGCTTAGATGTTTTGTCACTATGGCAGAGACGTATAAAACCTAAGAAAACTGCACTCATATTGCCAAGGAAATTGTAACCATTTTTATTCACATATAGCCTACATAAAGTAACTCAAGATTATGTAACAACTCTCTGTGTCTTCTTGCTCCTCGGCCTCTTCCGCCTATTCCACCACGCATCCGCACTCCTCCTCCTCTTCTTCTTCTTCCTCCTCTTCCTCTTCCTTGAGCAGGGAGTTGCTCATGATAATTTTCTTGGCCAGGTACCTCCATGTTTATACTGCAAAAGGTACAGGCCCTCGCCAAGCTCTATATATACGCGTTTGGCAGCATTCACAATCATAGACAGCACCAGTCAGGTAGCTAAACAGCTGATTGATTGGTCATCTGAGATGTAGGAACTCCTCCTTCGTTAGTCAAGTTCTAATTTCACCTGACTGTCAATTACTGTCATGAATTTATGAAATGCTGCAAGAAATTCATATGGTTTTCATGGTATTAGCCTACAGTATGTTGACTAATTTTGACAGTTGAACAGACTATTGTGCATATGATGATTTACACAGTGAAATCATGCTGACATGTTTTGGAGAGAGCAACCATTAGACTGAGAATCAACTAATCAGCTTAGATCAGCAAGATCTATTCATTTGGAAAATGTGCTAAATGTATGCTCATTGTGCTAACTCTAGGGTACTTGTACATAACCATTTGCAAAGATGCACTAAGACACTTGAGACATGTACTAAGACATTTGCAATTTGATGAAATCAATGAGAAATGCCATTCTGTTGTGAACATTTGCAAGGTGGTTTGGAGATTTGTCCATGTTATTTTGAGAATGTAATTTCTGTTTCAAGAATTGAGCCAAACCAATAGAGAAAAACTGTAAAGAAAGAAAGTCCAAATTCTCTGATTCCAGCTTCTTAAATGTGAATATTTCTGGTTTCTTTGTTCCTTTATGACAATAAACTGAGAATCTCTTTGGTTTGTGAACAAAACAAGACATTTGAGGACGTCATCTTGTGGTTTGGGAAACACTGATTATATTTTTCAACATTTTTTTTTACATTTTATTGACTAAACAACTAATCGATTAATCATTTAAATAATCAACAGATTAATCGATAATGAAAATAATCGTTAGTTGCAGCCCTACTTCCTAGTACCAAAAGTTGGTGTATTTTGCTACATATATAATCAATGTGTGTGCTCCATGATAGAGCAGCGTCCACATGGATGCCTAAATATTTGTAGGAAAAGACTTGTTCGATGTTTGTGTTATTGATGGTGACAGGTGTAGGAGACCAAAAATGACTTCTTTTGTCTTCTTTGCATTGATAATAAGTGAGTTCTTCTCACTCAAGTGTGATTTATTTATTCTCTTTCCTACCTGCTTCACCGGCGTTCTTCTCCCTCTTCTTGTCTCTGGCCTCTTGCCGAGCTCTTCTTCTCATCTCCTCCATCTCCCAGTCCAAGTCCTCCCTCTCCTCCTTGGAGTGGCGAAGGCTGAAAACCAGACGATGGAGCTGAAAGGAAAAAAGAGAGAGAGAGAGAGACCTCACACTACTATTATATTCACTCTTTATTATTTACAGCTCACTCTCTACAGTTACAGTAAGACACCACTCACGTGTCGATCGTCTATGGGCTCGGTGCAGCAGCTGACCACCAGCACCAGCACCGACGTGCAGAAGAAGAGGATGATAGCGAAGTGGAGGTAGTGGATCCCACAGACCACGTAGGGGCAGTTAGAGGGGAAGATACAGCTGCCGGTACCGAACCAGAACTCAGGCACCATCCGACACAGACCCATCACCAGACCTCCAACCAGGCCCCAGAAAGCCCCCTGGATGGATGGATGGATAGATGGATAGATGGATGGATAGATGGATAGATGGATAGATGGATAGACAAACAGACAGACAGATAGATAAATGATAGATAGATAGATAGATAGATAGATAGATAGATAGATAGATAGATAGATAGATAGATAGATAGATAGATAGATAGATAGATAGATAGATAGATAGACGCCGGCGTCAGTAATCGCACTGATGCCGGCGCAAATCTCGCGAGATTTGGACAGACCAGGAAGAGGAGCTTCGAGAAGCTTCCGCTACAAACAAGCTTGAAATATAGACTTATTTAATTCAATTTTGAGTGAACTATCCCTTTAATAATTAAATGACCAGAAAATAAATAAATAAAAATAAATAAATAGTGAATCTTGAATGATCTTGATGTGTGTAGCAGTGTGGTGTGGTGTGATGGGGTCAGGGCAGATAGTAAATTAAATATTGTGTGGTACAGATTTTTTACTTGGTGCTTTTATTAAACCATATCCACATGTGTGTTACCATATACATACAGATAATCATCTCACCTTCTCGTTGACCCGTTTGACAAACACAGCCAAGACGAAGACCGAGGCAATGGGAGGGGCCAGGAAGCTTGAGATGGACTGGATGTAGTCAAACAGCTGACCGCCCTGAGCCGCCTGGACCACCGGGATCCAACAGATACTGATGCCGACGATGCAGAGCACCCACACTCTAGAGAGGAGAGGAAAAACAAGATATACTGAATCAGTTTTGATCAATATCTGAATTCCTTAATATTGAATCGCAAAAACTCGTAGTTTCAAAAAATTGTCCTGCAAAAGACTGAATTAGTTCGAACCTTATCCAAACCAAAGCAGTGTAAATACATTAAACAGTAGAGACAGAATGAGAAAGGTATACAAATTTCTTCTCATGTGTAAACAAAAGAACGGTTGGTTGGTAACAGGTTAGCACAGAAGAAGTAAAAAAGAGACGGAGATGCAGAGGTTTAAAAACGCTGAGGAGTCCAACTGACCTGCCCACAATGAGGAGCTCTCGCTCTGCGGCCTGCGGTCTGAGGCGAGTCCAGATGTCCATGGTGAAGAGCGTGCTGCTGCTGTTGAAGATGGAGGCCAAGGACGACATGAGAGCAGCCAACATCACCGCCAGCATCAGACCGCGTAAACCTGCACAGAAAGGAGAAGCACAGGAGGGAAGAGGGAGGAAGAAGAGCGGAGGAGGAGGAGTGTAAAGGATGGGAAACATTAGGTAGGACGTCTACTTTCCTTGAAGCTGATACGTGTTGGATCAAAGAGTTTACGCCCTTGGTAGGCAAAGTGAGGTAAATGTTTGTTTTGTATGGGTTGATGGCTACAATTAATTGTTTTTTATGAATGAAATGTTGTTAAACTACATGAATATGGACGAGGAGCGGGAGTGTGTATTGAATATATTGTGTAGTACAGCATGTTTTTGATTATTTGCAATTTTGTAATTGAATGTGTTTTAGTTTCACGGTGCCAAAGATGAAATAAAAGGTTGTGCACCAGTCGAGCTCCGGCCTATGTGTCATGAATGCCGAGGAGGAACCGTAACAGAAGGTTAGCAACAGTTGTTATGTGTCCTTACACATTGTTTAGGTCTGGTTTGGTGAGGTCTCTGAACAGACAAAATAATACTCACTTATACTCTTGTCTCTTTTCCTTTTTTTTTTTTTGCTTCTTTTCCTCTTTTCTTTTCCTATTGGTTGATTTCTTTTAGTGATTTTGTATAGAGAGCCGAAGCGGAAGCAGAGGAGAAGCTCGCCATGGGACCTCAATTCCGAAAAAATCTCCATGTAAGTGAACGGGACTCAAAATTTTATTTCGTGATCCGACTGAATTGTGTCATGAGAAAAATATCTGACCTAAAACATTGCGTTTCATGCCGAGAAATCAGCAGTTTGTCGTAAAACAGCAATGCAAGAATGTATTTTGTGTGCAGACCGCTCTACGTACTACGGTAACAGGAAGTGGGGTAGCTGACACGGCATATGGTGTGTGATGTCACCTACGCCACCTGTAGTCTTTCTGGTTACGGATTTTCTGAATTTTATTTTATAATAGTTTTATAACAAACTGCCGATTTCTCTGCATGAAACGCGATGTTTTGATTAAGGTTAAGGTTAAGATCATATATTTTTCTCATGATACAATTCAATCGGATCATGAAATAAAATGTTGAGTCCCGTTCACTTACATGTTGAGTTGAGGTCCCATGGCGAGCGTTACTTCCTGCTTCCGCTTAGGCTTTCTATTGGAGGGGAGGATGTTATATAATATATAAGCCCCTTGTGCTTCTTTTCCTCTCCTGCACAATTATTTGCCTTTGTATCATTAAATATGTTTGTTTTATCATTGTGCATATGAATAAATAAAAATAAATAAATAAATAAATAAAATACCATTAGGCATGAGTGACACCACCAGTTTGGGATACGCAATGTTGGAGCAGCCGACCTCAGTCCCACACACCTGCTTACACACCTCAGGTACGACACAGCCGACCTCATCTACAGGAGGAGAGACACACACACACACACACATATCGTACTCAGACACAGTGATTGTTTATGTATTTTATCCAGAGGGAGTGGGATGTTGGAGGTCGGGTGTTAAACCGACACACAGACCGGGGTAGAGGACCCTGCTGATCATGCCGGGGAACACCATGAGGAACATCGGCAGCAGTTTGAGGTAGCCGCACATGATGCAACCGGCCTTCACGTGGGTCAGACTGCGAGCCGCGAGGCACCGCTGCACTATCACCTACAGAGATACGAAGACGGGATCAATTATTCAGAGACAAGACAAGACAAGTTAGGAGTCAAACAAAGCAGGACAGGAAGAAAACATCAAATTAAATAACATTACAGTCTGAAGCAACAGAATCTCATTTATTCTTTCTATATATAGCTAATGTACATTTAATTTTCATGCCATTTTATCACTATGCAATTATTAGTGCAATATCTTTTCATCTTATTACTCATATTTTTAAAACATATCAATGCAAAATCATGATCATGACTAAAATGCACAAGGAAAACACCAGCGACAAGCAAAATACACTACTGTTTCTCAGCTTTACTGTCCATTTAAACTAATTAAAAAGTTTAATAAATCAATAAATGTGCAATTTAAAGGAAGCTTAAAGCAGAAGTAAGCGGAATATTTGTGTTAATATAAGTCTTAATTAATCTTCAGACAGCAATCACTTATATAGAGTGTTTGGTCTGAAACACGGGTCTGTCAGTCACTCTGCTCTGCTGTAAGCCGAGGAGAAAACTTTCCTTGTATCCTACAACCTTTATCCAATGAGGAGAGAGAACGGCATAAAGGGGCGGTCCTCTCTGTGTGTGCAGCCAAGGGATGCGCGTGCATGTGGTGACGTAGGGACGAGGACTAATAGATCCATGACGAGGGCGGGGGCTGCTAACTCTATCGGCTGACAGGAAGTTAGCCAAAATGACCGGATCGCTTACTTCTGCTTTAATCAAATAAAATCATGTGAAATTGAAGGCTAGTTAGCTTTTAACATGGTTGGTTTATCTATAACCTACAATTACATTTAACCAGTGCTTTATTTATTCAAAAACGTATACTGAAACACAATAATTTATTTTCTAACAGAAAAAGACCGAGGACAAAGGGTAAATTATCTGCGGTTATATCGGTTAGCTGCTAACTGCAAATACTATAGTACAGTCAGTACTATTTTTCTATTTCATTGTCAAAATTACACATTTTTATGACATTTTCATATTTTCCCCTGATATGAAACCATTTTAATTGACAGGATGAGACTGGGGCGTTCGTTCACCTGGTCGGTGCACCAGTACCAGCCTCCCACTATGGCGATCCCAAACAGCACGCCGGGCCAGGGCAGGTCGCCCGTGGTCGGGTCTCTGAACAGGTGGAAGGCGTCCGGTCGGGGGGTGTAGCAGTGGGCCGAGATGTTGTAGCGCGCAGGATCCATGGAGGAGACGAGCGGCGGCAAGGCTGAGCTGTAGTTGGCCAGCAGAGCGCTGTAACCTCCGACCTCAACAAAGGCTGCGAAGTGAAGAGGCGACAGATAGAGTGGGTGAATATTACGGGGTCATTCCTATGTTCCCACAGCCCTATGTTCCCACAGCCCTATGTTCCCACATTTCTAACTTTTGTTGTCACTGAAAATTAGGCCCTATGTTCCCACAGCCCTTTGGTCCCACCATTGGTTGGGTTTAGGCAATGAAGAAAAGAGTTGGTTAAGTTTAGTAAAAAGACCCGGTAGAGGCTAGACAGCCAGGCCAGATAGATAGAGTCCAGATAGGTAGAGAGAGTCCAGTGGGAACATAGGGCCTAATTTTGAGGAAAACCTTAGAACTGTGGGAACATAGGGCCGTGGGAACATAGGGCTGTGGGAACATAGGGCTGTGGGAACATAGGCACGCTCCCAATATTACTTAACTTGACAATATTAACACATAAAACAGGAAGAGAGCAACAGCACTTTATATTATGAAAGTTCATTATGTCCGTTTTTTCTTTTCTTTTCCAAGTAGTTTCTCATACAAAAAAGGTCAACAAAAAGGTATGAGAAACTACTTGTCTTGGAAAAGAAAAGAAAAAACTAAGTACTTGTATTTAAAACCTCTTTTACAAACAAGCAACATCAGTGACCACATTCAAAAACAAGGTTAAAACTTTCCTCTTCACAACTGCATTTGATTAAATTGTGTGTGTGTGTGTTTGTATACCCATGTGTCCCCCCCAAGCATGAATGTAGGTATATGTGTATGTGATTGATTTTGTTTTGTCTTGTTTTACATTTTAAAAGCTCTGCACTTCTTTGTTGTTTATTGCATTGTATGATAATTGTTT
>NC_139892.1:11536958-11724313 GCF_905171665.1 Trachurus trachurus
TATTAAAAGAGAGAACGAAAAAAATGAAGTTAAAGGTTAAAATGGGGTTACATGCTGAACTAAAAAGAAATTCTGCCAAAGCCAGATAACTAAATTCACCCGCTCTCTGTGTGACACGGTGGCGAAAGGTCACGGTGTTTGAATCAGAGCTCAGGTCTGAGTAAGAAAAACACAACAGTTTTCTTCTCCTTGTTAACACACAAAGCAGAAAACTGTGTTTTTTTTTTTTCATTCCTGCTCGGTTCCTCATGTTAAAAGTCGGCGCGCCTCAGCCGGTCGTGTTCCGCCTTAAGAAGCCGGCGAGTCGACCTCCCTCCGCTCGCAAACGGGGGTTATCGCTCGCCATTTACTGAGTGCTTTTAGTAGCCAATGCAGGTGTTTGCTTTTAAAAATTGGGGTCACTCAGAGTGCAGCTCAGGCTTGTTTTTTCTTTTTCATGTGTGTGAGTGTGTGTTTGCTGATATTTTTTTCTTCTGTTTTGTTTTGTTTTTAAGCACACATCCCATTAGCGGCTGTCTGAAGCCTGAAGGCTGAGGTGTAGATGAGCGCTGCAGAGTTCAATCAAAGTGTCACAAGGACAAATCCTCTCATCGCTGCGCATCGTTACCACAACGTGGCTCCAAGACTTTCATTTTTTCATTTCTTTAAGCAAAGAGAGCAGCTGTGAGTGAGTGAGTGAGCATGCTGTGTGTGTCTGTGTGTGTGCGCGCACGTCTGATTCTGGCTGCAGAGTGAAGGGATGCAGACGAGCTTTAGCTGCGCGTGGTGTCATGTTCCCTTCACATCGATGAGAGGATTAACAGCGGTTTCAGCTCCGATTCAAGTGGCCGTCGAGGAATAAGGAGGTAGAGCTATCGCTGCGTGTCGCGGCCTTGCAGCCGTGACTTCAATGTTTCCCCCAGGAGCCTCTGGGACTGATGGTCTGGCTCATATCTGCCCCGCCTCATCCTCCTATAGTCAGCATTATTTGCAAGAAGAGGGGAGCATATCCATCCATTCTGGGATAATGACTGAGGGGGGGCGGGGGGGTTATGTCTCAAGCTGTCAGTTCACGGGCCTTGTTCTATTAAGACGGCGTCAGCAGTAGCAGCAGTGTTGTATCTCTTTGGATGAGCAGCCCTCTTGGGTTTAGGGGGGTGGGGCTGACATATACAGTAGGTGGCACCCCATCGGGAAACTGTAGTGATACCTTTAATGTCATCATCACTTCTGGTGAAAAACCATCCCATCCTGCCCCCCCCCCACACACACACACAACCCAGCGAGGCATTGAGACGGTGCTAACTTGCTAGCTAGGTCACGCTGACTGATGAGAAGATGCACCTAGATCTTCTGCACCTGCGATATCACAAAGGTCAGCTGCGGCGAGGAGGTGGCGAGATTCGGTTCGTCGTATGTAGCCAGGCTACATACGACCAACTGAGAAGAGTCTGGTCTCTGTTAAAGCTGCGTTCACACCGGACCTTTTGTTTTTAGAACGAGCGACGAGTTTACATGTTAAGTCAATGCAAACGAGCGATGGAGCGTTTTATCGCCCAGGCAAAAAAACGCTGGGGCTCGGAGCAACAGCGAGTCAGCGACGGAGCGTCGGAGTGTTTTTTCGCTCAAGTTGCTCCTGCCGCTCGAGATGAGAAATCCCAACTCTCCGGCCAGCAGTCGCTTGTCGCTCAGCGCTGATTGGCTGCCGTAATCCCGGTTGTGCCGGTGTAAACAGAGGCACATGGCAGTGGGCATGACGTCATCAAAGCGAAAATGCGAGTCTGTGGCTCTGTGCCAAATTGACGAGCGTCTGCACCTGAGCGACGGAGCGTTTTTTCGGAGCGATATGAGCGACAGCGACAAAAATAAAAGGTCCGGTGTGAACGCACTTTTACTCTGATTTTTTTCTGCATTCTGGTTCCAGTCTTGAGAGCGGATCCGAAATTCACCAAATTCACCCTAGTAAAAGTGTTCACCAACATAAAACTTATAAAATGCACAATAACTTGTAATACAATGAAATACAAAAAAAAAAGGTTAACTTAATGGCTCGGGGATATATTCTTTAAATTAAAAAGTTTGACCACATTTTATTAGCTTGGTGCTACTTTTATTTTGACAGAAAGGCTTGTCTCTCTTGCCCTGGTTCCAGTTGCTTACCAAAACAGCCACTTAACGGCCCCAGACTACGTCGTACGACTCGTGCAGCGTGAGAAAAAGCAGCTGTATCTATCGAGGCGCTGCAGCTGGATGGCTTCATGACAATAAGAAATGTTTTGGTTATGCCGATAACGGAGCATTTAGGTCAGTCTGACACTGCTAAGTAGTCATAGAGAGCAGCGTTAAGGCTTCAAGGATTTAAAGGTCAAGAGTGCTCTTTAGCTGCGTGCCTTCAATTCTCCAGACTCCTCATTAGCTGTCACGCATCCTGCTCAAATAGTGTTATACCCTGTATTACACATTTATTGGGGTTGTGCACTTGTCCCAAGAAGGAGCAGCACGGAAGATTAGCTTTTTTTTATTTTCTTTTCTCCCCCTTCATCTGCTTTCAAACTTCTTTGCTTTCTTTTTTTTTTTTTTTTTTTTTGGCCTTCATTTCCACAGTTTTCTCACTCGTTTGGCTCCGGAGCCACGTGCGCTAATTGTTCAGCAGCTGTATCACGACACGTTCCACACAAAATACCCACAAAAGATCCTTTTTCTCGACAGGTTTGTGTGCGCAGCTTCGTGCAGCAGGGGCGACACGCACGCACACACACACACACACACACACACACACACACACACACACACACACACACACACACACACACACACACACACACACACACACACACACACACACACACACACCAACCATGTTTTCCCCCTTGAAGTTCCTGAACAGCAGCGTCAGCAAGCTATTCATTCTCAAAATGACACGGTTTGGCATTTAAAGTTGAAATCCAGTCGGCCTATCATTTTACCCCTCACTGTTGCAGCAAACTCATGCATATTTATCACGTCCTAATAGACTAATGTGTTCCTATCTCTCTTCCCCTGTAAATGATCTCCTCTGACTGTATCAGGGCTCTTAGCCATGCTTTCTGCTGACACTCATGAATATGGATCTCTGTAGTGTTTGCATGTTTTCCCCAGGTCTCTCTATAGCTTTGTAGCTGCTACCCACCGTCCTCAAAAAACACAACAAAACAATCACATTTGTCCCTTTGTCGCACGTCTTTCCTTGGATTTTTTTTTTTTTTTTACACCTTTATACCGTGTGCCACTGTTGTTATGCAAAGTGAAATAAGTTGATTTTTAAGTGTGGTGACAAAAAGTGTGATGGTAATTTCTTTTCATACGACTGATTTTTCACAGTTTTTTTTTTTGCTAATCACACTGTGTAATCAGCATCTTGGTGTGCCACACCTGGTAGACGGAGTATTTTGGCAAAAGGAGAACTGCTCGGTGCTCGCTAACACGGTGCTTAGAAAACCCCCTCAGATATTTCACTTCATCATACAAAAAGTCTTGTTTTCAATGTTTTGTTCTGTGTATTTAACTCAGACAACAAACAAAATTAGCTTCATGTAACTTTCATTTTAGATTGATTTATTCCTTTTTTTTTTTTTGCTAAATAATTTAGATTTCTTTTCTTGGTTGCTAACCAGAGTCCATGCTCTGTGTTGAAAACATTTATAATGATAAATGTGATTCACTGAGGATGTCTTTTGTTGTCTTGTGTTTCTTTTTTATTTATTTTTTTACTTCCATCAATTTCTTAAAAAGTGACAACAGATGTGGCTCCTACATTGGGATTCGCTAATCAGATTAGAGCTGTGAAAACATTGTATATCGACATAATGGAAGTAATAAAAATGCAGCTGCATTTGTTTCACAACAGCAGCAACACAAGTGTTCTTTGTGTGCTCAAATTTGAAAAGAGTTTGTCTTGTGGCACTTGTCGGGCTCCTCTGGAAAGTGCACTGTTGAGCTCTGCCAAGTGGCTTTTACTGGCATTCAGGGAATAATTGAGGTGGTCGGTAACAATGGTAGCCTGATTAGTGGGCCTACTTAGAACAAGTCCACAGTCTTTGGATTTCTTTTTCGCTGAATGGAGAGTAATTATTGCTTATGCACTTCATTTAAAGCATGTATTATGTTTCTTTTTTTCTTAAGCGATGTTTCACAAGGGACCGTAAATAACAGCTTTGCTTTGTGTCGTTTTCAATCCATCAATTTGAATTTGAACTTGCTGCCAAGAATGTAATTGTAATTTTTTTTGGCCCAGCTAAAAAGCACAAAGAAGAGGTCTTGAGGGTTGTAGTTGCTTTCTACCTTCCCCTTTTTTCTTCTGTTACTTCTTCTTTTGAATAGAAGATGGAGAAAGAAGTGGCGAGTGGGTCGGCATGGTGCCAAACTCAGCCCGGAGGGGGGGAGGGGCGTTACTCAATTATGGCCCCTTAATCAGGCCCTCAGCACATGAACTTTGTTTAGACTTGGCCTTGGATACAGTTTTCTACTGGCAGCACATTGGTGGTCATTGATCAAGCATGGCACTGGTGCTTTGAAACCTGCAGGGAACAGTTGAGCAAGGAGAGAAGAAAAGAAAGAGGAGAGGTGGTGGTGAGGAGATTAACTGAATAAGAATGTCTTGTAGGAGGTTTGTTTGCCAAGAACAGAATGAAATGTGCATGTGTTCGCTGTGCGTGTCTAAATCACTTACCTGTGGACGGCTTTTCGTGGGGGGGGAAATGAAATTGAAGATGTTATATCTCGGCGTATTCAACACAGACACTCACGTCTCACACTTTTGCTTCCTGTCTGTCTCCGCAGTGAATAAACACAAGCCGTGGATTGAGACATCGTACCATGGAGTCATCACCGAAAACACCGACATCGTTCTGCTGGATCCTCCGCTGGTGGCCCTGGACAAGGACGCCCCCATCCCCTACGCAGGTACGACACACACCTAACACCCAGCAAACTCAGACCGCGTGGCGACGGTTGACGATGACTCAGGTGTTAATCCACACAGCTGCAGGATACACTTCCAATAAGGACATAAACCATATAAAGCTGTCTCGTGATGTGATGTGATATCACGGCGAAGGGGCTTAAATTGGCTTCATGTAGTAGAACTGCTACATCACAGCTTTTTTCTCTCTCTCTCTCAGTGCTTCTCCACTGTGCTTCAACCATTTAATCCAATAATACCCAGTAAGCACAGCACACATCCACATACTGTACAGGACTCATATTTATTTAGAGTGTAAAAAAAAAATGGCCCCAAATAAAGCCCATGGTGGCTGAGGACACTGAAGGAAAAAAAAAAAAAAGGAGAAAAAGTCAAACCGGATTAGATTCCTCCCACTTTATGACCATTCCAGCTCCAGCTCGTCTAAAGGGTGCCAGCTCTTGTGGGAGGACGTTAGCTGGAGGCTGTCACTGAGCCCCAGCCAGCCTATCTCCTGCCAGGCTGTTAATGTGGCCAAGGCCCATGCATGGGGCTGCAGCATGGGGGCTGGAGCCCACTCACAGAGCCCCTTCAGCTGGGCAGCAAGGATGGATGGATGGAGGGAGGGAGGGAGGGAGGGAGGGAGTGAGGGAGTGAGTGCATGTGTGTATGTTCACTAAAAACATTTTTTCATTGTTTGCTCTATATGTGTGCATATGCTGTGGCATGGCCTGAGGGGGCTCACTGTAATGGCCACTCTACAGGGAGAGAGAGGGAGAATGATGAGACAGTGGGGAGAGTAGCTGGCTGACCAGCATATGTCCTCTGGCTCTCCACAGACTGACAGCCACACAATGAGAAACACACATACACACACACACACATACACAGCAGGCCAGGCTCAACACATGGGTATTTCCTGAGTGCTGCTGCTGGGAGAGACTCATTAACAAACAAAAACATCAACATCACCAGCCTGTCTTGCATTTTCCGCCTCCCTCCTCCTCTTTCATTTCCTCTCATCCCCTCTTTCGTTTCCACGTACCTCTGTCTCTGTGCTCCAGCACCTGTCACCCTCATTTCTCCACCTCCCTAAACAAGTGATTTCCAGCCCAGGCAGATACAGTTCAGGGCAGAGACAGTTTATCCAGTAATTAGCAGAGGTGAAGCGCATACGCTCGTCCGGCGAACTGCCGGGGCGGAGTGGCAGGGCAGCGCTCAGGTAGCGGTTAAGCCTCATTTATTAGGGCCAGCCAGGTTTTAATTACAGAACATCTAAAGCACTGACAATTGAGGTCTGACTGATGGTGGCCACGCTGTGCGATGGGTGATGGCAAGAAAATGCCATTATATTCATTCATTAGCTCATAAAATTACCACCTGCTTTGCTTGCAGCATATCAACACTGCACACATTTTGATGCTGTGATTTTTATAGACATATAATCCTGGCAAACATTTTGATATCATTTGATTTGAAGATCTATCTCAAAGGACTCTGCGCTAACCTGAAAGGACCTCAAGATGCAGTGTAATCCAGTGGAAAAATACCAATAAACCCAGACTACTTCCTGGTCTTTTACATAACTCCAAACCTGTCCAGTAATCGTCTCGACTGCTGAGAAAGGAGCAACCATTCGACTGCACTCGCTAGTCTGATACAACAGGAAATGTGGCGGTGCTGTGCCTGAAAGCTAAGACTTAAGACTGACACCAGCCATCGCTGCGGCACTGCTGCAGCTCCTGAGCTTCAAAATCACAGAGACAGCATGTCAGAAAGAGTGAAAAGCACGAGTATGGATAGACTCATTGTTTTATGCATGAGTGCATCAAGTGTTGTCTGACAAAATGCAGGTGTTTCGCCCCGAGAAACAAAGAAAATGCTAAAAGCCATATGCTACCGATGACATCGAGAAAACAGAGTTTCTACTACAACCAGGACTGTTTTTATTCATGAGTCACACGTGCATGAGCAAAACTTGTCTTAGGCATATGCCTCTAGTCTGTCACAACATATAGTCTTATTAGTTGACAAGAGCCTGCATGAACTGTCAGTCATCAGCTCCAGTTTTTTCTGCTCCAGTGACAACTATACATGGAGTCATGTTGTTGAGAAAGTGCCAGACTGGTGGAAAAATACCAGAGTGATGTTTCAGCTCTGTACAGGAATAATCCTGACTCCTGACAGCATGGATACAGGACGACTATGCAAAACTCCAAATTAAATGTCAAGGTCTTGGCAGTTTAAATTTATTAAATTAAATTACTTAGACATGCATGTAGTTCAATGGTCATACAATATCCATAATGTGCATTTATCCAGACACAGTGTGGTCATGGTTACTGTAAATAGACAATCAACCATAGTACAATCATCCAAGAGTGGGCTGCTGTGCTGTTGCCATCTTGGCAGTATGTGACTCCACCAAAATCCTGGAGGTGGGATGCATGTGGAGCTGAGACTTTGGCGAGCGAATGCTCCACCTGTCACTTCCTGCGACACCTCCACTAATTATGGATAAGTTTAAGTCTTGATAAACTATAAATAGGTGAATTTCTAAAAAAAAAAGAAAAAAAAAAGAAGAAGAAAGAAAAAAACACAACCACAGTGCAGACCTTTTTGCACCAGGCTTTAAACATGTTTATTTCTGCTGGACAAGATGTGATCTCAATGTCTTCCTCCTGCATCTTTACGATGGTGGAAACTGAAGCTGAAAAGCCGTCAGTCATCAGCCATGTGCAGCATTCAGATCCATCTCCCAGGTTGTCTTTACAGTATTTATTTCTTCTTTACACGTCTGTTTCTGTCACCTTTTGTCTTCACCAATACTCAACATAAATAATGCCTTGCTGGAATGACTGTTGGCATCACTGCACTATTATCCACTTATTTAAGCAAATTTCCCTCTCAATGATTACAGGCTTTTCACCCTGATTGAGTGAGAACACCTGGAACAACTGTAAGTGTTTTGCCTTGAAAAAAAATGAAAAAAAGTTGATTGCTCTTATAATGTGACAAAAGAGTTTGCTAAGTGGTTAGAGATCTGTCAATTCAAAGCAATTCCCTTGATGTAGATTGTTATAAATCACTTTGGTTGACATTTGGAGTTAAATGGTAACAAATGTAAAGAACATCTTGAAATATTCATTTTGTACTCTGTGTACTCTGAACAGTGGATAATGTGTGAGGCTGGCATGGTGCTTGTTTAATGGGGCATATTATGGAAATATCACTTTTTGAGGGCTCTTTCACATATATGTGGGTGTTTGTCTTGCCTTCCGGCCCCCAAAATGTGAAAATTGCCAAAAAAAAGCCGTAATGTGCAGACTCTCTAGGTTGAAATCCACGTTGTTTTAAGAGCTGTTCCCTCAGTTGTCTTACAGTGATGTAACTAGGACTCAAATTTGCATAACCCCACCCCTACTTGGTACCAGTAGAAGGGGCGGGGCAAGCAGTGGTTCATTTGCATTTAAAGGGACAGGCACTGAAACCAGCCGTTCTGAACAGGGCTGTTTTTAGCAGATGAAAAGAGCTGTGATGTTTTGAACCTTGGGGTATTTTGACCGGAGCATGTCTCAGATATGTCTTTAAGACACGTGGAAACTATTTTAATTTGTGGAAAGGGGGCATAATATGTCTCCTTTAATATGGACACTACACCCACTGTACTGAGCAGGTCAGGAGGGTTATTGGGTAAAACCAGTTCAGAGTGCTGCTATTTGACATAGATAGGTATAGATGGATGTCACTCACTCCTGGTTTTTGCCTGCAAACATGCGCGCTGACACCCACACTGCCTTCTCTTGGCGTGACACGCTACTCGTGTGTAAATCCGTCACATTCACTGGTCCCCAGAGACCCCCCACCCCCCACCTGCAGATTTTTGTTTGAACACCAAGCTAATGTCCCGCCAGTGACCCAAGTATGCACATGCTGCTCAGTCAGCAGCACTGCTGGGAAGACAGGCTCATAAAACCTCACACACACACACATACACACACATACGTCCACACTGCATAAATCATGTAAACCCCTTTATGTTGGCTCTGATGTGTCACATGCACTCTGCCTTCTCTTGTGTTTCTGACTGACAGCGATTCATCACACTCCTGAATGTACAATATTTCTGAATTCATTTTTTCTTTTTACCAAATTTACAAACACGTTTCAAGACGTTTAACAAAAATCAATTATATCTGACCTTGGCTTTCTTCTTTCGAATCCCAACAGCTTCCCATTACTCTGAAAACAGCAGGCGATATTGCATAGTCACCGGCTGCCGTAAAACAAAGGAAATAGACAGGAGGAAACATACAGGCTGGCTAATGCGCTGTGATTAATTAGCCTCTCACTGTCTGTCTGATTGGGAAACAGATCTCGAGCTAATTATGAAAAGTATCTCATTAGCACGGAATCAGCTAGCTTCGTACAGTGTGTAGGTGGAGCAGCATGAGCGCTGCGATGTGTTTATTAACAGGAGAGATTGAGAGGGTTTTGTTTGAAAGGTGAAATGCTCGCCGTGACTCAGAGCTGGTTTAAATGTGTGGAAGTGAGATAAATTGCATCTCGAGAAGAAAAGGATAAAGGTTAAGGATACAGTTAGTATCTTCCTTTTGAAAATGACGAGTAAATGTACTCACTTCAGATTGCTTTGAAGAAAACATGCACATGTTGACGAGGTAAATCCAACAGTACTGTATCTGTCTTGATATGACAATAAAATGAATTATGGAGATGGAAACTTAAAAATAAACTGAACAGGCAGAATCCATAACATTTTTAATGCCGATCTGATTAAAGCAGCAGCTCTAAGAATTTTCCTCGACATAACAAGATTTTTTCAACATGTGAATCAATTTCATGTGAATGTTGATATAAAATATCAGATATATTCATGGTCTTCAGATCTGACTGTTCAGTTTGGTGTGGATCCAGATAGTGTCGGATTGTTTGGCCTTGGGTGCAGGTATATGTGCTCTGCCGACTGCCGCTCCAGCCTGATTAAACCACGGCATCCTTCAGTTTCCTAGCTTTCACAAGCTAAAATGTCACACATTATGCAGAAAGCCCCACAGTGATCCAATAAGTGTGGAGTCTAAAATGAACTCATCCACTGTCAAACTGTATGGAAACTACGTCACTTTTATCCCAGCCCCATCACGACTGAAAAGATAAAGATGTGAAGTTTAAGAAGGGACTTCCTGATGGGAGACCCTCTATGCCTTTTAAAAGTCATTGCATGAGCTGAATGAGAATTTGCAATGGGGGAGCAACAATAATAAGGCAACAGGTTTTCCCCCTCCTTTTCTCAACCGGTGCTGCTGTCTCAATTCCCTGAAAAAGTCCACCCTACTTCAAAGCTGTTGCTTAAAACCATGATTAAAAAGTAACAGATTGAAGTAATAAGTCATTAGTCATTGGGCTTGTATTCTGTATTCACTTTCTACCTTTTCCTATGCTCTTTTTGTTTTTTTTTGTTTTTTTACTTTTTTTTTGTTTTTTTTTTATCTTCAAATAATTTCCACCTGTCAGATTCCATCCAGCGTCGGTGCATTCAGGGGTTAGAGTGACAGTCCTTTATCCTCCCTTCAGACTCGGCACTGTCCACAGCAGATGCATCATTTTCCGGCAGATGACAGCTCTGTCTTTGTGGAAGATTTCAGTCTAATTACAGACATTTCTGGCCGATGGTAAACAGACAGACAGAACAAACGTTTGTCCAAGATAAAGGATTTAACAGCTAGCAGGGGTGAAAACCTGCAAATTCAATCTCAAACACAGTGTTAATCAGTGATAATGTTAATTCATGCAAACTTATTTCTGCAGAGTTTGGAGCTGAAAAGTGCAGGCGGCATAATGACGGTCTTGCTTCTGGCATCCTGAATGCCTTAGTCTTTGGCTTCAAGACAATGGAGCCATCACTCTGCCATTGTTCACATACTCATTTATTAATGAAGTGCTGAAATGCAATCTGCTTCCTCACTGAACCACACAGATGAGGGAAATAGTCTTTGTAATGAGATTTTTTTTTCCAGGCTTTTAGCTTTTTTGTCTTTTGATGAGTTACAGAACTGGCAGAGGGGAGCAAGCGGAGTCGGTGCCGCGACTTACCCCTTTGTTCTTTTAAAAGGAAAGCGAAAAGGAACACGTGTTAGGTTCTCTCGAATGCCATTAAGCAGAATTTCCAGTCAACTACCTCCTCATCCCACTGAGAAGCAGAGGTGCTTGACTGATGTAGTTGCTCTCAACCTGAGGTGTATTCACTGCCGCTAAAAACACAAACAGATTCTGAAGGCTTTGTCCTTCGTTCATGTACCTACTTCACATCTGAAGAACATTTAATTCTGTGGAGTCCTGACATCCTGTGCCTCAAGAAATATTAAAGGTGTTGATTAGCAGATCTGTATTTTCAATATATTTTCCACTTTAAGCTGCTTGTTGCATCATTATTGGCATTTGATAAATTTAACTTAGATGTGATAAGACTTACATTGATCGCTGTATTATTATAACCACTAGAGCCACCGTCACCATTTATGAGTTATTATTACAAGCCATAATGTTGTATTTCATCTCTATTGATCAGTTTACAACCTCTGTCTTCTAAACTTTGAACTTGGGTTTTTCCGAACACTTGAAAAAGTGCAATCCAACGCCACCTCATGTCGGAGTTCCCACCTGAGAAAGTCAGAGAAAAAAATTGTCTGACATCACAACAATCTGCACCCGCGCAGAACCACACCATCAATGGTAAAACATTGCATGACTTTTTAAATGCTAAAATGTTATGTTATGTTATGTTTATTTATTTGATATGGACATCACAAATACATTAAGACTGTTCCAGTGGACAGACCAGATGCTTTGCTTGAGTGTGTATAGCACAAGTGCTAATTTTCAACACCAGTCCATAGGCGGCTAATCTAAAAATACAGAACATATTATCAACAGTATGAGATAAAACCAAGTGCATGACACTACATCATGACAGTAACATACTAAAAAATACAGAAAACATTATGAATATACGTACATATGCATATACTACGGGTAAAGATTTCCCACTGATGTTGTGGAACACAGTAAATTTATGTTGTTATTTCTCTTATCAGACAAACCACACAACAACTTAATTTTGTTGTGAAATAACAGCTGATGAACTTTAAATATGAGAAGCCTGCTTACAGTATAGAGGGCAACATCTGGGTGTATTAGGATGTTGTTTTTTTAAAGGGAGACATTGTTAGGCTACAGCCATCCAACACCCTCTGTTCTTTGAATTACTCAGATTGTATTTTTCAAGCAAGTGAGGCCATTGTTTCTTAATGCTTCTAGAGTTATTCCAGTGAGGACTATAATATATGCACAGGAGCATGAGGTGTGAAACTCACTATAGCATTAACATAATGTTAGACTACATCTGTCGCTGCATTTCTTTGCATAATGCGTTGACATACTGTGTGATCAGGAAGTGTCAGGATCACACTGTTCAGAGAGCGTGTTTGATGAAACCAGTGACAGTATATACAGTGTGTTTGAAATCAGT
This sequence comes from Trachurus trachurus, assembly GCF_905171665.1. NCBI lineage: Eukaryota > Metazoa > Chordata > Actinopteri > Carangiformes > Carangidae > Trachurus > Trachurus trachurus. The sequence continues at coordinate 11,549,423 of NC_139892.1, forward strand.
GTGTTTGTTGAGATCTGTATTCGAGCCTCGAGGTCTCCCATTACAGTGTCAACAAACTGTCACTGTGGCTCCTCCCGGGAGGCGAGCACACAGTGACAAGGTCAAAGGTCAGCGCTCCGAGTCGTCACAGTCTGGTAGAAAGAAGACTGCCGTTTCAAAGACTCTGCACTGAAGTTAACTCTCCGTGAGAGCGATCCGTGTTTTAGCAGTTTGTCAATATCAGATTCATCACTTACCAGAACATCACAGCCGCGCTTCAAAGACTTTCAGCTCCGCTTTTGATATACAACTTAAATTTTGGAGGTTCATCCTCTCTACCCTTGAATACTTGGGTTTTTCTCTTCTGCGCCATCTCTGATCTCACTACGAGTGCTCTCTATCAAACCCTCTGACTTTCAGCCCTCTTTCTGTCTGTTTTCCCTAAGAGGACCTCCCTTTCTCTTTGAATTTTGACAGCTTCCTCTCAATTCAATCTCCCCCTCCTTTTGTTCTCTGTCATCACTCCATCGCCTAGCTTTTTCCTGCTTCTTTCCGGAGCTGAAGAGATATCCACCGGACACACACACATGCCAATATAAAACACAGCTCTGTAAACAACAAAAAACTATGACTGGATCTTCCCAGATTCAAGCAAATACCTACTGTACAAAATGTGTTGGCTTTTGATTTCTTGTCAGAAACCACTCCTTCATTTACCTATAGTTTTCATGTATGAATCCCTCACTTTTTCATCCCCTTTAGACCTGTACTGAATGGGTACAGTCTTCACACAAGGGCAAGAAATTGTCTGTCACACTGAATAAAAAAGCAATGAACTGTCGTTATTAAACATCACCCGAGAGAGCATGAAGAAATGAATGAAAATCTCCTTTTGATAGAAACCTAACAGACAAGTCAGAGCTTTAAATTTAATACTAATCCAGCACCCACATCCATGTAGTTAATTCTGGGATTGTCTTGGACCTGTTGCCTGGTATTTCAGAACGCAAAAGGTTATTAAAACATCATTCCACCAAATGTCGTGCAGCCTTAATCACCTGACAGTGAGATCATCGCAGAAATAATCATCCACCGCTTCCTCCGCTGTTTTATACCGAACACATCATACTAATTTTTCAAAGTGAGATGAGGCATCCTGGGATTTGTGCATCCGTGACTACCTCGGGGGATTCGCTGGTAATCAGCGGCCTGCATTTAGCCTCATTGGGCTCAGCTTGCTGTCTCCACGTCGGTGTTTTCTCTTCTTTTCTTCCAACACAGTCTCACTCCCAAGGCGTAATAAACGGACGTTTGGTCAGGGCCCTTTCGCGTTGTTTCCAGACGCTCAAGGTACCCCTCAGCGTGGGACCGGAACGCACAGGGATTTCAATTGATTTTAATGCAATCCCCTCCGCGGCGATATGTGACGCTCAGAGCAAGTGCTCCAGCCATCCATTCACTCCTATTCCGATCCGGCCGCGGTGCTGAAAGACGCCGTGAGCTCCCCTCCCATTGGATAACTGATCCTCGTACCATTTGCAGCTGAATTCGTATATTTATACAGCAATTTGGCCGCAAAAATAACATTTCAACATATTTTTATGACATTTCTAACGAGAAATGTGTGTTTTACTTTCAAAATCTATGTTGAACGAATTCAAATTATATTTTGTTTGGCAAATTGAATCTGTTAAAATGTGTACAATATGTTAATTCAGCTTTCTGGCCATAAAAACAACATTTCGGGATATCTGGCATTGTTTGAGGACATTTCTAGCGAGAAATGTATGTTTTACTCTCTAAATATATGTTGAATGAAAGCAGATTGTGTTTTATTTGTCCTGTAACAATATCACAGCTTGTGCTTGTGACTGTAGAGCCGCTTTGGGCGTCATGTTGCCATAACAACGGCCCGCAGAGACTCCGTTCCGGTGCAGCTTCCTCATAATCTGATGACAGATTATGAGGAAGCTGCACGCTTTTCAAACCTGCTCAGCAATGTAAACTGCAACGTGACCTCATTTTAACCGACAGTATATTTATACGAAGGATTCAAACGATTTACAGGCCGGACCTATTTCTCCAGCCGACAGGCGGACAGCTTCCGCGTTGTTGCCGAGGATGTGACGTCATTGCAACGGCGCCACCATAGACTGCGACACTGCCATCTACGGTGTCTGGACGGAACTACAACAGTGTGTTTTGTTAGTCAGTTGTGATCATGAGGAGTGGAAATTAAGCCATGTTGATTTAATTCAACAACATGTGAATAAACAGTGAGGAATCAGAACAGTTAGACAGCTCTTTTTCAACAAAGTCCAAATAATTCAAGTAACTCAAGTCATATAGGCCTTTTTTTTTAAATTCCAGAAAACAACATTTCTCCCCCCTTCTCCCTCCTCCCGCCCAGGAACCTTAGTTTATAATATAGTGTAGAATGAACCCATCCACTGTAGTAATGTTTATGCACAACTGCACCACTTTAGCCAGCTCCTTTATTTCTGGTTTTACATTGGACAAACTGATTAAGGCTCCATTTTCAGGAGACACAGCTATTCTTTAATAACTTCCACATTCGTTGGGTTACGTTCAGAGGTTTATCAGGGCAGGGCCTAGGGTCATCCAGTGTTAGCAATTACAGACCCATCTGACCTTCACAGGGGTCACAGGTCAACTTTTCATGTGAAATTTGACGATATTTGCTATTATTTCAGGCATAAAACACCAATACTTGGAGCCGAGAAGCTGAAATGTTAGCTTCTAGTCCAGACCTTTGAGCAGATTGAGCGTGCCAAATATCAGGGCTGTGTTCCACTCAGAAGTGTCCAAAATGGCCAAAAAGCAGTGTTCATTTCTAATCCTTCATTGTGTACAAGACTAAATTCAACAGATAGTCTTTAATAACTTCCACATGCTTTGAGCTGGAAGTCTGAAAGTTTCAGGGTTTTGTCAGGGGCCTAGGGCCACCCATTATCTGCAATTTCAGACCAATCCCACATTCAGAAGGGGTCAAAGGTCAAGGTTTAGTGTGAAATTTGACGATTTTTGCTATCAATTCAGGCATAAAACACCAATACTTTGAGCTGGGAAGCTGAAATCTTTCGATTCTAGTCCAGACCTTGGAGCAGATTGAAGATCAGAGCTGTGCTCCACTCAGAAGTGTCCAAAATGGCCATGGTAAGTGTCAAAGGTCACAGAGGTCGAACATCAAAGTTAATCCTAACAAAACACACACGCTTTAAGTAATCATCATGAAATTTAGATGAGTTGTATATCAGAGAGTCCTCTATCATTATATTGTATTCCCATTGCTCTGGGGGCCACGGGGGGCCCCTGGGGGCCACTTCGCTTTCCCATGCTCTCACAGATTTGGGTGTCGGGGTGATGGATAAGGGCCTCACAATGAGTCCACCGGCCAAGTTTCAAGTGATTCGGTTGGTTTTTATGGAAGCAGCGGCCTCCTGGAGACAGAGGAATGCGGCTGTTTGAAGCCCCGCCTCTCGAACAGTAATGGCTCAATCAGGACCGAACGCACATCAACGCGTTCGTCTTGGGCCCCCGGAACCACTGATATCAAATTCAGAACTGTACGACTTTTAGAAATATATTTCATCCATTTCAGCTTTTCTGACTCAGAAGGTCTCTCAGGCATTAAGTCTGAGAGGCTCTGAATCTGAAAAGCTGAAATGGATGAAATATATTTCTAAAAGTCGTACAGTTCTGAATTTGATATCAGTGGTTCCGGGGGCCCAAGACGAACGCGTTGATGTGCGTTCGGTCCTGATTGAGCCATTACTGTTCGAGAGGCGGGGCTTCAAACAGCCGCATTCCTCTGTCTCCAGGAGGCCGCTGCTTCCATAAAAACCAACCGAATCACTTGAAACTTGGCCGGTGGACTCATTGTGAGGCCCTTATCCATCACCCCGACACCCAAATCTGTGAGAGCATGGGAAAGCGAAGTGGCCCCCAGGGGCCCCCCGTGGCCCCCAGAGCAATGGGAATACAATATAATGATAGAGGACTCTCTGATATACAACTCATCTAAATTTCATGATGATTACTTAAAGCGTGTGTGTTTTGTTAGGATTAACTTTGATGTTCGACCTCTGTGACCTTTGACACTTACCATGGCCATTTTGGACACTTCTGAGTGGAGCACAGCTCTGATCTTCAATCTGCTCCAAGGTCTGGACTAGAATCGAAAGATTTCAGCTTCCCAGCTCAAAGTATTGGTGTTTTATGCCTGAATTGATAGCAAAAATCGTCAAATTTCACACTAAACCTTGACCTTTGACCCCTTCTGAATGTGGGATTGGTCTGAAATTGCAGATAATGGGTGGCCCTAGGCCCCTGACAAAACCCTGAAACTTTCAGACTTCCAGCTCAAAGCATGTGGAAGTTATTAAAGACTATCTGTTGAATTTAGTCTTGTACACAATGAAGGATTAGAAATGAACACTGCTTTTTGGCCATTTTGGACACTTCTGAGTGGAACACAGCCCTGATATTTGGCACGCTCAATCTGCTCAAAGGTCTGGACTAGAAGCTAACATTTCAGCTTCTCGGCTCCAAGTATTGGTGTTTTATGCCTGAAATAATAGCAAATATCGTCAAATTTCACATGAAAAGTTGACCTGTGACCCCTGTGAAGGTCAGATGGGTCTGTAATTGCTAACACTGGATGACCCTAGGCCCTGCCCTGATAAACCTCTGAACGTAACCCAACGAATGTGGAAGTTATTAAAGAATAGCTGTGTCTCCTGAAAATGGAGCCTTAATCAGTTTGTCCAATGTAAAACCAGAAATAAAGGAGCTGGCTAAAGTGGTGCAGTTGTGCATAAACATTACTACAGTGGATGGGTTCATTCTACACTATATTATAAACTAAGGTTCCTGGGCGGGAGGAGGGAGAAGGGGGGAGAAATGTTGTTTTCTGGAATTTAAAAAAAAAGGCCTATATGACTTGAGTTACTTGAATTATTTGGACTTTGTTGAAAAAGAGCTGTCTAACTGTTCTGATTCCTCACTGTTTATTCACATGTTGTTGAATTAAATCAACATGGCTTAATTTCCACTCCTCATGATCACAACTGACTAACAAAACACACTGTTGTAGTTCCGTCCAGACACCGTAGATGGCAGTGTCGCAGTCTATGGTGGCGCCGTTGCAATGACGTCACATCCTCGGCAACAACGCGGAAGCTGTCCGCCTGTCGGCTGGAGAAATAGGTCCGGCCTGTAAATCGTTTGAATCCTTCGTATAAATATACTGTCGGTTAAAATGAGGTCACGTTGCAGTTTACATTGCTGAGCAGGTTTGAAAAGCGTGCAGCTTCCTCATAATCTGTCATCAGATTATGAGGAAGCTGCACCGGAACGGAGTCTCTGCGGGCCGTTGTTATGGCAACATGACGCCCAAAGCGGCTCTACAGTCACAAGCACAAGCTGTGATATTGTTACAGGACAAATAAAACACAATCTGCTTTCATTCAACATATATTTAGAGAGTAAAACATACATTTCTCGCTAGAAATGTCCTCAAACAATGCCAGATATCCCGAAATGTTGTTTTTATGGCCAGAAAGCTGAATTAACATATTGTACACATTTTAACAGATTCAATTTGCCAAACAAAATATAATTTGAATTCGTTCAACATAGATTTTGAAAGTAAAACACACATTTCTCGTTAGAAATGTCATAAAAATATGTTGAAATGTTATTTTTGCGGCCAAATTGCTGTATAAATATACGAATTCAGCTGCAAATGGTACGAGGATCAGTTATCCAATGGGAGGGGAGCTCACGGCGTCTTTCAGCACCGCGGCCGGATCGGAATAGGAGTGAATGGATGGCTGGAGCACTTGCTCTGAGCGTCACATATCGCCGCGGAGGGGATTGCATTAAAATCAATTGAAATCCCTGTGCGTTCCGGTCCCACGCTGAGGGGTACCTTGAGCGTCTGGAAACAACGCGAAAGGGCCCTGACCAAACGTCCGTTTATTACGCCTTGGGAGTGAGACTGTGTTGTTTCTTCACATGTCATTATGGCTAATATGTTTTCCTCATGTTCTCTCAATTAAGCGAGAAAAGCCTGGATGGTGTGGGTGAGGGGAGGCGGGGATGGGTGCACTAGGAGGACAAAAAGATTGCTGATGGAGACAATACTTAAGATAAATTGCAAAAACATAAAAAAAAGCCCTTTAATGTGATGCAGCTTAACATTCCTTCATTGTAACTGGCAGCATGTGGAAAGAAGGCGCTTTAAAAGTATGACTTTATATGAATTTGCTTATGGTGCTGGGAGACGGGAATCTCCTGTCTGTATTATAATGAAACGCACGCACAGACTTGACACTTAACGCTTTGCTTGGTAATTGATGGCGGTCCTCAAGCAAACATGGAAAAATGGATGTTTTAAATAAACAAAGATTACACAAAAACATGACAGCGAAGCGTCAGGGATAATTAATAGCTTCGGATCACTCCAGATGACAGACAATATCCAGGAGGCTGCACATCAAGGTTATTTACCTGAGAGGAGAGAATACATTAAATGCATTAGGGTTTATATTGCATGAGGTGGTTTCGGTCCCAGATCATGCGCAAACACACACACATATGCACACACACACACATTGAATGACTGAATGCTTCTGGCAGATTCTCCCTCTGAGAAAACACGACCACTGCAACTCCACATAAGATTCATATATTACGAGTATTATATTAATCCTCAAGAATTACAGCGTGTTCCTGTGGTCGCTGACTTCAGACACTCACGCATGTATGCCCTCAATCCCGAAACAAAAAAACAAAAACAATGCCATTACTAGATTTGTGTGAGGCAGAGAATACGTGTTCCTCTAAACGTAGCTGAGGTTTGAGTGCAGAAGAAAATATAGTTATATGACAGAATGGGAACAACAGGAGCCTCCAGGGGGGAGGCTCCGTCCCCGTAGTCATAGAGGTTTTTAAAAGGTACAAACAAGACGAGTCGCATGAGTATTGAAGGGTCTGGTTGAGATGGGGGTAATTGGGTATAGAGAGAGAAAGAGATGAGGCAGAGAATGAAAATGACAAGACCGAAAGTCTCTCTCCGTCCCTTTTTTTTTTTTTTTTTACCTCTTCCAGCTGGTGTATATATTCTTGTAAGTGGCATGTCGCAGGACCCCGCTGTGAGACGCTTGCAAAATTACTGAAAATTAAGTGTACAAGATTGGCCACCAAAATCCAATCTGCTCCCAGCCTCAGTCATTTTGTAAAGTTGACGATGCCTGGGAACTTGTGACAGTCCAATTAAGGGCATTTGCATATCGGGAGGCTTAAATTATTGTCATCCGCTGGAGCATAAAATGGAGGTGCAACTCAGGAGGAGATAGTGGTGATCTGCACTGGTACACCATGGAGGAGTGTGCGTGGGGGCTGAGGGAAGAAAAAAAAAACAAGAGAGAGAGAAAGTGCTGCTTTTGGTATCTTACATGCAGCGTAAATATTCCCTACACTCATTCTCCGACTCGTCCGTCTTCCTTTATTGTCCGCTTCTGTCTTTTTCTCCTAACACTTTCATCCCTTGCTCCATTTAGGGTCTCTGCTTTCTCTCCCCAAGCTTCCTGTCTTTCCTCCCTCTTGAATCCCTTCAACTTCGAAACCTCTTCTTTCCACGAGTTCGCCGTTCAGCAGATGTTAAATTTTTATCTTCTAGATAAACGGACAGACAGCACGGGTGTGGATCACAGCTATAAAACGCTTCATTGCCGAGAGTAAAAAATAAAAGTAGATCTTTACCAACCTCGCACGGTGACACCGTAGGAAATCCCTCTTTTATCTGTCTCACTCTTCTCCCGTGGTTGCCTGGGGCAGCTGGTTTTTGGCCCGGTGTCATGGAGGCACACGCGGCAGGAGGTTTTTTGACACATGTAAAGGTATCTGTCAGGTGAGAGACAGAAGTGAGGTCGTACAAAGACTGACTGCAGGCTGTACGTACAGGACACAGAGACATTTTTCTCTGTCTGTCTCTCTTTGTCTTTGTATCAGCGCCGATCTTCCTTTACTCCCCTCTTTACACCCTGCATGTGTCAGAGCCCAACTGCAGGTATTTAAATCACATTTCAGCAACTGTCTACCTGAATGGCACCTGAGTGTGTGCGAAGCGTTATAATGTGGTTAAAAGACTTGCAGTGTGTAGAGTTTTGTACAACGTGTTCCTAAGGAGAAAAGAACATGACCTACTTGCCCTGTCACCCCTTGAATAATGTGGTTTATACTGTAGCAAACAGAGGCAGAGGCCATATATAAGTTATTTATGTTCACAGTGACTCATGGTTTCCTGAAGTTTTGCTGCATCAAAGGTGGAGTGGAGTGCGAGGCGAAGGGACCATGCAGTTCTTCCCTTCAGGGCAGGGCACTGACGTTATCAGATTTCTGCCTCATCACATGCTCATTATTTTTTATCAGCCATATACAAAGATTACCTTTGTACTCGTGATGTATTGTTTTGTTGTATACTCGACTGTCTTAACTTCAAATTCTCAAAACCCGCCATGAAGTTGCTGTGACTTTCTGAGTTAGAGTTCATGAACTTTAAATGAACTCAAACCTCTATCCAGCCGCATAGCTCCGTTTTTTTTTTTAACCAGTGTTTTATAAAGAAATCTTGATCTATAAGAAGAAATATTTATGGCTTGCAGAACTAAAAACCATCTGTAGTTTTACCTCTCCTCTCACAGGCTTCTGTCTTGAGCCCTAGTAACAACAGACGGACTGTTGGAGTGAATAAAAACACAGCATATTTCATGGAAACACTCAAAAGGTTGTAGGGGGGTGCTTTGTTGTGACATCACAAAATTTTAAATATCTTGATGGCTTGTTTTATTATGAATTTCTGTGTGGACTGAGCACTTTGATACTCTAATTGCAATAATATAGATTATTTACTTGCTTTATCAAGAGACGTTGACATCAACCTTTTATACAATATGGGACCTTTAACCATAACCATTACGGTAGTTTACACAGTTTTTTAGACTGGGCTGCACCAGAAGCTATGTACTCCTGTGGTTGGGGTCAACAGAAAACACCAGTTTTAGCCACGTAAATGGTGTCTCAGTGCTCATGTCAACTTCTCCAAACTGGAAACAGACCCTTCCTACTGCAGCCAGGTGATAAGAACCTCCAACCAACTCTAATCAAGTAACCAAATATCACTTAAACCAAACTTACTATCACTCAATGCCCTCTGGCTCTTGTACTGGACACACGTTAAACACAGCAGTTACATACTGTGGACCGGCTGCGTGCTGCTCAGATATAAGCATCTTGCACGGCTACAAACGCAGCTTATCGGAAAAGCCCTTGAAACATCAGTAAACTTCAGGTTTCAGTGTCAGTACATCAAAATCAAAGAGCAGGAGCCTCTAATCATTTTACAGAGAGAAAATGTTTTGTAAACGTGACAGACATTTCTGTTTCTCCGCTGTCAGCTGGCACGCAGAAATCAGTCAGTGGAATATAAAATACACTGCTCTCTTTGATGGGAGGTTTTTTTTTTTTTTTTTGTAACACAGTTAAAGCACCTTTTACTGAGGAGCTGCTGAATAACCCAGTGTGCGTCTCCTGCACAGAAACATGTCTGTGTGGCAGGCAGCCAACAGGGTGGTCAGTACAGAAACACAGGACATTATTAACCCGGCTGTCACTTTAAAATTACACCTCCCACTTATGTTATCACACCCAGGTCAGGTCCTCGGCGATCGCACTCTTCACACACATCTTGGCGAACTTCAGCTCAAAAGCCCAACCCGGCACTGATGATATAGACCTCCTTTAGTTTTATTACTGTAAAGACCGTCTCTGAGCTGGTGCCAGACCAACATGCATTAACATATGAAGGAGAAGCACTCACTTTAAAGAGATGGAGAGTTGGAGTAGACGAAGAGTTTCAACTCAGGGCCAAGTGCCTGCACTATAAGTAACCCCCCCCCCCTCCTCCCTCCTGTGAGCCCATGGCCCATTTTATTGAAAGCAATTCACACCTTTATGCCAGGGCTGTATAGACGCCTCTGGATGAGCAGATTACGAGATGCTGTCAGTTTGCACCTTGTAATGTGCTACCTCAGCAGCACTCAGGTGGTGAGAATGTACACATATTAAGTGACTGCACTCTGCCAATGTCACCCAAGCCGTTGCAATTTCGGTAAAGTGTCTCGCAAACATGCAGAATGTTTGAAACTACGCACAGATCTCCAACGCTGTAATGTGTCACTCAGTAGTCATCGACCTTCCCTCAACAGCATAGTGATGAGTACCCACCAGCATATGTACTCTAAAAAGCCCATCTGGAGTGGCTCCTGTGTCTAATTAGGCACCTGCATGGGCCTGGAGACTTCAATATGCATCGAGCTGAGTGCTTTTAATATCATCTTACAGGGGGATTTCATGCTAAATACCCATGTGGATGGGTGATTCATGCTCTGACACAGTCCACAAGCGGAAGGGTCCTTGAGAAAGACGATGAACCTCCAAATAGTAACCAGTAACCAGGCCAGTCTTCTTCTCTGACACCACAACAAAGATGGCCGCTTCCGGCAATTTCTGCAGCTGTCCAAAACTGACAATCCGACAAGCATGCCCATTTCACGCACCGGTTGCCGAGGTGTGCAGTGTACGGGAACTATACCCCGTGAAAGATTTGAACTTCTCCTCAAGCTCTTTTTGTTTTTTTTTCTTCTTTTTATTCGTCTTCTTCTTGGCCAAACCACCTCCAGAGGTAAAATTCAACACCATGACTCCCTTCAAGCAGAGACTGTGCCAAAGTATTCATTGCTTCTTATGCTTCTCATATGGCTTTTTGGAACAGGTATGAACACATTTGCTTTCAGGCGTCATGCCCTGTTCAATCTAGTTCATTTTCAGCATACTGAAGCCTGGAGGTGAAGTGATACGAATCAAAATGTGCTCTGTTGTCTAAAGCCTGACAGTGTGCAGCAGACATACTCTGTGTTTCTGCCAGCATGCTTATATTTTGTGCATCTGACTCTCTACATGTTAAAGCCCAGTATTTTACACTTTTTATTTCAAGTTTTGATATCCACACTAAGATATGTTTATGGTTCGGTACCAGCGTTATTTCACATCTCTTCTCTGAAGGCGGCACCTCGTATTGTCTGAGGGTGTGATTGAGTGTTGTGACATCACAAAACAGCATATTTTAAGTTCAGTCAATGAATAAAGGCTGTGTGCATTTCTTTGTGGATTAAGCAGTTTGATATTTTCACAGTAATAATATAGAATGAAATAATATGCTGTCAGAAAATAATTATGGCTACACTTTGTTTGTATAGTTTTCTTACATTAATCTCCATATTTCACATTCTAACTAATGTCGACAAATATTCAACGGACCATTTTAATGGCCAGAGTTATGGAAACACTGCAATTGCTGAATCTCAACTAATAACCTGTTGAAATGTTACAAATCCTCTGCAAACTCTCTGTGGGCGGACTGTCCAAATAAAGTGTTACCGTGATTACAATTTTCTATGTTGACCAAATCCCTGTCTTGCGAGACATCCCTCAGTTTAGCCAATTATTTCACAAACAAGACGGCAGATCCACTTTTCACAGCCGTCCACACATTAGAGTTACAGTTACCCAGAACCCCCCTCTGCATTTCACTATGCAAAACCACATCGCCACAACCTTTAATCAGACGTGTTTTATAGGGGTGGCCTGCTCTTGATAAGTAATCGTCAAGTGTCTGCGGATTTTATCTTGTGCATTTAATCACAGGCTTGAGCTTTAGAGCCCAGATCCTGCTTTACCTCTCAGCTCTCCCCAAATAAAAAGGACGGCTCATTTTCAAGGAGCGCCTGGTGGCTTATCAGAGGTGATATGCTGTCTTCACTTCCCCTCAGGCCTGTAAACTGAATGCATTAGTAATGAATCACTCCGCAACCGTACCCAAGTGGACAACAATTTGTGTCCAACCCTATCTGCTAACACGGTCTCTCCCACAACCCTTGTGTGAAACCTGAGGGATTTCTGGGAGAGACCAAATCGGGTTAAAATAGGGGGAGAACGGCTCATACGGCGTTGTCAGGAAGGACGAGAGCCATCTTAATACCATATGCATGTCAGACATGCAACATAACCCTGCCCATCAGCATTATTGTAGTTTATTAGAGTTGCACCGTCACTGACAGCTGAACAATTGTGTTTTACTTCTGCTGTTGCCCGATAGTGTCATTTTCATGCTCCTAGCTCTTACCTGTCATTTTCTCCTTGCCTGATCCCTTTCAGATACTGACGGTTACACACAGACCGAGGAATATGGAGAAAGACTCAGTGCAGCGCGCTCTTTCATTGGAGCTGTCATACTTCATTGAAATGAAAAGTCAGTAGGAAGCGTACGAAACAGCCGAAGCTAAAAAAAGAATAAGGAGGTTAAAACGGAGAAGTGAGAGAGATGAAGGGTTTGAGGGCGTTTATCATCATCCACTTGACACACAGGAAAGGTGACAAGCGCTGGTGATAAAACAGACATGGAAAGTGATAAATGTGGCTGGAGTGTAAACTTTAATGGCCCAACCTTGGATGGGAGCAATTTGCCAATATTTAATTAACTGTAATGTGATCAATCAGAGTGTTAAAGGATGGAGCTGTTCCGGTGGGGCACTCTGCAAGCTGCACTCATCCTATAGCTCATTTAGCCTTGAGAAAGCTCCATGGAAATGTAGCAATCAATAAAAGCAGCTCTGGCTTGTGTCTGGAGGATCCCATTGTCATTAATTTTGGTTCAGTCATCCCTCCTAAGGTGGAGATGATTATATGCGAATGCACAAAGAGTACACAGCTGATACTTGGCTCTGATGTTGTCACTTCCAGCTCAGCGCAGCAGGGATTGACACAAGCGGCGAACATCATCAATTCCCACTTGGAAACAGAGACTCAGAGTCCACAGGTGGATGCTGGGAAGAGACGGAGCTGGTGAAATGTTGGATGAGCAGCAGTGGCGATCACTTTGATCTCCACTGATGTGCACTTTTGTTCGCTAATTAAAATTCATAGTATGTTTGTGACTGCTCTTTTGTTTTCAAACTTATGTGGCAGTGGTTGTCAAGTTAGTTTGGCCTCCGGCAGTATTTTTTATTAATCCACAATGATGGGCCAGAACTTCATAAAAGGCTTACACAAGAGATTAATGGATAAAGCTGGAATTTGCTTGGTTACATGTGTCACATATTATACATTTGACTGATTTCACTGAACTTTTTTATTCATATTATACATTATATTTATGCTTTTTTCCAAAAAGTTAACACCTTGAATAACTTTAATCCTTCAAAAAACTTTATTTTGAAGATGAAATGGCCAAAGGGAAGGGATTTAGTGTGTAACTATTGCTGATGGAGATGCTTTACTGACCATAGTGCTGCAAGGATGGATTAAGTATGAGATAAGTATGTGGAAGTATACTACTGTATATTTGGATTAAAGGGCTGGGTGTTATTACTGACGGGCCAGTTGCCGACCTCTGTTTTATGGGTTTCGACAGAACCATATGAAACCAAAGTCCCAGCCGTGATTTATTCAAGTAAAAGGTAACAGTAAACAACAGTATAAGGTCACTCACCTGGGCCGTGCTTGACCGAAGATGCCATTTCCGCATCCTGCAATGAGACCTCTCCAAAAAGTCTGACAGCTCCTATTTTTCAGATAACACCTCCACGTATTTGGAGATAAACCTATTTTACACTCACAGCACCAGAACCGCATTCGTTTCCCCGCTCCTCCAAGGTCAGTTCTACTTTTCTGAACACGTGTGCTGTTGTTATTCAAAGCAGCTTCTTCTCCTCTGATGGAAAAAATAAAAAAAATCTGGCAAATTGTGAAATTAATAAATAAACTCCAATCTGAAGCCCAGCCATTATTTGACTTTGGACTACGGACAAAGATCCCAGAGATGCCCACCGCTGTCAGTCAAAAAATTCATTCCATCAATGAAATGGCACATAAAACTGTTGAGGAAGATAGACAACGGCTCGGGCTGAGTGGAAATGAAGTACAAATTGATGGCATATATTAGCCCAACCTCAATTTTCTATTTGACCTTTTTAACTCACCACCACAAAAAAAAAATAAGGGGCCCCGTGCTTTCGTTTCGGTTGAGTTCCCAATCTGTCAGAGACAAGCAGAGCGTCGGCGAGGTGAGAGCCCTCTGACAAAAAAAATATATGAATGAGCTAATAAAAGCCGGGCTGATTAAATTAAGAAGGTAAATGGATTCTTGCATGTGTAATAAAATAAAGCTGGATTGGGTGTAATGAAATTGTCTACTCGAGATTTAGTTTCTACACTGTTCTTTTCTGCGCCTGTTAGAGCTGGAAGACGGAGGAGGAGGAGGAAGGAGGAGGAGGGTTACAGTGACAGGCAGAATGAGGAACTGGGAACAACACAGGTGGCTTATAAAATGGAAGGAGACACTCCAACGACCGCACAGGCACTCAAACAGCATTTAGTTCAGGTTTCATTCTCCAAATCTATAAAGATGGAGTCATTAGTTAGAAGTGCAGTGACCAAAACACTAGAATAGCAGCTTGATTATCTGCGTTTTCTCATCCAAATGAACAAAACCACAGGGGTGAGTTAAGGTTATGCCAACACTTATAGACTAAACACTTCTTACATACTGTACATGTGGGTTTAATACTTTGCTCAAACTCCCAACAGGAGATTTATCCTCCTAGTAGAGTAAACTTTGTGCTCACTCAGACTCACCTTATGGAGGCAAATTGTCCTTTTCACACCCCATAACACCCTGATACTAATAAGTTTTTGTTTTTTGGCAATATTAGACCTACTTTAATTAGTTATGATTAGATTAGTACCTGCCCTCTGGTGGATGTATTGCTGGTGATATACATCATCCACTGTAATCTGAACCGTCCGTGAACCTGTATATGGCAGCTAAGAAAATACATTTGAGAATAACTCATTGCAGGACTTAAGAAGGAGTTTCATTTTATTATTTCCTCTTGTATTTAATGTATTCCTTGTGTTCATTTCCTAGGAGAATTTGGTCTGTGCGGTTTGTGTTCGCTTAATGTCTCTGTCAGTCCACAGCCGACGCCTCAGGTCACACTATCACAGGGCAGCAGCAGTTTTATAATGTCGAGCGGGGCACTTTTAGTTCAGCTCACCTCAGGGCCTGACTATCACTCCTTCAACGTTAATGACCCAATAACCTGTATGCACACACACTCACACACATACGTTACTGACACCACCAAAACAAGCGATTCATCAATAATGATTTTTTCCCTGAGGGAGTACTATGTGTTAATTGCAGCTGACTAATCGATAACTTCCACTAAACGATGGTTGAAAGGTGTGTGTGTGTGCACCTGTTCATGCATGTGTGAAACCCCGAGGGAATAAGTACAGTCTTCGCACCTGCATGATGGATGGTGCGAGTGTTTTAGCCATCAGCAGTGTTTTACAGGCTGTGAGTGGTCGTCTCTCTGAGCCGACCCTGTGACTGGCAGCCTGGAGCTGAGCCAGCAGCTGGAGGCCCGGGACACAGCTGGACCAATGGCGGGCCAGAGCAGTGAGGAAAGCGCCTGCAGTAGAGGCGATAAAACATCTTGTGGAGTGTAAAAGACATGCATTATTGGTCGAAAGACTTAAAAGGAGCCATTTGTCTGTGTTGCTATTAGCACAGAGCAGGATTAGAATCAACAGCTCTTTAGTTACAAGTCTGCAAGAGTTCAACAACTGTTTACTTAACAAGAGCTGCGTCCTTTATCACATCCTCTTTGCTGCTGATGTTAACATGCTAACCAGACCCAGCCTGTCTTGTCACCTTCCAACAACGACTCACTGGCCTGAAGACGTGGTGCTGCTCAGAAAGCACACAGGGCTCTTGCAGATGCCACAGTGGCTGCAGCTCTAACTATAGCCTCTTAGTAAGAAACTGTATTAAGTAGCAGAGGAAACTTAACAACCCGTTCATTTCAGTCTCAGACGTTTTAGATCTTGAGGGTTTAGGTTTACAGTTCATGGATCAAGTCAAGGTTGGAGGTTTCTGAAGTACAATGTATAGCATATGTATGGCCATTTAAATGTCAATTGGTTAGCATGCTAACAAAGTAACACACTGCTGCTGTGGCTGCAGTTATGTTTGGAGTTAAAGACCCAACAGGCCAACTTTTCTGTTAAAGTTCAGTTTACTAATTGATCTAATAGATCTGGTTCAGTATAAACAGGGATAATGACGACTACCCAGTACAGTTTTGATCACTCCAGCTGTGGTAGGGACAGAGGCACAAGCACTTCCCCCACTGAGTTTCCCTTCAGTCTTGAACACCAGTGTTTGTCCTGTGACAATGAATGCAACCATCAAATTTTCCGCCTTGCATTTCCATTTGTATCTCGTGCAAATAAAAAGCAATCTCATTAGTATTAATAAATTAACTCGGGTCAAATAAACACAAGCAATAGAGCTGAATGGAATTGAAAAACTACTAGAAGTTATTGTAACATTAATGCATCACCACCATTCACCACTTTTAAATTAGTCATCAGACCCCTGCTGATGATAACGATGAAACAACAAATTAGTCCAACCCTGCTAATCAACAACATCATTGTCTACAGAAAATACGGGGCCTCCTACTATTGTCTGAAATATTGTCAGGGCTACTATTACCACGGTTACACGCTCGTGCTGAATTATTTGATGGACCCCCCCCCCCTAACTTTTTATTTCACTGCACAGGAACAAACATAATTTCTCTTTATAACTCACTACCTCTAAACAAGATTTATTATTTTATTTCTATGTGAGCTGTCTGTTATTTGGGATGATTGAAATAGACATGCTTAAAGACTGTGCCTTTTACAAAGATTGGGAAACCACCAACTGTGCATCGTAGCTGTCATGGATGGAGGAGAGTGTGCCAGGGGAGAGGATAAAAACAATAAGGGAAAGACGAGTGGAGGGTCGCCTAGGGAGTGGTGCTAAAGCACTAATAATGCTGTAAGGAATTTTGGTAATTTTCTGGATGAAAAGCATCATTTAGCTGCAGACAAATTTGCGTAATACTCCATAGTAATTAGAATCTCTGGGACATGATTATAGAAGGGCGTCAGCTTGAGCGATGGCTGGCTTTGAATCCAGCAAGTCAGACGCGAGACGGCAAAAGGCTGCAATAATAACAACAACAAAGGGGAAATTAATGTAAACACATTAGCAGAGTATTATAATAAGAGTCCACGCTTATTTGGAAATTTTAATTATCATTCAAAGCTGTGGGTCTGTTATTACTAAATGTTGTTTCAGTCAACACGTTAGCATTTGCATATCTGTGATTTATCAGGCCTCAAAGTTGTCGGGAGTATGAGGCTTAGAGGAAAGTTTCAAGATGAAGAAAAGTTGAAGAAATGTTAAGTTATCATTTGCTGTGACTAAAAGTAGCATTGTTGCAATATCAAAAAAAAAATGCATGTCACGACCTTCAGTTTGCTGTTATACTTGGAAAACCAAAACAGCTTTTGTTTTTGAAGACTGTGAGGTACAGTAGACCTTGGCAGGAGAAAAGAGAAGCTGGCGAAGGTGCCAAGCAGGAAATCCCAAGCAGGATTTGAAGCAACGAGATGTTCAGAGTTTGAAGTTTGTGCTCTTGAGGGATTGTGCACATGCGTGGGTGAGTTTGTGCTGTATATGTCTCTCTAATTTTAAGTCATGCTTTTCCTTGCCTATACTGCAGTCTGTCAACGGTGGAATCAAAACTACTGTTGAGGGTGACTCAGGCCGTAGTGGACTGTCGACCACAAAATTGTACCATCGCTCAAAGCAGGCATTTAGTGACTCAATTTGTCAATCCTCTAAGCCTCATGTCCAAGGGCCATCTAGCACTCCCTGCCCCTTGTAATAGAAATCAAATTTAGCTTGACAGATCTGCAGCTCGCCAAACGCCAGCACAAAGAGTTTTATAAGTCTCACAATGTTTTGTGATGAGCATGAACTCTGGCAAACAGATTACACGTCATGGAAAAGCAAGCATTAAATTCTGTGACAACACAAGGATTATATCCTCTATTGTGTGTGGGTGTAACATGTATTGACCTCAGTGACTGGTTATATAAGAAAGCTGAGAATATTTAAGCAATAAAACAGCTTAATATAAGGATAGGATTATATTTATGTCATGGTCTAATAACCTTTTATTGATGATTAACACTCACAAGGTTAAATGTTCCATTCTCTAGTCCCATCTCTACAGTATGTTGATGTTCCTACCAGCGTGTCAGGCACTCTTCACCAACTCCACAACATCTGTATCTCTAGAGCCAGTACAGCACATCTTAAGAGGCTGATGGAGTCTGTCTCAGTCCTAAGGACTTCTCAAACATGAGCAGCACTTGCAGGAAGCTTGCAGTATAGACAGCGTTGCCACCAAAAGACACTTCCATAAATCTCTAGTACAAAAAGCTCTCAGTTGAGGGATAACAGTAAGAGGCTTAGACTAGACTTGTAGTTCTCGAGACCGGTCTTGGTTTCAAGATCGGTCTCGAGATTTGTAGCCTACAATATCCAGGCAGGCACGTTTTTTTTTTTTTTTTGATATTATTATTCATACGCCCCCTTCAAGTGCTACCAATCGCGTTGGCTGAACCCAGTATGGTGTTTATGTTCTACAACTCATGCGAAATAGCAAAATTTGGTGTAACTAGTTTTTTTTGGGTCTCGGTCTCAGTCTTGAGCTCAACTGGTTGACTTGGCATGTCTTGGTCTTGGTCTTGGTCTTGGTCTTGGTCTTGGTCTTGTCTTGGTCTTGTCTTGGTCTTGATACTCTCTGGTCTCGGTTTAGGCGGTCTTGACTAAAAGTCTAGCTAAGACACCAAAAAGAGCAGTAGATAAAACAAACAAACAGCCTGCTTGCAGATGTTTCCTAATAAAACCCAGTCAGTGGAAAGAGCAACAAGGGACAGTAAGAATAACCTAGCAGCTATTGCTAATGCTAGTTTTCAGTGCAACCAGCCATGTTTCCTCTTGGACGTGAGGTCACTATGCAATATGAACCTAAAAGAACGTGTAACTTATACTTATAGGACATCATCCAAACACAGTCTGTCAGCTCACCTGGTCCTGATGAGAACTGGAACCAGGAAGAGAACAATTGATTCATGAATGTACCTGAACCAATGCTAATGTCCTCCCCTAAGGCCTAAGCCCTGAATCCTCACTGACTTAACTGATGTCCGTGCTTCCGGGCATCCTCCGGTAACCGTGGTAACCTTGTGCTTGATATGGAAACGCAATGACCTGTGGGTAATTTCCTTGGGCAAAGTCTACAGAAATGCTGACTCGAGGGAAAGTGAGCACAAAAGGCCCAAAACTATGCCTCATGTAAATGTGCCTCAAGGCCGGTGAAGGCTGGACACTGGGACTGGACCCATGTGTCTTCCACTGCAGCTGATTTTATTTCACTGATTATGTGCAGTATTGGTGTAGAACATGTACAACCAGCATGGGAAATTTACCACATGAACTCTACTGCAGGATGTGCTGCTGTTAGATTAACAGCACGCAGTATATTCAATGTACTCCATTCAGGTGAGTTTCTACGCACTTGCCACTGTTGGAAGTAGCAGAGCATGCTGGTGTGTTCAAATGTAGCACAATGTGTCTTTTCTTGTCCAGACCTGTGTATACGGGCAGGTTGTGCCCTCTTGAATGGTCCCTGATATGGGGCCGGATTTACTAAAGGTTTGCGTGTATTAAAACGTGTGCAAACGCGATTGCACGCGCAAACACATGTGGAACCTGATCTACTAACCGGACGCACCGAGGATTGCGTCCCTCACACGGGCAGAATAGCACGTGCGATCCATTTAGCGTGTTTGCCTTGATGAATATGTAAATATGGGCGTTTCAGCCAGAACGTGCAAAATACTGGGAGGAGTAGATGCAAATAGATTTATTTAGCGTGTGCAATGTGATTTACCAAACCAGGAAGAGATTGCTGTGGCTGTTTTTGCGTCTTTATTCACCACGTCTGAAAACCATGTACTAACTGATACAACTTTGTGAAAACGTATGCGTTTATTGATTTGATACCTGTCAGAGCCTCGTGATCTTACATCTCTGCATTTCCTCACGTCTGGGTAATTCTGTAACAGTTTTTCAGCCGTGTTAAAAGTCATTTACGCGCCGTTACGCACGGGGCACGTCTGTCCTGCAGTGCGCTCCTCTCCTCTCCTCTCCTCTCCTCTCACCTGGCTGCTCAGCTCCGTCTCTCAGTCCCGGTCCCGGAATGAGACACGTCACCGCTGCCTTTGCCCGTCTTTGATCCCTCTGCTCAGTGGTCAGAGCGTTTAGATCCGTGTGTCCCACCTGAGCTATCTATTAATCCACTGGATCATGGGCGGCACACACATATTATAGGTGCGTGATTGTGGCTGCAGCTGCTGCCTGTTCGTCACTATATGACGAGTTGGGCCCTGTAGCGATTTGTGTTTATTTATCTAAACAGAGCGCGAGAGAGATAAACACACATGCTGTCATATGCATCGGATCAAATGTCATTCTGTCCCTTCGTCCGTCCAGCTCTCTGTCCACTCTCTCCATGGCGGAAACGATTACCACGCGCAAAACCCTCATTTACATATTGCGGTTTGCGCGTGTTTTCATTTAGCGGGTTACTCTTAGTAGATCACCTGTTTTGCGTGCACTAACCAAACTCGCAATATTATAGGGGGCGCAAACAATATAGCGCCCGCTATCTGGGATCTTAGTAAATCCGGCCCTTAGGCTATTAATTTATATATCAAACAGTTAAAAAACAGTTTGGAACATGTCCGCGATGTGGAAAATTGTCTTTATGGAAGATTGTCAGAGGTGCACTTGAGATTATGCAGGTCCAGTCTTATTCAGAAATGAGTCACACTATTTTGTTCTGAAGCAAATTTGATTTGAGAGAATTTGAGCAAATTCAAATAGACTCTCTGTTAAAGGAGCCGTGTGTCAAAGATTGTGGATTTAATGGATGTGATTTAAGCAGCGAGTGTAGGCAAGTCATCTTTTTGTCCACTTCAACAGGAGTGCACTTTAGAGCCTTAGGCAGGAAATAAAGATGGATGTTGTTTCCATGATGTCATCCAGCGGTTTCTGAATCAAGTGGCTCTAAAGACCATATTTTGTACCAGACTGTGTTTATTACAGTAATTCAGGGCAATTTTAAACGAGAGCATAAGGGGATTGACTGACTTTTGGAGCCACCATCAAGTGGTCTTTTGAGGAGCTGCAGCCTTTTGAGTTTACCACTCATTACGAGCCAATAAATTGTCTTCATCTTAATTTCCTTAAATAGTACAGTATAAGTAGTATATTTGTGTACTTGTTGCACTCCTTTGCCTGTGGGAATGATGTACTCTAAATGTGCCTCATTACTCATCACTGATACTGTGTTGTCCATAGCGAGCACGCCGAACCAACTCAGTCCTCTAAAGAGGCAGCACTCTTTTCCATCAAGGTCCTTTTACACAACCTTCTTTCCCTGTGCTGCCTTTCATTTACACTAACTGCATGAACAGTACAAGCACAAATGAAATGCCTCAACTGAGTAATGGCTGAGGCTTTTCACAAAACCACAGCTCGATGGCTTTTAATGCAAAGCTGAGTCATAAAAATAAGTCAAGGGCGAGCAGAGTATATGAAACTGTACAACAGGCATACTGAGAAATTTTGGGGGAACAGACTTTTTGTGTTCCATTCAATGCATTTCAATGTTTCTTTTTGTGTGTGTGTGTTTAGTTCAATATCCACTCTGTGAGTTGGACGAGACTGGATTCCCACTGTGTTGCCATATGCAACATCAAAAGCTGCATTAATTCAGCAGCTCCCACCCTGGAGTACAAATACATTTAGGATGGAAATGACTGTGAAATCCAGTGCTGCACACAACAACGTATTATCATGACCTGGCAAGCAAACATACAACAATTTGTATGTAAAGACATGTGTGTGCATGTCCGTGAATGTACAATATATAGGACAGCGTGCATGTGTGTGTGCATGCGTGTGTGTGTGTGCATTAAAGAGATAAAGAGAGAAGAGAGAAGTGTCAAAGGCAGCGACAAAGACAGAGATAGCCTTGGAAATCCAACGGCCTGCTCATCTTTCTTAATGATACATTTGTGACGATACATTTGTGATGATGATATCTCTCATTGTAATTTGAAGTGCGTCCGCCTGTGTCAGAGCTGAACAAGACAGGGTGTCAAATTGGGGTCTCAGAATGGGATGTTTTATTAGCTGCTGGATATTGCCAAGGTGGTTAAGATAGGCTATTTGATTTGCACTGCTCCTTTCATTTACTCAGTTTGATTTGCGATAAGTGACTTTTCCTCAGGAAGAAATCAGCAGTAATTTCACAGTTTGTGCTCTCTTTATGTCTTTGTGCCTCTGTGTGCACCTCTCTCTTCAACCCTCTCTCCCTCTATCTCTCTCTCACCCAGATATGACGAGCCTCGCAGACCGCTCTCACTTCTCAGGCGCTCCCACGTGCAGCCCCGTGGCGTGATTGCGGTGAACGACACAAATGAATTGATTCCAATACAAATGAACTCATGATAGTAATCCCATGCTAAGTGGCTGCTGCTTAATTTCATATTGATGAATGAACTGCCTCAGCCGGTCCTCAGAACAATGGTTTCTAATTAGAGCGACACTAATTGCAGACGCATTGATTGGCTGGCAGAGCGATCTTGTGAGGTTTCTATTGGATCAGTCGAAGAACCGTTCCTGGAGACGTGAGTTTGTCGGGCTGTAAACTTAGAACAGTGACTTTTTCAGCTTTGGAGGCCTGTGTGTTGCTAATAATCCTCAGAATTCAAATCATATTACGGGAACAGCAGGAGGTGTTTGAAATGTGAAGCACAGTGCGCTCATAACACTGGCTTCCAGACTGTTAAGCAACAGAAAATAAGACAAAACATGGTGTGTCGCTGCTGCTGAATATGAATTAGTTTCATATGCATGCAGCAGACCTTCGAAACGCCACTCCGCTGACCCTTGTGAGGCATGTAGCTTCTGACAGCAATGAAAACAGCAGTGAAATATAAATTGGTGACCCTGCTCCTTCAGCGTCGACTCTAAATCATGAAAATGTAGGCAAAAAGATTAATTAGATGAAAGTAAGATGAAGGTCAAACTTAAGACGTGCAGCAAAGGTTTAGCGTGACAAAGAAGGTTTCAAGAGAATGGTATGACAAAGACAAAAGAGTCACTTCTAACATACTATATATACAGTACATATTGTAATACAAACAATGAAATGGCCTTGTCATGTGTGTGAAATCCTCATATCTTCATACAGTATATCTGTGTCTGATTTGTTGCACGAAGTTAGTGGCAAACCAGTATGATTTGATTGACATTTATTCAGTAACTGGTGATTGACAACTTGCCAAAATTTACTTAGAAATTTTATTAAAAAAAACAGATAACGAGTTATTCAACTTTTTAGCCAATTGTACTTATTTTCCTTTGTTGCTGAGAGTTAGAGGAGAAATTCACAACTCTCTGATCAGTTCATCAAATATTAAAGGAGAATTCCGGCCATTTTTAACCCCTAAATCGTTTTCCTGATGGTCACCCAGTGTTGGGGGGAGCAACATCAGGAAAATGATTTAGGGGTCAAAAATGGCTGGAATTCTCCTTTAAGCTAATGCAGAAATGAGGGTAAACAGTTAGTTGGTTCCTGTCCAAAGATGAAATCAAAGGCCTCCAGCTCCTCATTTATTTAGATGTTGTATGTCTTCTTATAGTCAACATGAACAGTGACATGTTTTCTAAAGCTAAAGTTTATGCCGATACAGTGTTGCAACAATGTTGTGATCTCACCTGAGTGCTACCTGGCAAAGCTTGACTTTGATAAACACAGTGCAGTGCAGGTAGTGAGTGACTGACTGGCTGATGCTGAGTTTACCGTGGCTGTAAATTCTCCCTGCTGAGACAGTTCGGTAAAACAAACCCACACTTGATTCTGCTTTGATTGCTGTTCAATCCGAGTCTGGTTCACACTCACTGCCCTGTTCATGGTCCGACAACTAGAAATCTTTGGGTGTCTGACAGTAAAGTGCATGTCTGCCTGAGGAGATAACTCCTAAAGCTGCTGTCTGCTGACTCACTGCTGCAAATTTTAATGCCTGTTAGTGTTAACAGTTGTTTTATCTGTTATTTACCATGATAAAAGGTCATTGAAAATATCTTGACTGTAATGACTCTGACAGTAATAGTTCATTGTGCGCCTGCTCCGTCGTCTTTCATTGTGCATGAGGCTTAATCCGAGCTGAATGTGATAACGTTTTTTGTTTTTTTTTTGCAGCGGCGGCGGCTCGTACAGTAGCCGGCGTTTCCTCTTGCAGGGCAGCACAGCTCAGCTCTGCTCAAATCATTTGGTCTGATCCAGTGGAATGAAATGGAGTTAGAGAAGGTCAGCCCGTGGTGCTGTGTTTCTCACTCTGCTCTAATGTAATAAGAGCACACTGAGAGAGGCATGGATTAGGCTGTAATCCACCTGCATCTCTCTCTCTCTCGCTCTCTCTTTCTGATTTGTTTGCACCACCTCTCTCTCTCTCTTTGGCTCGTCTAGTCCCCCATCTCTCTCCCAAACTCAATCAATTTATCTCAACCTCCCCCCTTCTCTCCCTTTCAACCTCACCCGTACTAGGTTATTAGGATTCAGCTTCTCTCTTTCTCTTCTCAGCTCCCTTTTACTCATCTACTCACTGGGTTTATTAACGCTGTCAGTCCGTCTTCGGTTGGGAACACGCTACAAGTTTTTGATCAATTTCAATGTTTTGATCCCTTTAAACCACAGAATTCACTCTAAATTACTGGGAATCCCCATTAAAAAACACTTGATCTTTGAGGTACATCCTCTACATTTTGTATATTATGTATGTGTCTTACTACTATAGTGTTGTACAGGACATTTCTGAAGGCTGAGCCCGGGACCCTCAAATTTCCTTGACAGTGTGTTCTCATAGGAAGCTCCTGTTCCTGCCGATGCTCTCCCCCGCTGAGTGTTGCGTTGTCTCTGGTCTCAAGTATTAGACTGAGTAGAATGACACAATGTACATTTTGCAGAGCTGAGGTCTGATTCTCATAAGGTTGTTAGCTGATGGCCTTCCATATATAAAGTAATGATGAATCATCCTTTTAAAACCTCTTTAAACCCATTTAATGTAGGCCTATAACTACTGCTTATAATAGGTCCATCAGCCCTTCAACCATTTTGTTCCAGACATATCTCAATAAGTAGCCTATTGAATGAATCACACGCATGGTTCCCAGAGACTGGGACACAGTTGTGTTTTTTTGAGAGAAAAGCCTCAACAAGTATTGAATGGATCGCCGTTAAATCTTCTACAGACATTCATGTTTCCCTCGAGAGGTTTCACTTTCAATTTTATATATGATGAAAAAGCTCAGCTCTACATTTAGAGCTAATTCCCAAAGGTTCTCAGGTTAATATCCTACTGTAAAGGTGAACATGGTGAACATTATACCTGCAATGAATCAGCATTTTGGCTTCCCCATGGAGGATATGTTAGCTTCACACAGCAGCTTCTATGCACTCTAAGAAATGTTGGGTTATTTTTTCAACCCAACAGCTGAGTTGAGACTGTTGGTTAGTTTAATTGGGTTGTTTTCATCAAGTTGGGTAATCTAAGAACCCAATTTGCTGGGTTATTGTCGTTGGCAGTTGAGTTATTAGCTGTTGGGTTGTAATTTCCATGATACTGTGTTGGGTCATTTCGGACTACCCAACATGTTGGGTTGACGTTCGGTGGGAGGAGTTTCCCAGCATGCTTTGGGACAGTGTGTTTGTGATTCTAAGTTTAGGTTATTTCTGTTACATATCGCCACAGATGTTACAGCTACACAATCTTTAGTGATACTGTTCTACACACTAATTTACTAATTCAATGTTCTACTCAGTTTACAATTACTGTTGTAAATAAGCACTTTGACACCATAAGTGAAGTTATGTTTTTGGTTAGTGGTGTCCCTTCCTTTGTGTGCAGTTTGTCTGGTGGTCTGAGGATAATAAACAGCATTCTCCCTGTAGTTAAGTGGTGTATGAGCTGCTACAACATCTAAAGTTTGTCTCTGTTTGAGTTTATGTTAAATAGAACCCTAGCCTGCCACAATAGTTGTTAAGTGCAAGTTTGTGACACACTGTTGAGCACTAGCTTCAGTTAGCAACCCAACTTGATTGGTTTAAAAGAACCCAGCAGTGTAGTCAATGTGAACCCTTAATTGGGTTATATGAACAACCCAACTGGGTTGTATAAACAACCCAACTGTTGGTTTAAGGAAAACAACCCAACTTGTTGGGTCAAAATAACCTAGCATGTGTTCTGTCTAGAGTTGCACGATACCCACGGTAGCCACGGTACCCCGCGGTGCCAAAACGTAACGGTTCCTACTATACTAGAAATTCTACACGACGGTGCTACCGTGGATTACTACTACCGGTGCCAGTTTCCGCTACATAGCGGCCGCCTCTCCTCTCCCGGCTTCTCCCTGCATGTTACTCCCTTGTAAACAAAACCCACATGCACCCACTGCAACCTAACTACACAGCTGCTGAATGATTGGCTGTTTGCCTGTTACTGGTGATGTCCGGGGATATGATAGGCTGTTTCCGCACGCTGGGTCCGCCCGTCTGTTATCTGATTGGCTGTTCGTGTGTTCATGCCGGCAAGAACGGACTCTATGAAGACAGCTGAGACAGCTCCGCTTCGATAGAAACTCGCTTCAAAACAAACAACGAGCTAAAGTTCTGTCTCACCCAGACGCGCGCACGGCTTCACAAACACGAGACAACACACTCACCACGGCAGAAGCACCGGGCGCGAGCGGCGGGTCTGCCGCGGTGTCGTCGTCAGTGGCACTTAATTAATTTAGCTCTGTTTATTTTCTCATTTGCTCATATCAGGCTATATGCTCCGTGTACAGGCTGAGGAATAAAGAGTTAAAGGATGTCCAAGTATAAAGCACCTGGAAAATGCATTAAAATGTAGTTTTCACAGGGAATCAGTTCCTGTTCATTGTATTTTGTTCTCTATGGTTTATTATGTTGGAGAAGAAGCATTATTGTCAAATAGATTTTTTTAAAAGACAGTGGATTTGTTTTTATCCTAAGTTGATTATTTATATTTGTTAAACATAAATTAATGTGCAAGAGACTGAATGGTTATTTATTTTCAACCATATAAGTTCTAACTTCATTTATTTGTTTTTTATTGCTTATTTCAGTCTAATTCCTACTTCACCAGTATTATGTTTATCATGCATCAAACAACATAAGTAATTACTAAGTATTTATAACTTGTACAAATACATTGCAGTTCATAAAAATAATAATAATAAAAAAAAGGTTGCAGTATCGTGATAATACCCGGAACCGTGATACTTTGTCTGGTATAGTACCGTGGTTACTCATTTTGGTATCGTGACAACTCTAGTTCTGTCCAATATTTAACCAGTGTTGGGTTAAAAAATAACCCATATTGGGTTGTTTTTAACCCAACATTTTTAAGTGTGTGACCATACATACAGTAGTCTCTTTGAATCCAGTGAAACCCTGTAAAACATATTATTATATAAACACAGACATAATATGACTCAGTACTCCAATCAGAGGTCTGCTATTGTTGTTATTAACATATTACCAATACGTATTGTAATTTGAATGAACAGAGGGAAATTACTCTGACAAATTACAGTACTGAGATTAGATCAAGTGTCATGTTGCAGACAGATCAATCCATTCCACACACGACTCGATCATGTCTCTTTGATATTATCTCAGGACATCATGAATCAATTATGCAATAAATGTGTCATAGAGAAAACGGCGCTATATCCATCACTGTGATTGGCTAGGATGGGATTATCAGTTTGTTTTTACGCCGATCTGACTTTGCTCTAAAAAAGGAGAGAGCAAAGTTAAGTTCCCACAGTTTACAAAAAAACCCAAGATTGTTCTTTGTAGAGTCTCATTCACCCCCCCCCCCCCCCCCCCCCCCCCAGAGAAATAGACTCTGACAGCTTCCTACTTCTTCCAAACTTCCCAGCACTGAATCCTATCTCTTTCCTCACTAAAACAACAGAGAGAGAGAGAGAGAGAGAGAGAGAGAGAGAGAGAGTGTGTCAGGGGAGGAAACGGTCCTTTCCTTTGCTTCTTCCTATACTAACCCTCCTCATGCCAAGATAGAGACAGCTGTTATCATGTTCCATCAGTGGTATCAAGGCTGAACACAGTGAGCAGAGAGCAGATTTCATTCTTTAAACAGTCCTTGGGGAGGGTCGGGCAGGAACGTGATGGTGGCAACAGCACTGAATCTGTTGGGAATAATGAAGATGGTGTGTCTGTGTGTGTGTGTATGTGTATGTGTGTGTGTGTGTGTGTGTGTGTGCAGACATGTGATGTGCATCATTATGAGACAATGTGACAGGAACGTATGCACATGTCTGGAAAACAATGGAGCACTCAATCAAATCTTTTTTTTTTTCCCGGTATGTCGTCCTACTTAACTCTACCTCAAATAAACCTGTGAACCAATAATATGCACAAATTTGAAAGACAATTGATTTGCATTACGACCGCGTGTGAGTGGTACACACATCCTATTGAATATGTATGAGTTGTAATACAGTATGTTTGTCTTCTTCCCAACTGTAGAATCAAATTACTTTAGCCACTGCAATCATCTGATCCAATTTGGAGTCATGAAATAGGCCACTTGACATTGATCCTGTATTAAAACAACCCTGGGATGTCACTCAAAATACAGTGGGGAATTTCAGCAGGTCCGGATGGGATTTAGCGCTAATACCATCTGGACAAGGCCAGAGATTTTCTCTGAGTATTATAGCCCTCTCAGGGCAGCATTAGTATTAGCAGAGGAGGTATGGTAATGCAGTTTTACTGGGGAGTGGGGGAATCAGTGATTCCAGTCCCCGGTGGGTTGGACAGAGCCACAGTCAGGTTACAAGATTACTGGATGGATGGATGTGCGTTCAGCAGTGTGGCTGGTCACAAGATTGTAGTTAGATGATTTTGTCAACATAGACTTTGCGGCTCAGGTCATCAGCTGTCAATCATGACGTCATCTCCTTTTACGGCATCAAGTAACTAAGAAAAAAAAGGAAAAAAAAGTGCTATGACGTACTGAAAACATCTTTTGGTAAAAATTGATTTCTGTATATTTAAGTTTTTTTAAGTCTCATTTCATATACCTTTATACAAAAGACAGTGATGCTGAACACATGGTAAATCAATATACAGTACAGTTTGTTAAATGTTTTCATGTTTTCATGTTTCCATGCTTCCATGGTGTATGCTAATGTTAGCTAATAAGTACCAAACACCAATGTTTGGCATGGCGATGCACTAGATTAAACTCTCTGGGTGACTATAAAATAATAATAACAGTAATAATGATAATAATAATGACTTATATAGCACCTTTAAATGACTTCTTTATGAGTGTACAAAGTGCTTGACCGAAACGAGAACATGTAGAAACAACTAATGACAAACAAGTGCCATAAAACCATAAGAGACGAACAACCCAAACAGCACAGGCAATATGAGAACCCAACAACAACAAACTGAGACCAGGAGGAGCCAAATTAAAATCTAAGATGTAGTTAATGAGATAAAAATAAATAAAAGGGGATAAGAAGAGATAAAAGAGAACAAGTGAAGGCATAAAAGTAAAGCTACGAGAGCATCTGAATAAAGCTGTGAGATAAAAACCAGACAGGAGTGAAGGGGAAATAAAACAATAAGGACAAATAAAACATTTATTAGATTTACAGGGAAAGTCATAAAAATAGAATGGGGGACTGAACAAATGAGAAAGTAAGAGTACATTGAGACAGGGGATAAAGAAATGACAGAAAGTCATTACAAATACCAGGAATCGTGGATACATTTACATGGAAATTCACACGTATTTATTGAACCATTCAATACAGCCTTGTCACTCAGGGGTCTGAGCAACTTCCTTATGAAATGAATGAATAAATAAGAATAGCTCAACTGTGAGAACTGAAAGCTCATGCTAATACGCCAACATTACACAGGTAGAGTTTCATGTCCCCAACACGACATGCTCTTAAAATAATGTCAAATGGACCTGGCTAAACACAGCAGTGTACAAAATCACTGTGGTTAGACAGCATCTGAAAAAGCTGAGGGAAGTACCAGTAACATTTTTTCATCCAAACCAACAAGTCTCAAATGATATGCTCTAGATTGCTGTGTGCATGTGTGTGTGTGCAGCTTTACACACACACATTTCCCAGAAAACCATGTATCACTGACAAACACATGCTCCTTAAGCTTTTACCCCGGTGTAGTTATATGACTGTGAGTGAAAGGCAGAGCGATGGGAATGAAAACACCTCTAAGTATGTATGTATGCCTACTTCTTTCCACACACGCACACACACATAAATCTGTCATATTCACTCAGAGCTAAATGTTCATGGGTATGACTGACTGATTTAGAGCTGATGCACCACACAGTTAAACGGGGGAAGTTTGTGTCTCCTCGCTTGTACCTGTGTGTATGTGTGTGACTGTGTGTTATTTCCCATTCAGCAGCCTATAAGAGGAGGGGATTATTCTTGTATCTACGACTTTGGCCTTGTCATGTGTGTGCTGGGTCGAGGCGGACGGCCCCCACGTGCCACGCCAGGATATTCTGTGTCACTCCTCGCTGATATGCTGACATTTACCGCACCGCTGCTGTCTTTGTGCTGCTCTCATCACCGTGACAGCGGACTTACAGATCGCCAAAAATCCCAGCGCAGTATCAATTTGCTCAGCCAGCTCACAGTGAATGGCAAGGAGCACAAGTACACACACACAACTACACATGCACACACATGCACATGCAAGCACAGATTTCCTGAGCGGTGGTGAAGAGGCAGCGGTGGCAAAAAAAAAACACACACACACACACACACACACACACACACACACACACACACACACACACACACACACACACACACACACACACACACACACACAAACACACATGGCTGCTGGAGTGGATAGTGAAGGGCAAGAGATCTAAAAACCCCAAATTGGTTGGTGTGATAATACCCTCAAAGGAAAATGATTGAAAATTACTGTGAGTGACATTTGTGCAGACGGGAGCCCCGTGATTTACATCCCTGTGATTATATTATCTGGTCCAAAAAAAAAAAAGAATGAAAGATGGATTTCAAGGGAGTAAATACGACAACATGGCTGCTGTGAAGATGCATTGACATGCATGAAGCGTTTCTCATTATCTTTTTCAATATTGATCCGGCATCAAAGGAGCGTCCAACAAGCATGCAACTAAGACTTCATCCACTGTCTATCATCTGATGTAGGCAGGGGATAATGCATTATTAATCTCCTCTTGACACATGGGCTGTTGTTGTCATAAATAGTTTAGAGAGCCTCATGACTGACTCTAATGAATCAGTGTTCAAACTTAACTCATTAATATTAATCAAGGGTAACATATATTTATTGAATTAAAGAGTGACTTGCTGTTTTGTAGCATATTATGTTGATATTTAAGGTGTTTATACCCTTTAACCTACACTTTTGAGACAAACATTCAGTACTTGCTTTTTTAGTCTGTAACATAAGTGTATTTATGCACGCCTACAGTCACTCTGCATGTTTTCTTTCCCCTATATTTCACATATTATATCGGTATGTGCTTTACTTTTTGTTGCCAGCCAACTGCAACAGGAAGCAACCGCACAGATTTCATAACACGGCCTTTACTCTCTGTGTTAGCTCACAGATTTCACAGGAAATACCTCCAGGCACTGAAACAGGAGTATCTGATATTGGCTTTTATCCCCCTCGCTATTGTTGTGTGATGATATTTACTTGAGTGAAAATGCTAAGAAATTTCATGGTCAGAGCTATTTTGATGTTTACTTGAGGAGGCTTTATTTCTTGAGCAATTGTATAACAAACACGGTAACTGAATTAAATTCCCCTGCACTGTTTGATTCAAGGAGCTTGAGCAAATAAGGACAAATATATAAAATAGACCAAAACTCTGATAGAAGAAACCAGCCAAACGTTGGCTTACAGCAGAGGTTGCAGAGGCAGAATAGGAGATGTAAATAAATAGTAGCTGGAAGCTGATTAACACATTAACCTGGAGCAGAGGTGTTATTTAGGTTATCGACATTTCATCTCCGTACTAACTGTAATAACTAGGAGTGCAAAGAGCTAGATACAATTTATGTACTTGTATACTGTATAATGTCTGTATATAATAATGTTGCACAGATGCAGTCGGGTAGGTAAACTCTGTAAGGTGACCTTGGGTGTCATGAAAGGCGCCTCTAAATTAAATGTGTTATTATTATTATTTAACCAATGCACATTACTGCCATAATTCAGCAATGTACAAATAAAGGAAATGAGAGTTGCAAGAAAGTAAACGATAATGAATCCAACTTTTTAAAACACTGGCTTTGTTATATGAGCAGCATCCATTCAGCTTCCACTAGAGATTAATGATTCACAATATACAGGAAAATATCAGGGTTTTTTTTTTTGCAGGAAGCCTCCCACACCATATTTTTTACATCAGTTGTGAATCTGTCTTGAATATATTATACTGTATATTATATGCGAGGCTTTGCAGCGATTATGGCCCTAAGTAGACAATTAGTGCTTGACTTAATCACAGTGAATGATGCTTTATTTGATGTTATCTCTGTTTGTAGTTACACCGAGTGGCTCAGCGTTACCTATGGCTGTTTCCAGAACAGCTGACAGCGTCTATTCCGCAGTTAATGTGGCGTGCCGAGGAGCCACAGTAAAGATAATGTAAAGGTTGTAAAAGTGCTAAAGCTAATTAGCTCGCTGGCAGAAGCTCCCCAGGTGAAAGGAGCTGGTTGACATGAAGGACAGACGGCGGGGCTGGAGAGTCTTGAAACGGAGAGAAGGTCTTGAGTAACGAGCTGTGGCCAAGACCAAGAGAGAGAGAGAGAGAAAAAGACTGAAGGTTAAAAGTGTCATGTAACCCGTTGCCTAGTATCAAAGGAGCGGAGTAACGAATATGTGCATCTGCCTCTCAACTATTGATTAGCCTCTGGTACAATATGACACTGTCAAGGAGACGGATCAAGCTCTGCTGTGCAGCTCTAAAAGTCATCATGCGCCATCACTCTGTAATGCAGCCCATCGCTCTACTTTGCATCACAATATTGTTGTGGAAAGAAATATGAGCCATGACTGGAAATACACAATTTATAACTCAACTCATTCGGTGCAGCTGCTTGCTCCCAATTAGCCTGTGTTACCTTTAGGACCTGAACCTTTTTTTTTTGGTCTATTTTTGTCGCTCTCGTTTTCAACTTTGACACCAGAATGAAACAGTTTTATCTTTGTTTTCGGCCTCACAGCAACTAAACACACGTGTTCCCATGTCGACTACTTTTTTTCTTGGCAACAACACTTTTTGTTGTGGTTGTGTTTATGGAAAGATTGTGCGTATGGCAAATAAATATGATTAACCTGTTTAATCCCAGCAGCCACAACAGACAGTGTAAAGGTAGAAGACACTAAAATGTTGCTGAATGTTTTATTTTTACATTTGAATAATGTTATGTCCCAAGGGGAAACTGTAACATACAGTAGCATGATTTTAGAGCCCCCTCCCTCCTCCCATCCCCAAGAAGTTGACCACGTCTTAGTTGAGATTCTCAATGCAGCATTTTATTTGCTTGGAAGTGAGAACATGTGCCCAAAACAACAAACATAAAAGCTAAAACCACCCTTATCTGCCTTGGTCAAACAAAAGAGAAACAAAAGACAGGGATCTACCTTAATTCCTAACTGAAAACAGGAGAAAAAGGCTCACAAAAGAAAAAGGGATTCTTAATATTTACAACAATCACGCACGGCTTTTAAACACAGCAAAACACGCTGCTCATCAGCAGGGTCACTGTTGGAGATGAGGAAGTGAGAGAGAGAGAAGGCCGACACTGGTTGGTTTAAAAGCCCTCCATCCACCAATCAGCTTGCAGCATCCCGGTCATATGGTCCTGCACCTCAAAGCAGACACACACTGATTGCAGACACCCACACAGGAGAGGAGAGACACACATCAGGCACAACACACACAAAACAATCACAACAGCATGACCTAATACAAGAGGCCGTGACAACAAGAAAGACTTCAAATCAAATATGGACAGTGTTGTTTTTTTCTTCTAAATTGTACAATCTTTCAACCAAAAGATAAGGGAAATATTTTAACAATATATAGAAATATATCCACTTTGAAGATAATGTGCACAAATTATTGGTACACATCATTACCCAAGTCTGAGAAAAAGATGAGATTAAATGGGTTAAGTAATAGGATTATTTCAAAGGAACATTTATGAATCTTTTATGATTTAGAAAAAGAGCTGATAATGGTTTAAATGGTCCATCAGTCGGTATACCAGCCAGGACCTGGGCCATCTGTGTAATTGCATGTGAGTGTGTGTGTATATATGGGTCAGTTTCCTGAGAAAATGTTGCATTGTGGGAATAAAAGTAGCCTCATGAGCAACCCTGTGTTGTCAGGACTTAATGGTCCACTAAAGGCTGAAAACCTGAAAGCTGTCGCTTTAATAGGCTGTTATTACATGAAAGAGCTTAATGACAGTACACACGGCAACAAGGTATGATCACACTGCACATGAGTCTGCAGAGGAAGGATATCGTTGTGGTTTAATTAGTGCTGGTATGATATGAAGCAACATTTCTCCATGGGAATGGAGTTTGAAAATGTGAGGGTCATCTTATGAGGACAAACAGTTGTGTATTTACTACATCACATATAGAGTATAAGTGTAAATAATGTCTGTTGGATTGTCTGACTGTCTAAAGCCAGGGTTCCTTCCACATACTCCATGTTTGCTTTGACAGTTTGCTCCCACTCAAGTCAGTGAGAGTATTTCCACCATGTCGCTTTGTCAATGGAGATGCAACACATGGAGTGGGCGAAGGTTTGATACGTCAAATGGATCTAAACCGCAACAAAGTACCATATGTGAAAGTTGGGGGTTAGTCAGCAATGAAAGTGTTTGGTCAGCCCAGCTCAGTTCCTGAATGCTGTTGCAACGCGTTTTTACCGCCACAGAGAAAATAAACTCATGACGAGCAGGAAACAAGTTCATAATATCGCTTGCAGAAATTGAACTAGGGAGGAAAATCTGTCAAAACAGCCAAGAATTACAGCTGTCACAGGCCATGAGCCGAGAAGTAGAGTCTGAAAAATGCTCACTGTGATTCAAAGAGAGGGAGCTGGAGTCGACTCTGCAGGGAAGTGACCTGCCTGCGGACGTCTGAATGATCAGAAGTTTTACATTGTGAGAATGTGAGACGGCTGCAGGCTGCACGATTCACTATAAGCTTCATTTTACCAGTGGTGTTTTGCGTGGTGCTGTTGCTCCTGAGAATAAGAAGGATTACCTCAGGACTCTGTCACTGAGCTTGTTTCTGTCTTCATGATGAAGTCTGAGTGTACGGAGGAAAAACAACAAGTAACTCCTTAATACAACCAGCAACCCCCCCCTCCCATTATAATCTTTATTCATTTATTTATTTATTTTTGGTGAAATAACAAAATAAGGAAAAAAAACATGGAAGAGCCTGAGGAAACACAAAAAGAAGAACAAGAAAATGAGACCAACAACTGCAATAATTGGATTTGATATAATACTAATACTTATTTGTGTTCATAATATATATTGTATACATGATATTCTTTATAGCATATTTGCTATACATTGACATGTAAGATCCAAAAAATCCAAAAGTTTTTTTTAATTGGAAAATAACAGAAAATGATATGGTAAGATTAAATATCATAATAATACCATCATGCATTAGTTTTCCTTGATGATAAAGTCCATACACATAGTCTATTGCTCTTACACAAGCTAAACTTTGTTTGATTGCTAAAATATCTGTGTAGATGTGAGCAGCCGAAGAAAAACTGCTTACCAAAGCCCAGACACACACGGGTTATTACTGATTCTCAGTATTTAAATTATTCACTGAGACAAAGTGCATCTGTGTTGTTGGGACATATATTTTCATGCAAGCTAAGCACTTTTTTTTTCTTGGCTTAAATCTTGCTTTAGCCCCGGTCCACAATAGTAATCAACATTCTTGTAAAGTGGAAGCAGCAGCAGCGGCAGTAGAAAAAAAACCAAAAAAAAAACCCGACCTCCCTGATCTATCAAGAAGAAAAAGATTTCATCACAAATCAGCTGAAAGCTGTGTTGCCAGGTTTAATCACTTCTCACTCAACTGGTGGTGGGCCTGCTGTGCTTTGAATACCAGGAGAGTACAGTCTGACTTCCTCATTCGCTGAGCCCAAGCTGAGTTATCCAGCCACAGGTCCTTCCGGCAGGGATCAGACGGGAGGCCAATGCTGGAGTGGAACGGACACAACAAGCTTGGGCAGGTGGCTGTCAAGTTTAACAGTAGCCATATTCATAATACATATATCTATAATAATACTGGAAAGACCCTCCATTCACAAAGTGATGCAGTTAGCATTGATAAATGTTACCTCTGCTCTATTCTGGTGCTTGATGTGCCGCTATTATGATAGGTCATTGAATCAGCCTTTCACGAAGGTCTGAATTTTTCTTGGCATTAACTGAACTGAAGGCTCGGTGATTAGATGGTCTCTGTCATGAAAACTGTTAAAAGCGTAAAAAATGTTCCCTTTGAGCCGCGCGCACAAAACAAGTCTGTCCTTAACATACCTGCCTGAATAAAAGCTTAGAAATCCAAGTTCAAAGCGGCAACACTGAGTACTATTTCTCCAGCAAGGTGAAGCCAGATGAGGAAGAGGAGAAAATAATGGTGTGAAGGGCAAATGAAGGAATGGAGAAACGCAGCGCCGCCGTGGACAAATGGCAGAGATGACAGACACTTAATAAGACGCTGAATTTGAGAAATGGCGCGACTGAATGACAGGAATAAATGAGAGAGCGAATGAGAGGAATAAATGATAAAGGAGGAGGGGGGGGTAGAGCCGTTCTCTGGCTCGTGTCGGGCCACAGCCAATCACAGAGCGTGTGCAGGTTTTCTGTGGTGGAAGGTAGCGACGACGACGACGACACACTGAGAGAAGAGAGCGCAGAGACACCTTTACAATTTTACTTAAAAAAAAAAAAAGGAAGCAGGTGTAGGAACAGCAAGACGCCGGAGCAGAACGAGCTGTTGTCAGTGTTTCCATCCAGATCTCGCTCTCTACTGCTCACACGCACACACACACACAAAGACCTACACAAACACACACAGGTGCACGCACACACAGTTGTTGGAAAAACAGGTGTAGACAGCAAGAAATCAAGTCTGCAGGGTGTTTTTGTGATGTGCATTGTTCCTCCCATAACCTCTCGCCTTTCATTCTCACTGGCTCCGACACACCTACTCACTCACCCACACACACATGCACATACGCACACACCCACTTGCTGATACACACATTCGCACACACATTCTCACATTTTTGGCAGAGGCTGCCCTACCTTCACACTCCCAGGTCCCTGGCCCAATTTGAACAGTATCAGTGAGCGATGGTGGCCCACTGGTGCCAAAAGACCTGCATGTAAAAAAGAGAAGAAAAAAAAGAAAAAAGAAAGAAACACACACACACACAAAAAAAGTCAAGCCATTTTTCACAACTCGCCTCGACACAAACTTCTCTCCAATGAGAGCTTTGGAAAAACATTTTGCCTCGAAGCACTTTTGGTTTGTGTTTGGGGGAGGGGGAAACAAACACGCATCTGACTGTTTGCACTGTGTCTTGGAGACGCTCCCTGACTATGATTTTATAAAATGACACACACAACCTGAGGCTGCCACGAAAATCACCTGCTTGAACAGAGGAAATGTCAGTAACCATGATGCATCTCTGTCTCCCTTTAGTTTTGTCTCCTGCATCACCCGGTAACAGATGGTTTCTCTCCCCTCTCGCACAATTCAGATTCGGAGCTTTTATTGTCCCACAGGGGGGTGGTGAGGTTGTTTTACAGTTATAGTATAATAAAAACAATAAAAAGTTAGGTCCATAATGGAGGACATAAGAATATAAAACAACCAAACAATAACAGCAGTTACTGTTGTAAAGCGCAAATTAAGAATTGTGCTGATTTATTGCACTGATTGCACAAACTACTGTATCCACCTTAATTAAACAGCTTCAGAGTAATTGTGATGGTTAAATGACTTGTTACAGGGAGAATGGAGGCTCTCTCTGCCTTCCACCTGGCGTCTCTTGACTGAAAACCAACCTTACAAGATCAGCGCCTCCAAACCAGTATCCCCGATCTCGTCTTGTGAGAAACATGAACTGCTTTACGGCACTACAACATAAACACGCCAGATAATCTGTAATCTTTAATGATCACCACCTCATTAGACATCGATCCTTCTCGCCAGCCAGGTGTAAAGGGAAGAGGAGGGTCAGCTGTGAGTTTTTATGACAATGTTGTAAAATATGCACTCCGAAACTATAGGGGGAGCTCCATAGAGAAATAAAGCGATCAAAACAGCGAAAAAGTAACCGAACATGCATAGTTTCCCTTTAAGTTAAGCACCTAGACAAAATAGCCTGAACACATTTTGGACCTCCTATGGAAAACCTTTAAATGCCCATAACACAATAATATACAGAAATTCCCAGACCTTGCACCAAATTAAAGGTGCACTCCACATCTTTTACACATCTTTTTTTTTTTTTTTGAAGATTTCACAGAACAGAAAGCCTGTGAGTGGCGCTTTAAGTTTCACCCCTGCTGCTAATTAGCATTTATAAGCATGTATAAACACTTCATGAATATTTAATAAGACGCTGGTCTAGTTGTAAGCGACTATCCCACTGTCTCTTGTGGGCACTCGTAAGTGGATGCTTATGGATTTGTAATACATGATGCTAAGTTGCAGTATGGGAATTATAATGTGTTACCCTCTTGTTAAAATATACATTCGTTCATGTGCCTTTCATGGAACCTCGTTTTATTTTTTTTATATATATATAATTGGTGCTGAACTGACTGTTCCAGTTAGAGCTGAATTGCCCTTGACTGTGGAAAAGGAGCATTTCTTTATCTGAGTTCTCCTTCTCTCCATATCTTGTTTTTTTTCCCTCCTGAGAATTTACAACCACCTGTCTGTGCAGAGAGACATCAGCAACAGTCACATCCCTGCTCTCTCCATAGTATAAGAGAGTGCATTGTTCTTGTGTTGGGAGCTCTTGCCTTTAGGGGACCATTGATCTCTGTGTAAGTCCTGAGCCCATTTGCAAATCATCATGCCTTTGTTTGAAAGATTTCTACAGTGGTACGATCCAGCGCGTTTTGGAGCTAAAACTCAGAACATGTGGGCCTGAATATCTCTCTTTTGGCAGGAATTCAGAGGGACTAAAACTATGATTTGAGCATGGTGATCTTTAAGGATCCAACTTTACTTTACAGACCCCTATATTTCACTGTTACATGTGTGAGTCATATAATTCTCTTGTTGTAGTACATGCCCATAGGTTGGACTATGATTCTGTTGATTCCACTGAACCTGATGAAGCCAATTTGGGTTTAAACTGTTAAACTTTCTCTTATGTAACGAAGTGGAAATCTTTAAAAGGTGCGCTGAACACTTTTCTGACTTCTTGACAGGCGGAAATCATCTCTTCTGTCACATCTGTCGTTGTTTTAGCAGCCTGCCATGATTGCACTGTCTTTGCTAGTTCCCTGAGGAATAAGTACAAAATTATACCTCCTCTCCGGGGACGTCCTGCAGACACAGGAACATTTTTTTTTTCCCCCTGCGGCCATCCTCTGCCACGCTGTACACGCCTGCCGTCTCTGTATTCACTCCCTCTACCTTCCTCCTTCTTCTCTGTCCCCTATTTTCTCCTCCTTTCTTCCACCCCCCCGCCCTCCCCGAAGGTAAACACTGCCAGCAGCAGTAGTAGAAGTGTCACCCGAGGCTGTCGTGTTTCACAGTCTGCAGCAACTGCTCCGTGGCGAGCTCATCCATCCTGCACTCTCACTGCGCCATCAGACTAATGCACTCATTACGGCAGACTCCACTAGAAAGGATAGGTCCCTGCCTCATAATCGCTGTGGCTGCTTGAGCAGGGTGATGTAACTGATAGCAATTTACATATAGAATACACCAGAGATATGGAGGCCATGCTGAAGCAGCATCAACCTTTTGATCTTGTTTCCCCCACTCTCAAATCCCCCTAAAAGAGAATAAACAAGATTAGCATACACTTTGTGTTGTGGTCAGTTGGGACGTGATGTGTCTAGGGTTCTTGTATAATGACCCAATGGAAGTATTGTAACTGATTTTCTGCTAAACCAATTTTTCTGTGGCATTTACTTAAATCAAAACATAACTCAGCATCCATCTGCGTCCGGGCTCTTCACTTCTTGTTTGATTTCGGCCCTGATTGCACTGGACAAAGCCGTCCTTCTTGACGCTGGCCTCGGCCCAGGTTTTGTTGAGTCATGAGCAGATTAAGGCAGGCCGAGTGGAGCCATACCCATTGTGTGGCTGGAGCCGAGCCTGTAACACTCAGTGGTGATGATGGTGAACAGCTGGGCCCGGCATGCCGGAGCCGCCGGTGTGCGATGAGACGATCGATCGCTCAATGGCAGAATTTCAGGCCCGTCTTTTGGCCGGTGTGGCCGCAACGTAGTGGGGAGTGGAGATAATTATTTCATCACAGAGATCTGGAACTTCTACTGTAGATTTCCACCGGGACTCTGTGGAGGGCAGTAGGTGATGCCTTGTGGCGAGATTGGCCTGGATATCAGCTAGTGCTCTACGGTTCGGGGTCCTTTTTTTAATGAATAGACTTTTACCATATGTGCTGGATGGACTTACTGACACCATGAGAGTGAGAAATCTACAAAGAGTCAGCTGTCCTGTCCTCTCTGCTTTTTCAATCACAGGTTTTATCTTCTAGTGGATAAGGAATGTGATTCTAAGACTAAGAAAGTCTATACTAAGCTGTCTTACCAAGACATTTATGATTTTGGGGCCTTTTATAATGATAGGATAGTATGAGAGGCAGAAGAACAGGGGAGAGAGAGAGACATGGGTGACATGCAGCAAAGGGCCACTATATACTTACACAAGATGCGCTCTATGGGGTGAGCTACTGAAGCGCCTATACCAGGACATTTTAAAGGGCCCAGATTTTATATATTTCCATGGCTTTTATTTAAATTAAATGCGGTTCTAGGTTCCTCAGTAAGCCTCAGTCCAGAGATCATAAACTAAGCCTGAAAATGAGCTGTTATCACCTCATGAACTTTGTGATGTCACAACAAAGCAGTCACCAACTATGACCCAAGCTGACCTTTACCAAACAGTTAAAACACAGATCATTAGAAACAGGTTATTGACTGACCACATCGACCTTTACAATGAGTGATCACAGTTGGAAATGACAGAAATTAGTTGAGTTGGGAAAAAAAATCCATACATGTCCAGTCACTTTCCTCCTGCTCTCTGGTGAATCTGCACTATCTTCATTCATTCATTCATTCATTAGCCATACTTTAGAGTCAGTTAATCTAACCTGTGGGAGGAGCCAGTCAACTCACTGTGAGGTGACAGTGCTAACGCTACGTGACAGCAGACTGTGCATTAATACAGGCCATGTTCACACCATGTATGTTTCTGTTTCTGCTCTCAGGCAACAAAACAATTTGGTGATTTATTCATAGTTCATAAATACTCAATGTGATCTGACACAGTCTGACAAACTCAGTGTTGTAAGTATCAGCACCTGCAGCCAAGAATGGGTTTTAATACACATCCACTCCAGGGACCAGTGCAGGACATATACGAAGAGTGTTTAGGAAAGAAAAATACAGTTTTATTCTAAATAAAGCTAAAATTTTAGTTTTAGTGTTCACTGATGAGGAACTGATTTATTCAGCACAAGAATCTGTTCTGTTTTAGTATCTCAAACAGGTTTCTCCTCTGTATGACCTTTACCAAACTCTTTCATATACTTTCAGCTGCAACAAATAAAGTTAACTTGATTTCTTGTTACTGCCAAAGCAAATGAAGTTACATGACTTTGCTGTGTTCAGGAAGAAAAAACACTCTCAATATAGTTTGTTTTCCATTAAAGTTGTATTTCCTCTGAGTCTGAGTCTTGAGTGGCTCTCAGGCAAATTTACACTCACTCTGTATATTCTATTGTGCGGCCGCTGTTAGATTTGTTCTGCTTTCTTGACCTTAGATCTAATAAACCTTATCCGTGGTCAAAGAGAGTGTCAGCGAGGCGGTGGTCTTTGTTTCATCATGTTGCTCAGCTGAGTGGAGAACGTCCTCAGGGGCATTAATGGGGGTCATAAACTCTGATACGGATATTTGAGCACATTGAACTCTAACTGGCCTTGCTCAGACAAGGACACATGCTCTCCCCTGAGGCTATTTCCATGAACAGAATTAGAAAATAGTAACTATTGATTTCTGCCTGTGTTTAATGTGATTGCCTTGGCTGTTTGTTAATGTTTAGCAGCGTTTTGTCTACTTTTTGGTTTTTTCCCTTCCTTGTTTGGAAGTCAAAACATATAAATGGTCGCGTTCCCTATACGTGACATAGCAGAGTTGCTTAAGCATACGTCTATGGGGGCTCAGTTATCAGCATTAAACTGGAGCTATAATTGTGCATAATCTAACTGTAATCCAGCGTCAATATGTGCGGAAAAAAAATTAATCCAGGCTTAGACTTGTA
Source organism: Trachurus trachurus (assembly GCF_905171665.1). NCBI lineage: Eukaryota > Metazoa > Chordata > Actinopteri > Carangiformes > Carangidae > Trachurus > Trachurus trachurus. Next base: position 11,592,302 of record NC_139892.1, read on the forward strand.
GGCCCTATTTACTGTTAATGGCCTAAATCCAGTCACTGTGCACAGTAGTGACAGACAACAATGATGTGGCCTTACAGTATTATACAGTAAATCACATAAAGATAACGCACAGAGGGTTGTAAAGACTCCACAGAGGCTTTGAGAAGAAAAAAAAAGGCAGTAAAGTCGAAGCCATGACACAAAAGATTAACGTAAATCATAATTAAAATCCAACACTTTATATTGCATCATGTCGTTTCCTCACAATGAACACTTTATGGATGCGGTTTACAACTTATGAAGGAAATAGGAGGGAGTTCATCATCTTGGAAGAAATGCATGTTGTCAGTTTTATGTCGCCGCCGTGAAACTCGATCTCCTTTTGGCTGGCGTGTTGGTTTGTAAAGCATCGAGTGAATAGTTTGGAGCAGATGGAAAGCAGTGGCCCAACTGATTAAATGGACGTGTTTGTGTTTGCTATAATGTTTTAAACTTGCGCTGCGTTCGGTGCCAGTTTGTTATTGATAGTTTGACACTTGCGCAGCGGAGCGTTTGGCTCTGTTCCATATCCGAGGGTGAAGTAATTGACATGTCGTCCCACTGGGGTTTGTGATTAACTTTATTGACATATAGGAGGGGGTTGGTGGTGGTGGTGGTGGTGGTGGTGGTATTGCACACAGTTGGCAGCACTAACAGGCCTTTCAGGCTTCTGAGACAAAATAGTATTGATGCTTTCAGGACCCGGGACACCGCTGTCCAGTGAAAATGCCTGGAGAGAGGAGATTAAGAAGCATGGGCACGGAGATTTGGCCTAAAAGCTGCTGCCGCTGGTTTTACTCTGCATTAGGCTCTCACTCTAATTCACCTCCTTTTACGATGCCGCTCGTCTTTACTCACGTGTTGCAGAGGAAGAGTAAGTTTGGAAACAACTCTCACAAGACTCTCACTTTAATCTCAACCCATGACACTAGATTGATCTCATCTTGGCTTTAAACACCACAGATGAACAAAAGAAAGCCTGCTCTACAAACTGGCATCATGGTTAATGTTTTATGTGAATATCCGAGACAAGAAAGAGAACAAAGAGACACTAGAGAGTTGAATTATGATGTGTTTATGAAACGCAAGTTAAAACGTCTTTAACTTCTGCACTCTAACTTATTTCCCGGAAAAACAGAATACACAGGCAGCGTATAATTTTGCAAGGGATTTAAATTAAATCCTTCAAAATGCGAATGGATTTCTCAAAAGTATCCGGCACAATATACAGCTGCAGAGATTCTCATATACACAGACTATCAATTTGACTTTATAGTGAGGATATCTCAGCCTCTACTGCACCCATTATGACCATGTTTTATGTTTCTTTACTCCAGCTTTATGGAAGCGCAATACTAAAACAATGGAGCACTCCAATAAAACATTTTAATATTTACTGTAATACAAGAGTAAGAGACACAGTATATGTCCATCCTGGTGTTCTGCAACATGGTGCCTTATATATTTCTCACATCTGAGCACAGTCCAATACATCCCGCGTAATAAATATAGATGTGTGATGGACTGCTTATGCATATATTGCAAAGTGTGGTTTCTTCGTGCACTGTCAAGCTGCAAGAAAACAAACAAAGAAACAGCACATCCGTAGGAAAACATAGTTTATTTATAGGGAAGATGAAAAGAAAAATAATGTATGACTGTGATGCAATCAGAAATGTACATGCACATCATTTCTGCTGTCTTATTGGTCTTTAAAAATCTTTGACAGGGCTGGTGGAGCTCAGCAGACTCAGACTCAGCTTCTACTGCTCTTACATCACTTATGAGCTCATTATCTACTGTCACGTGCGCATGTCACGACTTTCACTCAGAAACGTAGACGACAGCTTCTGTCACGGCGATGATTCAGTGCGGGCCAGGACCACAATGGAAATGAGCTGCTTTAACTTTTAGCACATCATCATTCAATTTTATGTTGGCCACTTACTTATTATGGCGTTTGCTGTTCCTTCATGCTCATGTGTTGAGCAAGGTTGTTTGGATTTTTGTTTCTTTGTTTTTCATGTGCACATGTGAAAAAAGGGTTGTTTGGTTCACGATGGAATAAAAAAAAAAAAAAATCATAGATAAATGAGAGCAAACAGAAGCTCCAGAAGATGTCAGCTCTTGTAGATATGCTCTCTTTCCCTTGTGTGCTGTTCCAGGGCCCCTGAGCAGCATGTTTGACTCGATGTACAGGTGCCATGACATGAGACTTTGATTGACAGGTTCAGTCCTCCAGCCTACACCTCTCTCAGTCTCACCCTCTCTCTCTCTCTCTCTCTCTCTGACACACACCCACACACATACACACACAGAGGGTGGGTGTTCACTTTGTTACAAGACAGTGGGATGTCATTAACTCTGTGAGAGGAGCCTTTAATGTAATTAACAGAGAGGAGACGATGGATGGGAGGTGGTAACCACGAGGTCGAGTAAATCATCTCACACCCGCTCCGCAGTCAGTCACACACACAAACACACTCCCGCCCCCGTCTCTAAACCCCCGTTGAGAAAGTGTGTCTTTAATTAAAAATCCTCCATCCGACACACACGCACACTGAACAACGCCACTCTAAGTTGCTAAGTCTCCCGCTACAGTCAGAACATGCAAGCTTGATTAGTATTAATCCTTATCTCCAAAATGGACAGCTTCTCAATTGTGTTTTTTCCTCGGCTGGCTAATTTCATGAAGAGCATAATTACAGCATTTTCAATTTCAGCCCTCTGCAGAGTTATGAGGCTGACAGTCTATCTCTGCACTGCAGCTGAGAGGACTGGAGTGTGTGTTTGCGAGCGAGCGAGTGTGTATCCCAGAGTGCCTGTGGATGCGCGATTCAGTTTTTTTTTTTGCGACTTAAAACGAGAAGGAGAATTAGCAGGTTATGTGGGTGACTAATACAAGAGATAATTTGATGCCAAAACCGAATTGGAAAAGAGGCTGAAATCATGACAACTGTGTAAACTGCATGGTAGACGGCAAACAGGGTTGATTTACTAATAATGGCAAGTGAAAATATTAACTTAACGTGAGTGCAAACATTGTGGTGCCAGCGAACCTCTGCCTGGTCCAGAATGTGTTCAGTAACAGTGTGATATCCAGTAATCTGATTTACTTGCTGTCTATCCGGTGTGTGTTCCAACAGTAGGAGGATGAAAGGCATGTCAGCTCTGATTAGAGCTGCTGAACTGGCACAGTTTGACTAAATGTGTGTGTGTGTACTGATGCCTGTGCTTTGGTCACTCTCCAGTAGGGAGATGGGAGCTGCCCTAAGGCAGTGGCCATGTTCCCATCCTCCTCAGCTCCTCCTTTCATCTCCCTTCACATCTTTCTCTTTCCTCCTCCTTCCTCTCAGCGGTGCGACTGTTTCCTACCTGATATCTCCACGTTCACTCCTTCAGTCAAACGCTCGGTAAACAGCTGCCACGCATATCTATGTGCGTGAGCGCCTTCTTTTTTGCAGGAGCAGCCTGTGTGTACATCCGCACGCAGGCGGCTCATCAGCGATGCTCTGTCAGCTTTGATAATAACTTAGGGCCCTGAGGCGCTGTGGCCCCCCAATACTTTGTCACACTCCTCCAGCTCTGCAAACACAGCCCATGCACCGTTGCCAGTAAAGCAGCTCTGCCTTCACTGATAATGAGCTCTGTGTCCTCAAAGATAGTCGGCTGTGGACAGGTGCCAGGTTTCCTCGAGGGGGGCGAGCGCTGCAGGACATCTGACACCAGCAGGACAGCAGCTTAGATCCTCAGCACACATTCCCACTGACTAATAGACAGTCATTAATTTAGACTTGATTAAATGAAAACGTAATGGTGCCCAAAGGGGGAAGTTAGTAATCACAGGCGGAGGAGAATAAGGTAGAAGGAAGGAGCAGGAAAAATAATGGGAATCTCAAAAAGTCAAGGAAGTCGGTGTCAAAAGTTTGGATCGAGTTGATCAGGTGTGCAACTACTGTAAAACAAAACCTATTTCACTGCTGAAGATCATAAAGACGATTCATTATTCCAAATAAGCAAACAGCGATGATAGCCGAGCAAATAAAGTAATAAAGAAACAACACTGTGGCGGCCATATCCATTCATTTAGGACCTATTAGTTTTAAATACCCCCCTTCGCCACCTTCGCCACCTTCGAGGCGACGACTTCCTTCTGACCATAAATCTACCTTTTAAAAGCCTAATGTGACGCGGAGACACATATTTAGCTAACAGTTTAGCGCAGTAATTAGCGTTGGTGAGTTCTCTGCCTCTGCCAAGTACCAGCCAGCCGCCCAACATCTGTTCCTGCGCTCGCTGCCTCCGGGATGAGCTCTCCTCCACCCTCGTCCCTCCCTCCTCCACCAGCCACATCTTTGGCTCTCAGCGGGGGGGAGTGTGTGGGGGGGGGGGTGGCAGAACACTTATCAGGCCTGGAGGGAAGAGGTAGGCGGAGGGGGAGGAGAAGGAGGAGGAGGAAGGCGACAGATCAGCAGCACCCCACCTAACTGTTGATTTGAGTCTTAAAGAAAAGGGGAGGCCCTCCCCCTGCAGTCACCTTGACCCCCACTCTCCACCATCAGCTACAATTAAACCACCGGGAGTGTGCGTGTGTGAGTGCGTGCGTGTGTGTGGGGGGGCCGTCCGGGCTTGTGCGCCATCAGCACATCAGCATATTCACCCTGATGCGAAGCTTCTGCACTTGCCTGTGTATATTGGATTTATTTCCCGCTCCAGCGGTGATGGATTTTCCATTTGCTTGTTTTGTACGGTGCTGCACTATTGAGAGAAGCCGCACACGGAGACTGTTGCATCTTCCGTCACTCCCTGTCGCACACCGTTTGCTCAGTGCCATTTTATGATTTCGCCTCTCCCCCGGCGAGCCATGCTTCTCCATATTGTGGGGGCCCATTTAACTCTGATAAGTCATTGTTCAGGCAATACGGAGCGGGAAGTCTTTACGGCGCGCAGACAGCATCGACACCCCCTTACGCCTCCCTCCCCTCTTCCCCTCTTCCCCTATTCTCTCATTTTCTGCTCTTCCCTTTTCCCCTCCTTTACTTTTTCTTCATCATTTTGCCTGTAGCTCCTCTGTGGGCAAAATGTCATTTCAGAGCCCTTGCCCACCCCTCCCTTCCCTCCTCCCTCCAACACAACAGGAAGGGAGGGGTGGGGGGGGGGGGGGGGGGGGGGGGGGGGTGAGGTGAGGTGGAGGAGATTATGACAGAAACAGGATGAAAGGGGAGAGAAAGGGGGAAGCGGTGGAAAATAAAGTTGCTCTTATCAGAACTTGCCAGGAGCAATGCACACACAAAGCTGCTTGGGAATCCAATTTAGTCTTTCCTGTTAGTTTAAGTGATATCAGTGCAATTAGCCGTCACAGGTCAGAGTGTGAGCCCAACACGTTAAGTGATTTCCTCAAATCCCACTAGTGGAAGCGCGAAGGAGGAGGTGGAGGAGGGGGACAGCTCTCCAAGAAGAAGAAAAAAAACAACTAAAAAAAACTTCTTACACCAACTCCACAAATGGACCTCTTCTTTATACGGCCCGCTAATAAATGTCAGCCGCCTCTGGGCTCTTTTGTTTTGCCTTTTGTCAGCTGCTCACTCTGGATTTAAATGGATTTTCCCTCTCTGTATCTCTACACAAGGGTGACTTTGAGCCTCATGTAACTCAATTGCACAGTGTGTTCTTTTTTGGGAGGTGGGGGGAGAGTGGGGGGCTGAGCTGCAGAGGGTGTGGACATGTCAAAGGGGGGAGACGGGCGCAAACAGCAGGAGCGTGCTCGGTGTTTTTCATTACAGCAATTACACAGCGAGCTTGTTTATGAAAGTCAAATGTATCGTTTTTTTAATATAAGCAGTTCCCAACCTTTGAATGTTGGGTACCGACACGTGACCCCATAACAACTGTGCGGCCGAATGGTTCGTTCTGAAAGAGCTTTTTATTTTAATGATTTATAATGATGGGAGATTCAGGGCTGAACTGAGAGCAGAGGGAAGCTCAACTCTTCCTTTGTGTTTGACGGATGAGAGCTCACTTGTGGATCCACCATCTGTCTCTCTACTCTCTTTGCTTTTAAGTCTTCCTGTTGCGAACCAGCCCTCCATGATGATCCACTCTGTTATCTTTTATACACTATGTGGTCCAGCTTCCTCTTAATTATGTATTATTTATTTTTTTTGTTGTTGTGTACATTAGTTTTTTTTTATTTCAGAAAGTTGAACTGTTTTGTAAATGACCTCCGCTGCCCACTGGTTGGGAACCGCTGCTCTGAATTAGTGAGTGATTGCGCAAAGTGACTGAGCAGAGTGGAAACTCATTCATGGTGGTCCAGCTCTCATCCAGGATGAATAAAAACAGATAGTAACAAACTAAAGTTGCTTCCATTTGCATCTCAGGTTTACTTTTGGACATTTGAAAGAGAGAAAACTTCACTGAAGTTATACATTTTGAAGTTTTTCTTTCTCAGTGCACATGCTCAGAGATCGTCACCATCCAGCCTCTGTTAAACTGATACGAAGTGTCAGGTTCACAGAATGGAATAAATGAGATACTGTCAAAGAAACAGAGCAGGGAGTCTATTATGAGGCGGGGATACAGAGGAAAGAGAGAAATAAAGAGAGAGAGAAGGATGTCATTATACAGATCAACATTCTAATGTAATACCACATATTTTCCTTGTGAGCTTCTTTCCTATGACTGATTGATTTGTTCTATGAAGAGGGAGAGGCTGAATACTTTCTGTATTCCAATTTCAAATGTTTCTCTGAATGATATCTTCAGAGAAACACAAACATTACAGTCTTATAAATTCATATTATGTCCACCAGTAATAATTATTTCAACCTTGTTTCAGTGTGCGAGCTGTCAGCCAGACAGACACTGAGTCCGCACGCTGGGGGAAACATGTACTTGTTGCTTGTCTGCATTACAAAGGAATACAGACATTTACAAATGTGGATTTAAAGGGATTTTTTTATTTGTGCAAACCAGATTTCTGCTTTTAACACACCAGGTAAACATTGTTGACGGTGGTAATTCTTCACTCTCTCCGCTCATACAACACAAATCCAGCAAACACTCAACCTAATTTACACTCACACATCATTTATTCTCCACCTGGATTTCACCTGACTGACAGTGATTAACAGTGACTTCATCCCTCCTCCTTCTCTTCTCCTCTCCCCTCCCTCCCTCCCTCTCTTCTTCCTGGTCTCTAGGGGAGATCTGCGCATTCAACATCCACGGGCTGGAGGCTCCGTTCAAAGCAGTGGTGCTGAACGGTACGTCTGGTGAGGGCCAGCTGAGGGCCCGCGGCCTGGTGGACTGCGAGTTACAGAAGGAATACACTTTCATCATCCAGGCTCACGATTGCGGTTCAGGCCCCGGGGGTACGGAGGGCAAGAAGTCCCACAAGTGAGTAAAAAACAGACAGCAGGGTTCAAACAAAAGGGGCTTTTGAAGTCTGACAGAATGGAAAAGCACACGCACAAAAACATATATATGCATAATTCATACAAGAGTGACTTCTAGGTTTGACTGGAGAGAGAATTTCAGCATCTTTGCTTCTAAAAAAAGGCAGTTAAAGTGTCAACGACTGCTAAACTAAATAAATGAGCTTTTTCATAATGCATATGGAAATGCTCGGGTTAAATTATGTAAAGCTATAAATGCGTGTTGTATAATTCATCATTCGTTTTAGACAATGGCTGAAGTCCAATCACATCGTCAGTCAGCTGTGCTCAGAGTTCCTCTGATATTTCAGGAACTTTGTGCGCAGCCTGTGAGGCAAAGTGCTGGGTAATAACATGCTGCTGGTTCAGTTTAAATCTCTGAGCACAAGGAAAGAAAATTGAAGGAGAGTGCGTCCACCTGCAGGGCCACCGCCAGGGATGTTGGGCCCCATGAAGAGATATCACACTGGGCCCCCACAACCTCAGCACCACAGGCTAGATGAACCCTGCAAGATGTGAGTCTGTGCAGACATAGATTCATGCCTGTAGGCTCTCAAGGTGTTTCTAAAAAAGAAAAGATAAAGAAACTCGTCTGATTTATCAAATATTTTAATAATGATGACAGATTAATTATAGAAAATGTACCAAAGTGTTGCAGTGACTTCTCAAGGACACCTGCCGGTCACATTCCCCTCCACATGTGGCACCACTGTCCACTACAGCTTGAACCCATGCTCGCTCTCCAAACACACGTCCACCTCCGCAAACAGCACTGGACTACTTTAAGGAGGTCAACTGATAAAAACAATTTGTCACACTCGTTGGCTCGACTGAAAGCAGCTTCAGTCTGAAATTGCTCTCCATGCAGCCTCTCAGACAACCACCTTTGTCCGCTTTACGCCGCACATCTCCCCTCGCTGTGTTACCTCTCAACCCCCTCACCTCAGCCAACAATGGAGCCAAACACAGAAATCCATCATCTTGTCTAGCGTATAGATGCTCACACGCACGCGCACATGCACAGCACCAGCAACAGTAAATACAAGATGCGCGCTACTGATTTTAAATTTTCACTGACGCTTGAAGACTCCTGCTGCTATAATTCGAGGTTTAGTGTGTATACAGTGAGTGTGTGTGTGTGTGTGTGTAAGTGTGTGTGAGTGAGGCTTTGGCGTGTACAAGGCAAACAGGGTGATGGATTTGAGCTACGATTTCCCTGCTGCTGCAGGGGTGGATCTAGAAACTTTTGAACGTGGTACAAGATTAAGTGCACGGATGCAAAAAAGTGGAGCCTGTTTGGGAAAACGAGTGAAAATCCAAACCCCTGGATGTTGGAAATGATAAACATAAACATGATCAGATGTTGTAGCTAACAGTTAATGACATATACGGGCAGAATGGTTGTAAAATATGTTGACATTTCTGTCTGAAACTTTTCAAAATTACTTCCATGCACCTGCTGCACCTACAGTAGCTACATCTGCAACAGAAACAGAAAACGAGTAGTGTAGCTTCAAACATCAAGAGGTTAAGTGTTATAATTCGCTCAGTAGTCCATGTTCGTTGTAACATAACACAAATTACTGTCAGTCGTTTTACTTATGTGCACCAGCTTCAACAATTTAACACTTCACAGTAGATCTATTGTTGTAGCTGACCCGGACTGTAGCCATGATCTAGCTGACAGCTAAAACATTAAACTCTGCCAGAGTGCATCAAAGATATCAACGCAGAATCACGGTAAACATGATGCAAGTTCAAAGATTCAAAGAGATGTCTGTGTGTTTCTATATGTGTGTTTGTGTGGGTGTATTATTGTAACAGCTGACCCAGGCTCTTGTTGCTATGAGCTATGTACTCACAGCTAACAGCCACAGGTAAATACTGAAAATGTATGTCTTCTATGTGTGAGTCTAAATGTACAAACGGACGTATGTTGTCGTGGTTACTGATGGAGACTTTTGTCACCATGCGCTAACTTAACCCACTTAACCCACCGCTAACAACTAAAACATGAGCTCTGCCAATCAAAATTAACGATTATAGACACACAATAAATACATTTGCCTCCTATGTGTGTCTATATGTATTTTTGTATGCATGAAGGTATTATGTACTTAATTGTAACGAATAACCTAACCTAGCATCTAAAATAGCCCCACCAAATAGCATGAAAGGAATCGACATTGACACAATAAACATGATTTAAATTTGAAACATTCACAAAAAGTAAATGATGCACTATTTTCTTCTGAATTAATAAATATTAATTATAAACTGAAATATTTTTTCTTTCTAAAATTAGCTGTGTCTGCCACATGGTGCTAGTTCTTTGTATGTGGACTAAATTGAGCGTAAAGAGTGAAGCAGGTGATTGATAGCTTGTTCCTGATTGGAGAAATTGGAAGTGTTACACATGACCTGTGTTACAACCATCCGTGGTCTCACCTACATCCAAGACAATGAGTTCTTGGACACAGACTTGTACAAGGTCATTTGGTGTCTTGGATTTGAGAACCGTTGACCGTGTTTAATGCCCCTTTTTTTAAACACCCAGGTATTCCTCTTTGCCACACTATTACTTTCTATCAACATGCCTCACTTGCTGCCATGTTGCAGACCCTGTTTGGCTTGGCACAGACAGACCCCTGGCGCTGGAGGGCAAGTGAATTTAGGGGACACTTTAAATGGCCTGTCCTTTCGCTGGCAACCCTCAAAGGACGAGGCTGGCCTTTCGCCGCGCCGCTTCCTTGCTCGCTCCGATTTAGAAAAGAAGAGGGAAGAACCTTTGCTCGAGGCTGTGCTCAAATTACACATGACACATCAACAGCGGCGAAGGAAGGCAGTCAAGAAAATTAGCAGCTAAAGAGGACAGGGGAGAGGATCAGGAGTGACACGGGATGAGTTTAAACCTATTCTTCCCCTGCTCTGCTTACCACTGGCTGCTGGCCTACTTCTTCCTCCTGTAGGCTTTTTTTTCCCCTGGCTGGCTGCAGCTCAGCTCAGCTCCTGCTGTGTGACTCCAGCCTCCTCTCTGTCAGTACTTCTGTCTCTCTGCCCCGGCGGCCGTACAAATCTCTGCAACCGAATGAAATATTGTTTCCACTTTGAAATAACATGCCAGAATTTGAATATATGCATCATGCTGCAAAGCCAGTGAAAACGTTATATTCCTCTTGCTCTCTGTGACTTCTTCAGACAGCGGGGTTGATAAACACTGACATTAATAGCTGGCTTTTTCTAAGTTAACAGCGATTTGGCAGTTCTGAATCACGTTGCTTCACTCCTGCCTCCTTGAGATGGTTCGAGTCGACCGCCCGTGGAAGTTTTAGTCACATGTCAGCAAAATGTAAAAGCTGGATGAATTTACCTTAAACTGGATGAGACTGTTTCTGCTCAGGTCAGCTCTAAATGAAACGCAAATTAATCTACAGTACTGTGGGGCTGACATGTGCCAAATGAACTATTTGTACTGAGCTGTGAAGTGTTCTCAGCCTTTTGTTGTGAAGAGCCATAAATATTCATTTAGCTCCTCTTGATGTAATACAAAGGTGATTCAGCCTAAACATTAACAAAACCTTTTAAACGCGTGTCAAGTAGTCCTCTCTGGTATTTTCAGATGGATCTCTGAAGCTTAGAGCTTTTTAATACATTTTTCCTGCTAATTTTTTAAAAATCAAAAGTACACACCTACACATGTTCCCATAATTATTTGATTTATTGTCATTTAAATAGAGAGTTTCCAGCCAGACAGGGTAAATAAAGATGGACAGTGCAGTTGTCATAAAATCGTTTTTTGTACCGGGCTTTAAACATGTTTACTTCTGATGTTAAAGCAGAAGTAAGTGATCCGGTCGTTTTGGCTAATGCTGCGTTCCAGGCAGGCTTTTGAAACCGTAAATTACAGCTTCAAGTCACGACTTACGACTTTGTAGCGTTCCAGGCAACCCACTCGTGTTTTTCCGACCTGTTTTACCTGTGAAAGTCACTATAACGGCCACTCGTAACTTCCGACCCGTGCACTCGTACCAGATCGAACTGGTACGACTTCACAGGTCGGAAAAACACGAGTTACGAGTTTCCTTGAACGCACCATAACGTCTTGTCAGCCGATGGAGTTAGCAGCCCCCGCCCTCGTCATGGATCTATTGGTCCTCGTCCCTACGTCACCACATTCAGGCGCATCCCTTGGCTGCACACACACAGCCCTTCATGCCGTTCTCTCTCCTCATTGGATAAAACTTGTAGGATACGAGAAAAGTTTTCTCCTCGGCTCAGAGCAGAGCAGAGTGACTGAGAGACCCGTGTTTCAGTCCAAACACTCTATGTAAGTGATTGCTGTCGGAAGATTTAACTATTTAAGACTTATATTAACACAAAAATATCGCTTACTTCTGCTTTAAGTTTGGCATTTTATCATAGAAGTCTATTGGGATTGACTCACTTTCGGAGTCACCCTCAAGTGGCCATTTGAGGAACTGCACATTTTTAGCACTTCTGTTTCTGGCCTCATTTTTCATCTTTCAGCTTCTGCCTCTTGTTTCCAACTCATGTATCTAGATACCAACTTCCCTCTGATCTCCATTTGTTTTGTTTTTTCTTGTGAAATATGAAATATCAGCTGGAATAGCCTGTGTGGCAATTATTTTTCACCTGAAACTGCTTGCACTTCTTACACAAGAGGGCACAAGTATGAAGTGAAGAGGTATAACATCACAGTTTTAGGGCTAACATCATTACCAAAGAGATCCTGAGGTTTCCCCATGGCTCACCTGAAAATTTGAGTAGGAGTCTTTAGATTCACCATTTTGAATCTGGGGTGGAAAAAAATTATCTTGCTAATTAGAATCTGAAGATTAGACGTTTCTCTGTACTATTTGTGCCTCACGGTTCCCCACACACCTTTCTCTGTGCAGTTGCTATGGAGTAATTAGCCATAAGGGACATCTCACTTCCTCACCAAACATGTCATGTTCATAATCCTTCCTGGACGTGCACGTAAACGCTACCCAAGCCTGACACACTGGCCCAGGGTTATATGCTTGAAGGCCCACCTACTACCCCCTGGGGTGGTGTGTGCAAATTTTGTGAAATGTAACTGTGACACACAGATGTTTTTTCATGTCCGTGCCTCCACACATTTACTTACACACACACATACACACTCAGTGCTTGGCAGCGTGGCAGTTATTAAAGTCATCATTAGTGAATCTTAGAGGCCTGCATGTCCTAACCTCGCAGCAGTTTGGAGAGGCTAATTATCTCAGCGAACAGCGAGCTGAAGGACAGCCATGCAACACAACTCACATACACACATATGGACAACACACAAACACACTCGCAAAGTCCCAAATGCTGAGTCAAATTCACACTGATATACCAAAATTTACATATAAATAAGACAAATACCGGAGCTGAGGATAGATAGACCGATTTTGCATCTCATAACCACATGCACGCGAACACACTCATACACTCACACACTCACACACTCACACACTCACACACATACTGTAGACATGCAGCCAAAAACAAAACAAAACAAAAAACCACAGTAAATATTAACAAAGAAAAAGTCACTTTTTTATGATTGAAGAACTAGGCCAAAATCTGTTCCTTGTTAGCATAAGCTGACAAGATAAATTTCTGCAGTGAGAAGACCAGGGGACTCCGTGCAGACGGTGCAGCCCTGTCAACGTGTCGTCGGTGCTTTATTCTACCAAGAATCTTAACTTCTCGCTTGTCACATTTGATGCTAATATGAGTGAAACCTCATTCTGTCAAAACCTGTTAGTAGACGTGATTATTATTCCTGGTGAGAGAGATAGAGAGAAAAAACACCTAGTGTAGGAATATGTTGTTTATCTTCAGCGAACATAATGTAATGGGAGAGTATAGTCTCTGTGTTTCAATTATGAATATGCACCACCAGGAACTGAGCCATCTGTGCTTGTCTGCTTCATTTACCGGACGAAAGAAAGTGGCACCCGCTCCCCCATCCTGGATTCAAACCACGACTACGTCAGATGTTTATCAGCAAAGTCGAGCAAATGGACATTCAGTCATTTAATTATGAAGAAATGCTCTTAAAGATGTATTAAATGTGAAATCATCTTTTCCACCATGTGGTTAAATGCATTGGAGATTGCAGCTTTCCAAGTCCTTTGTGCTCCTCCGCTCTGTTACATGTCGGTCCAAGCCATCCGTCAATGATTTGATCCATACTGCCTGCCGTTAAGTAAGCAGGATCTGGCATGAAGCTAAACACTGAACTGGATTACCATGCATTATAATCACCTTGTATTGAGATTACATTGGCTCCTGTGGAGCGCTGCGCTATAGTGCCTCGGGGCTCTAGCTGTTGTGGAAGTGGGATTCCCTTGCATATTGATGAGGTTACCATCCTGTGTTGTGTTGTGCATTTGATCCCATTGGTATAGTTAGGGTTGTTTATTTCCATTCTAGTCTTACACAAGGAAATTGATGATTCAACCTCTCGGCTAATTCTTGACAAAGATTAATTGAGTCCTTTGCCTTTGTGCTCTGTGTGTGTGTATGTGAGTGTGCATGGGAGACAGTCAATAATGACTCTGTTTGAGTGGCTGTGTGTAGCTGAGTGTTGATAAGTAATGACTGCAGATGAATATGTAATAAGCCGGGAACAATACTAACCTTGCATTAACATGCATCGACTGGCCTTAACACGCAGCTGCTATCTGATTGTGTCTGCATATGATTTAGCTGGACTGAAATCACACCTGGCACTTAAATACGTCTCGGCTGCACTCCACTGATGGAAAACATCTCCTTATCTTTTTATCAGATAAACAGCATTTTGTTTTATTTGTAAACGGTGCTACTTGTATAGGGAGCCATTGGGTTATGTAAGGTCCCCATGAATCGAGGATATCAACTCTTACACAGGTAGCCTGCGAGCAGTAGAGCGGGACGGTCTCTGTTTAAGAAAGTGAAACTCTAGCTGCAGCATCTTGTATTAACTGTAATTTTCTTCTTGTAGAGTTTGTTGGTAACTTAATAACAAGAAAGTTGTTGTCATCTGAACAACAATTTTCGTGAAACAGATGTTTTGTGCCCAAATCTGCAAAGCCCTGAACATGGGCTGGCAGTAAAGAGAGGGGCTTGACTGGTCAACAAATGTCTCTTTTTTCTGTCAGTCTAGATTTCTGTTAAAAGAGAGATGCCTTTTTCTTGCCCCTCTTCAGACTAGACAATCTGGAACTTGTTCTATGTAAAAAAAAAAAAAAAAAAAAAAAAAATATATATATATATATATATATATATATATATATATATTACTTATGAGTGAGGAAAAATGCAAATGAAACAGAAGTTTAACTGAAACTCAACTTCCTTTTGTGCTTTCCATATAATTGCGTGTAACTTTGTGGATTAGCAGTTCAGACTGGAGAATTTGCATCACAGTGACATCTGGACTTTGACCCGTCTCAGCTGACTCAACCAGACAGTGAACTGAAAGTACATCATATATTATCTTTGAATCAGATCGTTTTATGTACAGTAATAACTCTTTCTCAGTAAAAGTAGCACACAGCTTGACGCCGGTCCAACCGTTTCATGTTAGCAATCCTTAATGTCATGTTCAGTACAGTCGGGCACTCAGTCATTAAAAAGTCTTAATGTTTTTCTGGCTGCAGAAACACTTACTGTAGCTTTTTGAAAACTCTGCTTGACATGAAGTTTATATATATTTATTTATTTAAAAAGGTCTTTTTGACTTTATAAGTATCTGATAGAAACTTTATTAGCCACATAGTTTGATGAAAGGTAATAGTTACAACACTTGAAATTAAATGTATAGAGACCACCAGTCATGTCATATTGATGCTACATCCTCGTCACACCACTCACTGTCTGTGTGATTTGGTTTTTGAGGCCGTCGTAGCTGCATTTAAACACATAGTCCAGATTTGAGTGTAAGTGGAGACGAGGTCCTAGATTTGATTTGCCTCACTCCCTCGGGTCATGTAGCTTGTTTAACCTTTGACTCTTCTCTAAACACCTGACCCCCCCCACCCCCCCCTCTTGGCTCTAATTTTTGTCCACTTTGTCCAGTAGTGTTGTGATCATTCTCACACCCCTGGGGGGTCACTTAACCCCCTGCTGTCTCTCCGTGTCACCCTGACTCATTGTGGACCCTCTGTTGATGAGCTGTGGCCTGTCACAGGGAGGGATGGCGGCCATGGACATGGCTTGGCAATGATCCAGCAACATGAAAAGACACACTTGCAAGCACACTTACACACACACGCACACATTTGCCCTGGAGAGCCAGACATCTGTTTCATCCAGATGTGAAGCCATCAGCAGAGAAACACCCTCTCTCTCTTGCAAACTCACAACGAGACATATTCACAATTATTGCATTTAGTTTTATGTCATGAATTTGTGCGTATGAATATAAAATTGCACACACACGCATGAATGCACACACACACAGCAGTCCTTTCCATACAAGCCCCAGAGGAACTGAACATGTGTTTCCTCCCTCACCACTGGGGAGTGCGGCGAAGCGGGGGGGTAATGTTTATGAGCGTGTGTCATTAATATGACAAAACAAGGCTGGTTGAGGGATTTACTGCACACACTGGTGCTGCCATCATCCGTCAGGTCTTCGTCTCACCATCTTCTGCTGCTGTTAGCATCACCATTAACGTCCCACCAACCCTAATCCTAAGTGATTAATCACGTCGTGCAAATGTTCACTTGTGTTCTGTACCTGTTTCAGGTGATGGAACAAGTATTCAGTTCCTGTTAGAGGTCCCGAAAAACCTGTTTTCTCCAGCAGCTTCTGATTATGACTAATGGTCCTTCATGAACACAGTTTTCTGCCAAAGTTGGGACGGCTTTGCTTATTTCACGTGACAAATTCCTGTATATATGGCCCCATGACACTGGTGAAGTGGGCGTGGCCCAGACAAAAACATGAACGTCACATATACATCAGTGAACAAGTCACAATTTAGCCTCATTTGAATTGACTGTGAATCAGGAGGGAGCTGAACTTTCAACTCTTTGTAACACTGAAGCATGTTCATCTTTAAACTTTGAATTTAGTAATTGCATCATGACTCATTAATGTTATAATTAAAAAAATATATAATAGAGCTTTCATGCAAATGCAAATTTACACAGAGAGAAATTGGAAATACAGAAATGATTAAAGGCAAATCAAGACTAGAGAGAATGAAATAAAATGAAGTTGATGTGTAAAATAAATTAGGTTTAATTAATTTCATCAACTGCTCGGAGGTCAAGCAGATGTGTAAAGCTATAGATTCTTTGCACTACATTTTAATTATTTAACTGGCTCTATTATTTATTGATGCATCCAGTTACATTTTGTCTGGTTATTGGCTAGATGCCCTCATTACTTAGAAAACTCATTCAGTTATAAATGCATTGAAAAATGACACTAGTTACATTTAATGATGCAGATAATAAAGAAAGAAAACGAAGATGAAGGAACGTGTAGGAGGAGGTTTGTATATATCTGGCTGATGATAAGCTTATGCAGGTTGGAGTTAATAACCACACTGCAGTAACACCACAGGACTTCGGAGTGCAAATGTTATTTGTTCTGTCTCATAAAGTGCTTATAGTTTTTTCTTTTTTTTCTTTTTAAGTGAGGGCCAAGTTTTAAGATTCCTGGCAGAGCTCATGATTTAATTACTTCATATCCTTTAGGTTTAGTTATTATAATAATATATTGCATTTTCCACACTGATCATACGTTTTATATGAAAAATCTTAATGTGCAAAGTAACTAAATGTAGTTGACTCAAAAGTACAATAATTACCTGAAATGTAATGGAGTATCTAAAAGAACACGATGGAAAGTTCAGATTGAATTTGAGTAAATTACTTGCCACTCACTGTGGCACTGCCACCACTCACTTCCACCGCTGTCTGTCCCATAACTATCCTTTTCCCATTTTTTCACCACCTTGTTTATGCATTTCGGTTTCTATTAAACCATGTAACTGTGCATCTGCTTGTGCACTGAGACTCAAAAAAACAAAACAAATGGTTTCCGATGTTTGTGTACTTGTGACAGGGACAGATAAGCCAGTGTGGAAATTCATTCTGCCTGAGCTCAGCCTCCCCACGGTTCCTCTCTTTGTCGTCCAGTCTCCCATCTCCAGCCGACCACATGCTGGAGAGATATACACAGCTTCTTGTAATGGCATAATTTCACCGTCATTACCGTACCCAACAGCAAATCCCATAAACCACATATTCTTCACTGCTCCTTTGTCTCTTTAAGACAAGCATCACTTTGGCTTTGCAATGCTAAATCTTAAAAAAATATTATTATTCCGAGCCCAGTGTCATCCATCACCAGTTGTCAGTCAATTAATCGAAGGATTGATTATGCCTTCTTCTATTGCCTTCTGGCTGCTGTAGAGTATTGATGAGGACATTTTTAAAGTGATGGATCTTTTTTTTTTTTTTTTTTTTTCCTACTGAACATGAATTGCAGCTGATAGATCGTTTATGGAATGATTAATAAGTGCATTTTACTGCACATAGGGTCCTGTGTATGGGCTGCACAGCTGAGGTGGAGGAGGAGATCCACCAGATTATTTTACCAAGGCAACACAATCAAAGCGATCCATTAGGTCAGGTCAGATAGTGTATAACATAAAGCACATTGTGACTGCTGGTTACCAGACTAATTAATCACTGGCAGTGAACTCTGCCCTTAACGATCCAAACAACTATTTGTGAGGCTGCAGCTATTAGACATTGTGCCTCCTCTTGCCAAGCATCCAGTCTAATGTCAGGGATGGACACTGTGAATACTGCGACTGAGTGTGGGCATCAAACACATATACAGCCTTGTAAGCCATTGATGGTAGAGCTTTGCAACACACACAACCTTTCCCCATCTCTAAAACCACTTTGTTCTTTGTTCTTTTTTTCTTTTTCGTCTCTCTTTTTGTTCTTTTGTCGTAGTGATATTGAAAACAAAAACAGAAAACCTTAATTACATTTGTTGTATTTTTCCTGATACTGGCCAAGAAAGATTGTGGCAGCATGACATTTTGGGTTAATGCATTAATAATTCAATTCATGTGCAGCCAGTGGTGAATGCTCATTGGATGTTTTGAAATGTCTTTAATGCCATGCTCTAGTGATTTAATTTTGCATTTCCATAAAGTTGAAGGACCCACAAATTAAAAACAATGAATGGTCAAAGTTGAAGCATTCGTGGCAGAGATATTCTGTACACAACCCCGAGTCTCAAACGTTGAGCCTCTGCCAGTAAGAATCAAGCTCCTACACTGTTGAGCCTTTGCCAGTAAGTACAGTACACAACACTAGGAATTCAAAGCAATGCTGGTTACTTTGTGAAAAACTGTGGAAAGGAAAATGTTAACATGCATCTTTTTTTTGTTTCTTTTCTTGTTTTTTTTTAAAAGCATGTTAGCATTTATATTTAAAAAACATAAAATATCAAATGTCAGTGCAATTATTCTCTAGTAAAAGGCAGCAGTGGGTTATCAGTCATAAGGACTCATCCTGAAAGTTTATTTTGTGCCTATATGTAGCTGATAGATGTCTGCTGGTTTATTATAATTACACTCTATGCAGACGATAAACGATTCTACACCGAACCTCACCTTCCCTAGATTCACATGTTGACACTGTATTAGTGTGTGTGGGTGCGAAATAAACATGTTACATTCCCTCCCTCTGTCGCCCCCTATCGTCCACAGGGCTGTGGTGCATATTCAGGTCAACGATGTGAACGAGTTCGCCCCCGTGTTTCGGGAGCCCCAGTACCACGCCGCAGTGACAGAGGGCAAGATTTATGACAGCATCCTGCAGGTGGAGGCCACAGACCAGGACTGCTCCCCCCAGTACAGCCAGATCTGTAACTACCAGATCACCACAACCAGCACACCCTTTGCTATAGATCGCAACGGTGAGTAAACAGAAATGTTCGTAATAACCACAAAGAAATCATGTTATGTTATGTCACCTGAATGATGATCTGTGCATTGCAACGTGTTGTTGTGTACCAATTTTTCCTCTAACCTGCCTCATTTTTTGCTGCTCTGCATCATTTATTGAAATGATTTCCCACATGTCCAAGATCTTCCAAATCAAATTTGAAGTTGTGTTTTCTTTTTCCTTTTTTTCTCGCTCTCCCTCTGCTCTCCATATTAAGTAGAGAAGATGCAAAAACACATTTCTGTCATAACACAGGGACACTTAGGATATAAAAATCCCATCCCTCTGCACACATCCTCTTTACAGCCACATGGAGAAACACACAGACTCAGTCCTAGCGCTCATACACATACCTGCATATACTCTGGCAACCAAACTTAATACTCTGTCAGATGTTTCTCCCTTGGGTAAAATGTGTTCTTTACTCTTTCCAAGGACAAAGTCAAGCTTTGCCCAGAGAGCCATCAGTCTCCACAAATCAGATCACAGAAGTCTGTGCACAACATAAAAACACACAAACATTCACACACACGACAAAGACAAATGTGAAGTAAGATCTTTGTTCACTCTCAGATAGCCTCTCAAATATACTTGACTTAACTGTGTTGCTGCTTTTTTTGTAACTTAGTTCTTGAGCATTTTTCTACAAATAAAAACAGTGTCACTGCCACAAGCATAGACATGTGAGAGACCCACAAACTACTAATATAAATGTCTCCTACTGACCTTCCTGACTTCCTGACTATGTGTAGTTGACACAATGGAGGGTAGGTTTAAATAATACTCCTTGAGGAATGAGGATACACTTGAGTCTTACCACTGTTAGCTATTCAAATACAACAACTGGCAGACCCAAGCCTCCTCTGAGACTCGTTTTTTTTGCTTCGGATACACAAATGCAAAGGACATTACTGTTTACATTTGTGTTGCCGCCGACCACTGAACGTTGGCGACTGCTTAGGTTTTGCAGTGAAAAAGCTGACTGGATGAGGTCAGGGCACCGTGAATGATACAAGGGCGGCGGTGTGGTGGGGTGTTGGGGGGGTTGCCACTGGAGCATTCTCTCTTCTCTCTCCATTTGAAGGGGCCTCGCTCGACTATTGACCGCTGAGGAAAAGGCTTTGAGAGCTCTTGAATTTGAGAGCACCTGAGGGAGAGAGGAAGTAGACGTAGGGAAGAAAGAAGGACATTAGCTCTGAGAGGAAAGCATAACTGCTGCAGTATAAACAAACAGGAAGTATGATGGAGGGCGATATTCTTTATTTTTCTTATTGTCTATAAATTCCATGAAAATTACTTGAACCCATTAACGAGTATTATGTGTGCAGCCTGATATATCATATTCCTCTGTGCCACAGAGCTCAGAATGAGCCACACTGTTGTCTGGGTATCATGATCTTTCATTACCACAAACACTCACTCTGTAGCTCATTTGAGTCAAGCCCACACAGACCATTATGCTACTCTGTAATGAAACAAAATAATAACAATCGGCAAACCTGTGTGTAATATTTGCTATTAACTAGAATACCCTGCTTTTATTAAAGCTTACATTTAATTATCAAAACAGCCTATCTCTCACGTGCAAATATTAGCATGTAGCATGATTAGCAGCATGTAATAGGCTACTTGTTGGTATTTTCATTGAATGTGTGGAGAACAGAATCAAAACAGAATAACTAGGTGTTTTGCCTAGATGTATTTAGGCTTAGTGCCATTAGCATGCTAACATGCTCACAGGGACAATGCTAACATGCTTATCTTTAAAGATGATCAATAAGTGTTAGTATTTTAACTAAGTTAAAATCTCGACCTGATGATGAGTAAAAAGAAAAGCCAAAGTCACCACAGTTCATTCTGAGGGGGGCATGGCTATCTTTAGCAAATTTTACCGTTACAAATCCAATAGTTGAGGCATGCCACTTAAAACTCTAAATGTTAATTTAATGGTGTAGCTAATAGAAAAGTCAGTGGAACCTCAAACTCAGAGGTATTCATCCTTTGGGACTCATGAATGAGTCATACATTTTTCATGGCAATTCAAGAAGTAGTAGAAATTTGACCTAAATGGTGGACTTACCAGAACCGTGCTGCTTATTCCCCCATATTCCTACATGGCCAGTGGAATGTATTAACACTTACTAAAACCTGAACCCTTGAAGAAATTTAACTGTAGATCTGTTAAAACTTCCCAACTTTAACAGGAGAGCGAGGGGAAGTTGGAAAGTGTTGAGAGATGAATTAATAAACAGGTTGTTTTCGTGCAATTTGTTGACGCCACAAAAAAAGTTGTCCTCTAAACAAAGACCGGTTGACTAAGCAGTGTTAGGTAAGAAATGCTCTGTGGTAACAGTAATTATAAAGTGATGATGGAGGGAATTCACAAAGACAGATGTGGCGTTGGTTTGTTCCTTATGTGTGTGTGTGTGTGTGTTTACGTTCCTCTGATGGAAGGGCAAATAGAGAAAGCAAGATGGAGGGTAAAGTAGTCATTTACTAGCTGGCCACCCTTGCCAGCAGTCACAGCACGCACAGCCTGCTGACACGGATAAGTTGATGTAGTAATTGAAGGAGCGGGAATAGGAACCTCCATCATGCGGAAAGGTGTGAGCGTTCACGCATATTTGTGTGCGAGTGTGCGTTAGGAAAAAAAAAAAAGGAGAGCGGCGAGCACGACAGATGAGGCAGCAAACAGTGAAATGGGATGAGGCTGCAAAACGGTGAAGACAATGATGTGCATTGAGAGGGAATGGGAAGGCTGGAAAAGGAGAGAGGAAGGAATCCTAAACAAGCTGAGAGGGAGACAGAGAATTGGCGATGAGGAGGAGGAAAGGAGGGCGAACAATGCTGTCCTCGTATGAATCATATTTAATCCTCCCACTCACACACTCACATTCAAATATACCACATTATCAGCATCCGGCTCCCTGTGCACCTCTCTCCCCACAATACAACAACCTCAAGAAGCATCTGGGTTGTTATACAAGTCCGATAAGTCATTCCAGCTCCGTTTCAACTCGTAGCCAATGAGGCCGACTGGTGTCTCTTTTTCAAAGCTTTTTGCACTCTGCGAGGGTTTTCTGTCAGGCCCTCTCCCTGCTGCGTGAATAGCATTGTCATTCGTCTGTAGTGGAAGATTCATCAAATATTAACAAACACATTAGGACTACAAGCGGCCCCTTCATGCGCTCAGGCGAGGTAGGAGACGCTCAGACACTGGATGTGGTCTGGATGCTGATTGTACTGTGGAGACAAGTCGGTTATTTGTTTCTTTTTTTGCCTTTTTTCCCCACAGCATTATAACACCAGGAGATAACATTCAAATCACAGCCATGTCCATTTTGATACACTGTTATAAATATATATAAAACCCTCTCTTACACAGCTGAGAGGTTGTACTGTAGTTTTATTTTGTGGGCTTGATTTGTTTAATAGCACAAATGGCTCAGCTGTGAATTCCACCTCCATGATTTTGATTATTTCAGACTGAACTTTGAAAATGTGTGACTACATT
The DNA here is from genome assembly GCF_905171665.1 of Trachurus trachurus. Classification (NCBI taxonomy): domain Eukaryota; kingdom Metazoa; phylum Chordata; class Actinopteri; order Carangiformes; family Carangidae; genus Trachurus; species Trachurus trachurus. Next base: position 11,615,270 of record NC_139892.1, read on the forward strand.
ACCCAGACTTTTAAATCAAGTGCAGACTGTTAAAGGGATAGAGTTTGGTTTTTTTTTGGTGTGGGCTCATGTAAGGTACTCATGAATAGTTGGTACATTGACTGAAGTAGTCTATTCAGCATAAATGGGGCAACTAGAGAAAAAACATGTTTGAGACGCTGCCAACGAAACAATCATTTGTTTACATGTGTGCTTCGTGTTGTTTTTTTGCACTTTCCTTAGGCGCTATGTTTTTGCAAAGCTATCTTATACCTACACACAAGCACCCTTCCAGAGTGCACCGTAATAGAAATAGGTGCTGTCGGTAAACTCTCCTAATTGGCAGTGCACACAACACGAATCTACTGCAATTACAGTAGCTGTACCGACTATTAATGAGTATCTCACACAACAGTACATGAAAAAAACCTAAACAGTCCCTTTCTTGGAGAAGAAAGATGGACGAGGCACTATCAATTTTAATGTGCAGTATCTAGCAACTTAAAAAAAGAAAGAAAAGTGAGACAAGTGTTGGCGTCAGGAAGCAACAGGATCTTAATGGAAACGTGGTCTTAATTCTGAGAAATATTAGCACTAATCAAAGCACTTGTGAGAGATAGAGGCCACCTGTCATCCCGACCATGATGCCATTTGTTACAGTGATTATATTAAGGCATCACAGCTAATTTGACAATGATATATAATGATCATTTGAAATTAGAATTAAATACCCATTACTCATGTATGCAAACACACACATGCAGCGCACTGTATAGGATAGACAAGGCAGCAACACACAATCAGTGTGTGTTCGCAAAGTAGTCAAAAAATTCACAAGGCTGCACGGCAGTGAAGCTACAACTCAATTTCCTCAAGGCAGTTTAAAGTGTAAACTAAAGTTTAAAGTCACATAAGTCAGTAAACAGAAGACAAGTACTTCTCCCAGTCATTGGGCTGAAGTAGAGGCCCATTAAGAATAAATGTGAAAGTTGAGAGGAGCAGTGAATATGGCAACATGTCTGTTGCGCAACGCTTACAACTACAATAAACACAAACTCATTTAGCTGTAAAAGCTCACACAGCCGTTTTATGGCTCCATAAAGTCAGACTCCAAATCACTGATGACTGAGTAACTCGGCTCTGTTCCTGTGCAGTATTTATGACAGACAGAAAAGTTTCTGAATCACTTAGCTTGTTCCACCGTCTTCCACAACTTATGTGAAAAATAGAATAGAATGTTCTGAATTAATGGTTTTATTCCAAAGACATTAAACTACAGTACATCAATTTTAAAGCTGCAGGTAGATCTTCACCAAACAGGCTTTTTACCTACAGACTTTTTTGACTTATTGTAGTAGAAAAATACAGGTGTCACTAAGGAAATAAATTGACAATTGGCCATGACAGTGAGCCAGTAAACAAAGCACTAGGGGCTATATTCACAAATTCACTTCTTTTAAGTGCTGCTAAAAGTTTTGGGACTAAACCTGATAAAACACTGAGGGGGAGAACTTTTAAAATGGAGCTGAGAAAACAGACGGATTGATTTCAGTAGCAACTGTTTCACAAAGGGGAAATGTCGACTTTCCGCCTGAAATGAAGACTTATTTAACCTAAGAGTTATTCATTTATACATTGATTGTGGGAGGTGGTAAAATAATGATTTGTCGAATAGACTGAAGAATAACTCTGATAAATTAATCAGTTCTGCAAGCTGCTTTTGATTCAGTGGATCAGTAGCATTAAGTTGCACAAAAAATAATGTTATCATATTTTTTAAATTCTTTGCATTTATTAAGGAGCTTATTTGACCCTTATTAACTCTCCTGCTAGCAATAGTTGTTTTAAAAAAGGAATTAGCATCATAAGCCTGTGAATATTCTCATTCATCCAGGTCATAGTTATCTCAAGGAAATTTAAATCAAACGCAACTGGACTTGGTTATTCTATGTCTTAGAAGACGTTTCACCTCTCATCCAAGAGGCTTCATCTGTTTATACTCGCATCTGACCAGGCTGGGACTGGTCTTATAGCATCATAATTTCCCAAAACATTGAGACACACACACACACACACACACACAAAAACAAAAAAACATTAACCTGTTGCAGCTGCCTGAATGTGCGTTGCTCTGACTCCTCATTTAAACTGTGATCAGATAAAATCACCAGATGAGACAGGAAACACTTCCATTTACACTTTACATAGGCTATCTGTTTCAATGGGCCAGATTACAAATCTGCCTGCAGTCGGTGTGGTGACTCCTGAGCTACATGCAAATCATTGTTGGCTTCTCTCCAACTCCAAAGACTGGTGGTACTTCAGCTTAGGATGTTTGAAAACTGAACACTTAAGTTACAGTAATACCAGTCTATCAAGCATTAATTATACCATCTACAGTATATAGTGACATCAACATGTGGATGAGTGGTATTTATGAACTTAGAGCAACACAAATATTTCATCACGCTCACGGGCTCTAACTCGTGCTGATTAATGCTCTCTCACCCACACATATCATACTCCCACAGCTCAGCTCAGCTCTCATATCAGAGTTCATGTGTAGAAGTCACTGGAGCTGCTTTTTCCCCCCTCTTGTGTTAATGAGATAGATAACAGTGGCCAATTTCAGTGTAGCATCATCTGCCATTATCACAAGGTAAAAACTACACAAATAACACAGTATAGATTAAATATGCATTTTAGGAAGGTGGATACATTCCAACTATTTCAGCATCTGACTACAGTGTGGTTTTAATCAATCTTGACTACTTATTGGATGCTCTTAAATTGTGAATAAGTGTCTTTAAAGGAGCTATTTGTTAGTTTTTAATCTTGCAAGATAGCGAATGTTAGCATTAAAGCAGAAGTAAGCGATATATTTGTGTTAATATAAGTCTTAAATAGTTATATCTTCCGACAGCAATCACTTACATAGAGTGTTTGGACCGAAACACGGGTCCGTCAGTCACTCTGCTCTGCTCTGAGCCGAGGAGAAAACCTTTCTCGTATCCTACAGTTTTTATCCAATGAGGAGAGAGAACAGCATGCAGGGCTGTGTGTGCAGCCAAGGGATGCGCGTGAATGTGGTGACGTAGGGACGAGGACTGTTACGGTGCGTTCAAGGCAGCCCGTAACTCGTGTTTTTCCGACCTGTGAAGTCGTACCAGTTCGATCTGGTACGAGTTCACGGGTCGGAAGTTACGAGTGGCCGTTATAGTGACTTTCACAGGTAAAACAGGTCGGAAAAACACGAGTGGGTTGCCTGGAACGCTACAAAATCGTAAGTTGTGACTTGAAGCTGTAATTTACGGTTTCAAAAGCCTGCCTGGAACGCAGCATTAGCCAAAACGACCGGATCACTTACTTCTGCTTTAACAGTGTTTACTTCCAAGAAGAAGACACAAAACTTTACTTTCTCACCGATAGCCGCCTCCGATAATGGAAACCAACACTAATGTTAAAGCCTTTGGAAACCTGACTATATATAGTAAAAATGCTTATATTATATCAAAGTCAAGTGCCTCATTAAGCATCCACAAAAGTCTGAGTGACAATAACTATTCATAACTATTAGAAAACTTGTTTAAAAACAGCTCATTTTGCTATTGAGGCACTATTGAGGCCACTGGTCAGGACAGTGTGGGCGTGGCAGATAACGCTATGATTGACAGCTCCATTGTCATAGCAACACGTCAATGGCGACCGTTAAAAAAAAAAAAAAAAGTCCTCACCGGAGGACGTGCATCGATTGATTGATGCTATTTAGCAGCTAACTAGACTACCAGCTTCGTTTTGGAGCGTCATAACCGTCTTTGGTCGTAGTCTCACAGAAAAAAAAGAAGCTTTTAACAGTCACTCAGGTCTGTGTGAGCGCCAGGAGGGGCTGACTGACACACACACAGAGACAAGGCAGGTCGCGCTGGAATGCTAATAAATGCTAAAAGCTAATCGCCAATTTCAGGGGTGGAAAGTAACGAGTTACATTTACTCAAGTTACTGTAATTAAGTAGCTTTTTTGTGTACTTGTACTTTTTTGAGTAATTTTTAAAATCAGTACTTTTACTTTTACTTGAGTACATATTGTTGGAAGAAATTTACTTAGTTACATTTTAAATAGCTTAAGTTACAAAGTAAAAAATATATAACTCTGTGTGGGTCGTCAAAAGTAGCTACGCTGCTGCCGCCTCTCTCACAGCAGCAGCAGGTAGCTACACACCTCTTTCCCCCTCCCTGCTACGTGAGTTAGTGCATAACAGGGCTCGTCGCTATGTTGTCGTCTTAATATTAGCCATTAGCCACAGCTAGCGGTTAAAAGCTGACGTTAATGATTAAAGACAACGTTATCAGGCATGTCCATCTATTCGGCTACGTTTATGGTGACCGTGCCAGACACACCGGGGCTGAAGGCCGGACCGGCGGTCCGTTGAGTTAAATGTAGGAGCCCAGTCAGATCCATGGCCATGCTCAAAGGAACAGACAAGCAGCCCCCTGCTTCAGAGCAGTTACAGTAAAGAGGCAAGAGAGAGAGAACCTACAGTAACCCCCCCCCCCCCCCCCCCTCCTCCTCCTCCTTGAGAGCAGACAGGAAAGACAGTAAAAAAAACAGGTGTGTGTGAGTGAAAGAGGGAGAGAGAGATTTTTCTTTTCTTTTTTTATTCGTATTGAAAATGGTATTGAGTATCGAATATTTTCCTTAATATCGATATTGAGTTGAAAATGTTAGTATCATGATCATGATCGTGACAACCTTAGTGCCAGTAACTGTAACTGTCCATCTGATTGGCTCTGGACAACTGCAGTGTCAGAAGGTCAGAATCAAGTCAAAGATGATGGAGACAGTGTATCGATGGAGAAGGGACAAATTTGGAACACAGAGACATGCACAGAGAATGTTAGGCCAATCTCTGGCCAATCTCTGGCCATTATACCCCCCCCCCAAAAAAAAAAAAAAAAAAGTAACTAAGTAACTTGTACTCTGAGTAAATTTTAAATGAACTACTTTTTACTTTTACTTGAGTAGATTTTTACACCAGTACTTTTACTTTTACTTGAGTAAAATTTCATCAAGGTAACTGTACTTTTACTTGAGTAGATTTTTTTGGTACTCTTTCCACCCCTGGCCAATTTACACACACACCCTCCCTCCCTCCCTCCCCTCACCCCCCCACAAAAACCGGCTGTATCGGCTGCATGTAGAGAGGAGTTGTGAGGAGTTGTGGGCACACACACAGACAGACAGACAGACACAGACAGGGCAGGTCGCGCTGGAAAGCTAATAAATGCTAAAAGCTAATCGCCACACTGGTTGCCATGGCTCTGCTTGTGAGGACTTGAGAGGAGTGGTGGAGCGACCGTTAGCAGAACGGTTTTGTTCGCAGCCACTGGGGGGCTGGGTGAGAGAACTGATGTGGCGATTTATGAGTGGGTAGGATTTATTGCGTGATAAATCCCAGAGATAACTCCGCCCAAATCAAACCTACTGTACAAAACCTTAAAAGACAAATATTTTCAATTTGGATGGAAACTTTTTTCTAATTATTTTTACATGTTTAATAATATGTACATAAGACCCTAAAATACATGGTTAGGAGGCTTTGGTGGATTTGGGTTTCCAGAGGCTTTAACTCTTGTCTCAATCACATCTTGTCATCTACTGAAGTTAGCATGCTAACCAGCTAGCCATATGTCCCTTGGTCCTCCCTGTCTCTCTCCATTGTCCTAAAAAAAAAAAAAAAAAAAAAAGGCAAACTGCCCAAATAAGATGACTTGGGGAAATAAAGTTAAGAAACCATGTTCAGCAGCATAGAAAACTTATAAATAGCCCCTTTAAGTTATAGTTCACGTTCCCCTTTTTCACTACATCAGCTGGTTAGAAACTACTTTCGGTGATAAGATGATTTATAAATACAGTCCAAGAGTCCAAAACCAAAGTAGCTCAATGGAGTCTCCTATCATTAATTTTACTGTGACATGTCAAAATGCTGTGAAGAAGGCCTATTGCTGCAGACAGTGACAATCCCATCTGCCTTAACAAGATGCCGCATATTCACTTTAATTTGCTAAATTAATTTCAGTTGTCAGTTTGTTTGTTTTTTTACTGATGGGCAATTTTGGTGCATAACAAAAATAAAAAGTAGGTTTGGAAAATAAAGTGTACAGAATGATTAGCTGGCCACACCAACAACAATTAGACCACTTCATCTCTTCCAGTGCAGCCAGACAATAGGAAGACATTTTCCTCACTGACATTAGGTGAAGTTTTAGCTTTTGAAATTTTAAACCATCGAGCATTGCAATTTGTGGCTCTCAATGTGCCAAACTGCTCGGCACAAATTATTTTCATTATGAGACACAATGGAGGCACTGAATTCACTCCACAATACTTCATAATGAGTTTGCTTTTTTTTTTTTTTTTTTTTAAAGAAAGCTAAAAAGCTTCGGGTAGAGTTTGACCTTGAGCGACTCTCCTCTCCTCCATCAGGTAACATCCGCAACACAGAGAAGCTGAGCTACGACCGGCAGCAGCAGTACGAGATCCAGGTGACGGCCTGGGACTGTGGCCAGAAGAGGGCGCTGCACAGCGTCCCCGTTCGCATCGATGTCAAACCTGTCTGCAAACCCGGCTGGCAAGGTGAGACTTCATTATATCTGTGTGTATGTGCAAAGATTTCAGGCTGTGTGATGTTTAAACATCCAGAAACAGTATATGCGTGTGTGTGCTGTTGTGGTTCATGGAGTAAGAGCAGTGTGGGCTATTATTGTGGGATTTGCCTTATTACATGTCATTACTTCAGTGTGTGTAATCCCACTTATCTCTAAATGTCTAGTCTGAATACCTCATTCTTCTTCATTTGTGTTTATCATACAGTCCGGGTTTCTACCTGTACTGTTCTATATTTCTTTCTCTCCTTCTTCTATACAGTATTTCCTTCTCTCGCTCCCTCCCTTGGTTTTCCTTTCTTTTCCCTTCCCTGACCCTCTTTCTCTCTGTCTTTCCCTCCTTCCCTCCCTGAGGAATTGGGCTGTCAAGAGTAGCTGGTGTGATCAACTGCACTTTACTAAGAGCAACGTGACACAGCCAACACGGCTCTTAGTACATCAGAAAGCAGCCGCGGCCTTAACAAGGCCCAGAGTAATGCAATACAGTGTTACAAGAGTACAAACAGATCTCGAGGTACAGTAACTGTGGACCGGATTTACATTTGTCAGGAATGGGATCGGCATCTTTGATGAAAGACGAACACACACACACACACACACACCTGTATGTTCAAATTGTGTTGTTCTGCCATTAGGTCAGAAAGTACGCTGGATTTCTTTGGAATTCAGCCATTTCTTGTCCCTCAGGACGCGATGTTAGCGAGCTGGTAATAAACACCGATAAATGAAGAACCTGGCAGGGGCTCAGCGGCAGCCAGTAAACGCTGGAGAAACTGTTAAGTCGTTTGGCTCCTATTCAATCTCCCAATCTGTGTTTTCTCAAAACAAGTGACAGCACATGCCTGTAGTTATACTCCTCAGTGCATTCAGAGAAGATGGACCCCCCTCCTTTTATATTTGGCTCTGGTTATGCCATATGCTAAAACCATTTTAATAACGTTTTCCCTAATGAATCTACACTCACTACAAATCTATTAGATAAGAAAAAGTATTCAGACCTTTTCCTAAAGTGCCTGCAGAGCTCAGAGACAGGATCATATCGAGACACAGACCTGGGGAAGGCCATGAAAACATTTCTGCCTCACTGACGGTGGCACAGTGCACTGTGGCCTCCATCATTTTCAGATGGTAGAAATTTGAAACAACTGCAATTCCTGGCTAAACTGAGCAATCAAGGGAGAAGGGCCTTGGTATGAGGGGTGACCAAGATCCCGATCATCACTCTGGCTGCTCCTGTGTGGAGATGGGAGAAACTTCCAGGCAAGGCAATCATCACTGCAGCACTCCACTGATTTGGGCTTAATGGCAGAGGGGCCTGGAGGAAGCTTCTCCTCTGTGAAGACATGAAAGATGCTTGGAGTTTGCAAAAAAGCACCCAAAGGACGAGGAGATTCTCTCTCAGTCATCACCTGCCCAGTACTATCCCTATGGTGAAGCAGCTTGTACTTCTGGGGTGTTTATCATCAGTGAGGAGACTTTCTCAGAGTAGAGAAAAAGTTGAATGCAGCAAAAGTACAAAGATATCCATAGTGGTAAACTATGAGTGTGCAGTACCCCACCCTCCGACAAGATAAAGACCCTAAGCCTGATGTCCTTGAGTGGCCCCACCAGAGCCCCCCGACATGACCCCAATCCAACATCCCTGGACAGACCTGAAAATGGCTGATGGCCCTCATTCAACCCGATCGAGCTTGAGAGGATCTGCAGAGAAGAATGGCAGAAAATCCTCTAATCCAGGTGTGCAAAGCTCGTTCCACCAGGGTGCCATCACCGCCAGAGGTGCTTCCACTAAATACTGAGTAAAGGATCTGAATACTTAATGAAGGTTTATGTAATATTTTGGTTTCCTAAAAGATCCTAAAATTCTGCTTTTTGCTTCATCGGGATAAAGTGTAGGTTGGTAAAGGGAAAAATGATTTTAACATGAGAGGAAAAAAAGTAAAGGGGTTAAAGAATAATCTGAGCACACTGCACAGAAATTTACTTTTCAGATGAATCTTTAGTGACAGGATCAGGTTCTTAAAACAAGACAGAAGAATCTAAATCAATCCATTTTGCATTAAGAAAATAAATGATTCAAGGAGGTCTTGAAACTCTAACATTAGTGCTGTCTTATCTAAATTATTTCTTAAGATGGGTTCTTTTTGCAGGGAAGTCGCAGCTCCAGCAGACAGGCAACAGATTTTAAAATTCAGAGGAATTAAGGTCACTAAATCAAAAAGCAGCAATGAAAGAAAGAAAGAAAAGGGTCAAAAGTTCATCTTCTGTTCTCTTTTCCTGAATGAATACATGTAAGACGAAGAAAGTTGGTGTGGCAGCATCTTGTGTCGTCTTGAATTACAAGGACAATGGCAAGTTTAATCACATACTCTATCAGTTCCACATAAAAATGCCCAAACATTACAGATGCACATACTGTACAGTGGCTTCAGAAAGCGCTCAGACGCCTTCACTTTATTCCACACATCATTGTGTTGCGGATTTAAAATAGATACAATTCCCATTGTTATTCTCTTCCATCAATCTGCACTGAATGACCTCTGCTGACAAATTGTCAAAGTTTTTTTACGATGTTTTAGCAAATACAAACCTGAAATTTGTAATTCAAGAGAATATTCAGACTCTTCATTTCGTACCTTTGGCAGCTTTGATTCTTCTACCACCTTTATTCCTGGCTTTGGACAGTTTCGCCCATTTTTCCCGGCAGATCCACTAAAGATGTTCAGTCAGATTCAATGATAAGTGCTTGTGAACGGTCGTCTTCCGTTCTCTCCACTGAGGGGTTAGGGTTATGGTGAAGGTCTGGGCTTTTAGAGGCAAGGCAAGGCAAGGCAATTTTATTTGTATAGCCCGTACATGGCATCGTAACAACATCCTCTGTCCTTAGACCCTCACATCGATTGAGGAAAAACTCCATGGAAAACCCTTTTAGAGACTGATCCTGAAGCCACTCCAACATTATTTGCATCAATTTGTTGTCGTTTGAAAGGTATAGTATAGTAGGCTACAATGCTATAGCAACATTGTTTCTTTATATGGATATGTTCTGACCAAAATATTCGGATTTTGATCTTCTTCATGCTCCCAATGTCCTTTACATGCTGTTTGGCCAACCTTTAGCAGGCTGTATTGTGACTTATACTTGGTTACATAGTTTTCCACCTACTGTGCGATGGAGGCCAGATTGATGGAGAAAGACAGCCATCCTTTTGGAAAATTGCTCCATCTCTGCAGAGGACTTCCAAAGCTGTGTTAGTGCGGGCGACCCAGTTCCTACCTCCAGGTCCTGCTGGTTCCAGACTTATTCCATTTCACAATTATCGACAGCTCCTGGGGAAAGGAAACGCTTTAAAAATGGCTTTGTGACCTTATCTGTGCCTCACCACTGTTTTGCCATGGAGGTCTACAGAGAGTTCTTTGGACTTGAACTCCATTGTTGTTGCTCACTGATTGTGGGACCTTATGTACACAGGTGTGTGCCTTTCCTGAATTATGTCCAATCAATTCAATTTGCCACATGTGCACTCCAATCTAGTTCCAGAGACATCTGGATAATATAATAGGACTGCACCTGGCCACAAATTGGTCATTAAGGGCTATTGAGTGTACATCGATGTGGAAAACTGTCTGTTTTGTCCAGTTAAATTCAGATCTACACAGTAACATCAACAAAAAATAAGGGTTTTTAGCACTGTCTGAAGCCAGGGTGCGCTATAATGTTACTATGAGCATATGTGTGACTTTGATATGAGCATACCATACATTAACACAGAGAGCAGCCAGGGCTGTCATTGGTGTAGAGGGTGACATTAACTCCCTCTGTAGGCTCTCAGCGATAATCCTGTCTTTGAAGCCTGTTTGGGAGGTTGAGTGCATTTTTCAAATTAGGATTTTCAGCACAAGATTATGGTGAGAAGATACATACACACACACACTGAGGCACAGATATACTCTCCCTCGATGAAAGAGCAGTCGTCCCTGTGAACATTGTTTGGCAGCGAGGATGAAGGGAAGGATGGAGAGGGAGAAGTAAATGCCATGGCCACAGATCAGGGGATATTTAATGGGGCTCGTGTTGAATTAAAGGCAGGCATCCGTCGGCAGGAGACTGTGGGAATGTCAAAGACACACACTCACACCAAGTCACATACACACACATGAAAAGATGGGCTTTCTTTTGGTAAAAAAAAGCCCCCAAAAAACAGTAATCTGTCTGTTCAAATTAGCTATGGCCTCTGGCTCTGGACAGCAGGGCTCAGCTGTGTGTCTGTCCTCACTAATCGCATGTCCTCACTCAGCTGGTGGAAACTCCTTTACTGAAGGGTATAGTGCCTGCACACATACAAAAACCACAAACAAATCCACACAGACACTCACAAAAGGTTTGTAAAGCCGTTTTCACTACCGTATCAGATTCGTTTTTTTTCTCTTCACTGACTCTTCGACCTTACAGTTTATTTCAGCAGGAGTACTTGTCTTGCTGTTTCAGACATCAAAACCATGTCTGCACTGAGTTCTGTTTCTGCAAAGGTGCCCGCTCACCCGAACTGCTTCCTAATAGGTCAAACTTCAGCTACAACTCTCAGTTGGTAGCAAGAAGCCCACGTGATGATCTTCAAGGCAAGGGAAGCCAGCTTTATTTGTATAGTGCATTTCATGCCCAAGGCCAACTTGACATAAAGACTAATTATCAGTAGTAGCCTACAATTTGGAAGCATTAAAAACTAATGATAAATAAAGAACATAAAATAACAATTCACATTCAAATGATCTGAAAGAACATACAATGCAAATACATAGGTCATCAATAAACACAACAAAAAAGAAATGTTTTTAAGATGGATTTAAAAACATTCACATTTGGGGCTAATGGGCTCTATGCACAGCTCCACTACTTCCTGAACTTAATGCTGCTCCTTTATTTCCTGTCTTACATTATTGGACAAGAGCCCATTGTAGTTCTGTTGGTGCTTTGTGTGCTGTTTCACCCCAGTCCTGTCTGGGTTTATATTCTAATAACTCATCATTCATAGACTTAAAAGATTTAAGAACTGGAGTAAGTACTAGTGTGACTTTTCCCCCATCTTGACAAAGCCAGTTGTCTTCCTCATTGTGTAGGCCTATAGTTATTTGCTGCTGACTCTGCCTGTGTAGATGCTGCCTGCTATTCCTCACACCTGGTGGTGATGTTGTCATGCCCTGAGTTTGCCGCCACGCAGTGGCTCGGTTTTTGTGTGGCTTATTGACTTTGGACTCTTGGTTTCTGTGTTAGTTAAGTTTAGTTTCTGTTTTATTTTGAAGTTCTGTGTTGTCCTGTGTCATGGTCTGTGCCTTTCGTTTCCTGTTAGGTTCCTGTTTTAGTTTGAAGTCCTTGTCCTGTCTTCCTGTGTGCTCCCTGCCCTTGATTACCTAATGTGTCTCACCTGTGTTGATTGCACCACCTGTGTCTTGTTCCCTCATGTATTTAACCCCAGTGTCTCCCTTTGTCCTCGTCGGTTCATTGTCGTTTTTCCACCTTCCATGGTGTTTCCTTTGTTCCTGTGTTCCGTGAGGTAAATAAAGCCTTTTGTTTTCATCAAGTCTGCATTTGGGTCCTGCATCTCCCCACTACTTGACAGATGTCTGTTGAGCGTCCATTTGCCAGGTCCTTCAGAGAATAATCCTGTCTGTCACCTGTCCTGTGGTTGGAATGTCGTATCATACTGTGTCGTATCGCATCGCATCGCATCGCATCGCATCGCATCGCATCGCATCGCATCGCATCGCATCGCATCGCATCGCATCGCATCGCATCGCATCGCATCGCATCGCATCGCATCGCATCGCATCGCATCGCATCGCATCGCATCGATTTCAGGGATGGCTCACTCTGCCACAGTGGGTACACCTGAGTTTCTGTTAGACCCCAGTCAGAAGAGATGGATACCAGTAGGAAAGAGGTGTTAAGAGTGTGTTGTTGCTTCATCCCTGCAGCCTGCTGGCTCATACTTCTCCACCTTTGTCTCTCCTCAAAAACTATGGAAGCAATTACAGTAATTGATTGTGAGTCCACACCTGGCACCTGCTGAAAAGAAGGGAGGAACTGCAGAGGTGGTTTTGCGTAGTTTGATTTTGTCACCATGATAGCGTCTAAACTATAACTATAATAGGACATCAGTGTTCCATGTTCGGTGTGGTCCAATGTATTAATTTTGAGTAATACAAGTAATAACACCCAGGCACTTGCAATCAAGTCATTCCTCTAATTATAACATTGTCACAGCCTGGCTCTTACAGCCATGACAAAGGAGGGAGCAGTATTTATTTAACAGATATTCATAAGATAAGGCAACAGATCACAAATCATGAAGTGTGGATGTCAGTGGATAGGCATGTGAAGCATGTTGTGTGTGAGTGAATGTGTGGGGGGGTAGGGTGCATAAAGTAATAAATGTTCAACAGAAGAGTCTATGGCCGCTACATCGCCGTCAGGGTGCCTGCAGGAGAGGGGAAGAAGAGAGAGAGACAGAGCAATCACTAGCCTGGCTTTCATAACCTGGCCCAGATGTCACCAGCAGGCCTTGATCAGCAGGGGCATGACCAGCCAATTGATAGTTTTCATGTGACGTCACGGCCCGTATGGAACGCACCCCTGGCGGTCAAAACGATCCACTTCCCCGCTGTCCGCTGGCTTAAGACAAGGCAGAAAAACACACACTGCTCCCTGCTGCTTCAAAAAAAACCAGTGTTATGGCCCAACTGGTGTCTGATTTAACTGGTTACCGTACCGAACAACAGCTGTGCTGCGCTTCCGTCCGCAGATTTGTCACAAATTCACAAATCAAGCCGCAGTTCACACATGTTACTGCAGTGAATATGCTTTTGTGAGTGAGTAGCAGCCTGCGCTTATTCCTCCAATCTACGAACAGTCAGCGCCACACTACTCTCACTCTGCACAATACTGCACACTATGACAAAGCCTGTCATGTTGAAAAAGTTACGAACTAATGGAAAACACTCTGAAAATACGCTAAACGATATGAAAAGCACAGCTGCAGTTGTGTTGGTACTGGTAGGCTCTGGTTGAGAAGAGCAACTGTCTGCTCTGCTCTTTCCCAGAGAAGCGGCGTGAATTTGTCATTACCGGCGAAAGTTACAGGTACATTTCTACCACTTCAATGAGTTGAGAAACATTATTTTAAGTTGGAAGAACTCCAAAATGGGGCTTTTAATCAGAAACCAGTTGGGCCATAACACCGGAAATATTGGTTGCAAGCGGTGGAGGATGATGGATTCTCCACCAGGTAAATGTAAACATGGCCCAGCTCGAGCTTCGGCAGGGAACTGGTCATTTTAAACAGCTCGTATACAGCAGCTGGTGTTGAATATGGGTCACAAGTGCCCAAAACTTCCAAGTTGTTTTTTATATCTTTCCTTCTCGGCTGCTGACAGATGATCTAAGTCATTACTCGGTTGTTTGTCAATAGAGAGTCCGTTGCGCCGCCATTTTGGAATGTTGTTTTTGACCGCCAGGTGACCGCCAGGTGACTGAAAACTATCAATACAGTATAAGACGCATTAGACGCTGATTGGAACAACGCAGAGAACCCAAGAATGTTGTGATCCGTGTAGACGAACAGAGAACCAACACCACAACCAATATAAACTTTGAAATGTTGAAGCGCAAAGGATGTCAGCAGGTGGAAGGGAGAGAGAGAGAGTGATCGCACATGGTCCAGCCTTTATAACATGGAGCTCAGGTGAATTGTGCTGACGACCCTCAATTGGCTGCCAAGTCAGCCTCCAGGCCTGTGAGAGGGTCGTCACAATATAGTGAGTTGTTATTGTGGCATGTGAACATGAAACCCTGGCTTTGTAATCATCAGACATGAGGAAAGACCGAAATCAAGAAAATATTGCTTTTTATTTTTCCCCTTTTTTTTGCTTGTCCATAACAATTTGAAACTTTTCTCGTCAATATCCTATCTTGTCTCTTCATCTCTCTCCCTCCCTCTGTCCAAACAAAAACTCATCCACATGAACATACACACAGTAGAAAAAACCAATAATGGAATGAGTGGACAGAAGGGAAGATAAGTGACAGAGTAAGCGGACCGCTGTAGAGCCTCTTCTCTTCATTCGATAGGATGGTTATCAGTTTTATTTGGTGTAATGCAGTTTGTTTCTAACAGCACAACAGGCAGTTGGCAGTGACAGAACACTTTATATCACTGCTACAGCCCAGAGACGAGCAGTTTGAGAGAACAAACGGCATCTGAAAACAAAACCTCCCTGTTTCTGGTTTCCTGTTCTCTTTCAGTTTAAGTGTTAGAAACAGTGGTTATCTTTAGATTTGTTTCAACACTCGACTTGTATAACCTTAAAATAAACATTTAAACTGTTAATGTAACATTTTCATTGAAGAAAATAGGAAAAAGGATGCAGAAATGTTTCCGCTGATTCTATATCATGCACTGAAACCTCATGTAACACCCTCCCTGTGTTTTTCTCAGTCAGTTAATAAGGAATCTACTGTGAAAAAATAACAATGGCACAGGCAGTTTCTAAAAAGAAATTGCGTTTGTGATTTCAGCAAACATAGTCAGTGATACAGAGTGACATAAGAGGGAGGAAGTTAAAACGGTGGCAAATACTTTACTGCTGATGCAAACTGGACATTTCAGACTGCAGCTGCCTCACACTCAAAGTGCTGAACTGCTGTAACACACAGCGGAAATGAAAACATATTTGTCACTGACTCTAGTATCCGCGACTGCTCATCAGGGAAATTGATCATTGGATGTTTTTTTTTTTTGTTTATTTATTTTTTTGTCAGCAGATCCACCAACACTGTCGCTCCACGTCTGTCGGACTGTGTGGGCACAGACAAAGCTTGACTGACAGCTGTCTGATGCTGCTGTTTGTTTTATTCAGTATCTATTTGGATGGAAGAGGTTGTAGCTTTCACTTATACATCAGACTTTTCCTGCCTCATCAGTTCGTAGAGGAAGAGCCGCAGTGTGTCGATGTAAATCAAGTTAAATATCATATAAATTTCATAGTGTGTATAAATGAATTCAAATACTGTTTATATATTTGATGTGTAGCTTGATGTGCAGCAGCAGTAGTTTGGATGAAAGCTGCAACGATAGCATCTAGTTTTTCTACAATATGATGTAATTAACTTTTTTTTAAAGTGGAATTACATCATCTTTTCATTCTCAGAAGATTTAATACTGTTCTTCCAGCTCATTAGTGGCTTATTTGACATGCAGAAAGAAAAACAACCACACATTAGTGTTCAGTAAAAATGGCCACAACACAGTCAACAACCCACAAGTTAACACAGTTGTTTTTGCAGACTGAACACGTGAAGGTGAACCAGGCGTTTTCTCAATGAGCAGCTACATAACCTGGGCCTGGTGGTTCAATGTGGGGAGAAATAAAACATCACAGAGAACGAGTAAGAGGGAGGGAGAGAGAGGGAGAGAGTTGGACATGGCTGTGTTGTGGCGATTACCCCAGTGGAGCAGCCTCCACAGCCCATTCTGGTTTTATGTGGCCATCATCTCCCTCACATTTGTCTCCCTCTGCAGCAGAGCTACATTAGCTTCGGTGGCAAAGCTCTGCAGATATCATGGTTTAAACGCTGAGGCAGCAATGGGCTGTTGCTGGCTGGGTTTACATGAATAACACAGTTTTTTTTTTTTAAAGGTCAATCCTCAAGCTTGTTATGGCTGTGCATGTGAACAGCAGGAACAGGAAGCAGCTCCTCTGCCAGTCTGCCAGAGTTTATTTGGAAGGATTATGGTGTATAGCTTTGTTTCCTCCTCTGCTTTCATAGGAGATTATAATATGCTAATTTAAGTACTGTCTAAGTCTGAGTGATTAGCTCAGATCTATAGACTCTAATTACAGACAGCCTGAAATTAAAGTGCGTCTGGTGCTGCGTTTAGTGTCTGTACTGTCCAGTCTGATCTCTCACCTCTCTCTGTATTAACCTTTAGTTATAGAGGTGGTGTGGTGTGGTCATTTTTGCTTATAAGGTGCTTCTCGAACTGTTTTTCTTCATGAACAACAATTAAATTAGCAATCAGATGATACCATTATACATTTCTATATTGACTCTGCAGGTGTTGATATTGCATTTTTCTACAAACAATCATACAGTAGTTGATTTACCTCTGTTTACTGCATGATTACAAACCTTTAATAGACCTGTCATGGGTCAATTTATGTTCTCACTCCACCCATAGGATCTGTTTAGTTCTGTCCCCACCAATCTGTTTTAGGCCATATTTTACTTTTATTACAATGAGGATAGTTAGAGAGAGAGACACGAGGAAATTAGGGAAGAGGAAGAAAAGTACCTGAGTCAGGTTCAAATCCAGGCCGCTACAGTAAAGACTGAGCCTGTATGAGTCACCTGTTAGAGCACATCCACCATCACCAGCCTTTTAAATCAAACTGCACTGAGCACAAGGTCACATCTGATCTCTTCTCTGAATATGTGAACCTGCTCCTCAGTTTATGCTGCACAACTTTAAAAACAAAAAAAACTCTTCTTAATGTGATTAAACCTGCTCTGCTCACCTATAAAATACATGTAAGGTCCAGCTCTGTTATGTACAGTACTACAACAGCTGGAATACACCCACCCACACACACACACACATATAGTATATCAGCAGTACACACACACACACATACATCTACAGTCAGTGCCACACGCAGCTCAGCACATGCCTCGAGTGGCAGATTGTCACACTGACGAAAAAAAGAAATCTGCATATTCATATCCATCCTTTGTGTTTGGAGAATGGCTCTGAGCTGTGTGTATGTTTGTGTGTCCACATGCATGCGTGTGTGTGTGTGGTGGGTGTGCACATGTTGTACAGAAACATGTTGTTTTACTGCAGTTCTGGATTTAGACTGTAAGAGAATAATTAGAGCAATGTGACACGGGTTTTAATATTTCAGATTAGTGTTATTTTTTCACTCTTCACTCTCATGAGACTTTATAACATGATGAGACTTTTTTTTTTCTTGTTTGTTTTGACAGTGGGAAACTTCACCCTGACAGCAGCATTATGTTGGTTTTACATATGTAAACCTGTTGTATAAAAACATCCATATGTTTTTTACATACATACAAAAATATCAAACAAATCATTTCACTTTAAAGGATAAAAAATGACAACAAACAGACACAGAGCTCGACAGCAACGGCAAATAAATGAAGCATTTTTCACACTTGATTGTTTTGTATTTTTGGAGGAAACGGTGTTAGAGTCAGCAGGACAGAGCTGACCTCCGGTACAGACTCTGAGATCAACGGCCTCTCTGGCTTCTTCTCTCTTTGACTTGTATTTTCTACTCAACTCTCCAGGAAGCCATTTTAGTGTGTGTGTGTGTGTGTGTGTGTGTGTGTGTTTTTGTGTGTGTGTGTGTGTGTGTCTGGCAGCCAATAGTTGTGATCTCTGATAAGAGTAGGAAGAGGATGAATTAAAGAGGAGAAGAAGAAAAATAAATGGCTCGGCACTTCCTTTTCCCATTTCCTCTAACCACCTACTCCTCTCTTGCCTCCTCTATAATCTCACACTGAGGCTTTCTTGCTGCTGCTCTACTTTCTTTTTTTTCACCCCCCCCCCCCCCCCCCCCTCTCTGGTTTTCCATTATTACTTTCATTGTTTTCCTTTTTTCTCCATGTTTCTATGTCCTGATTTTTTCTGACTTTGTTCACATCCCTTTTCCCCTTTTTATTCTGTATTTATCTCTTCTCCCCATTGAGGGTTTCATACTTGCCTCTGTCCCTGTTTCTCCTTCTCATCTCTATTAAATATCAGTTCACCCCCATGCTTTTTTCTTCCACTCTCTCTCCCTTCATCTGTCTTCTCTGATACAGTGCTAGTTTGAAGTAGGGATGCAGTCGTCTCCGGTGTAAATCACAACCGCCACTTACTCTACTTTTCAGTCCTATTGCATTACACCATTACACACTTGTACACACACACATACACACTTTCATGGGGACATGATCTCTTCCAGCCCTTGTCACTGGTTTAAGGCAGGAGGAGGGATGGGGGCCAGAGATGGGAAACAGCCTGTTCACCTTATTCTGTCAGAGGAGGGCAGTAGCAGAAAATGTGTGTGAAAAAGCACAATCCCCCAAAACATAAATCATTACATTGTGAGGTCAGAGTCAGGTTAGGCCGAGGTTAAGGTTCAGGTAAAGGTTAGTTAAGTAGGCAATACAGTAGTTATGGCTGTGTGTGTGTGGGATTCAGACAGAAAGAGGATGGGGAATCGGATAAGAAATACATACACACACAATTGCACACACACACACATACAGAAACCACCAAGATGCACAAAGCACAGACACACATACACAACGCACACGCCTGCGTAAGAGTGATTACACTTCTCCAGTCCTTGTCCCGCTGACTGTGGAGATTGGAGTTTCCTTTATAGTGCCACTTCAGTGTCAAGGCGACATTGAGCGCTCATGAATCCAGAGACAAAGACAGAGGAGAGACATGAGAGAGAGAGGAACAGGAAGGAAGTGACTGAAGGAGGAAAGTGTCAAGGAAACAAGCAGAGGGAAACGTTTCTATACATCTGGGTCTGTTACTGTAGCATTTCATTTAAAGTTGTGCAGCACTTTGACCTTCACCTCTGCAGCAACCTTTGGTAACTACAGAGCATCATGTTGGAAAGCTGCCACAGAGCCTGTTGCAGACATGCTGCAGGGATTTAACAGCATGTCCCAACAAGCCTTTAGATCCCCTGGGGGTTGCCCTGGGAGGAGATTGAGGACGTGGACATGTCTCGGGTGGTTCACTCAGTCTGCTGCCACCGTGAGCTCAGTGAGAGAAGGTAAAGCACCTTTTTTTCTTTTTTTTTGCTGAACAATTTTCAGTGTCTCAGCTTTAACCACCCAGGATTAAGATGTCATTTTCACTCAATCCTTAAAGAGGAGCAAAATAATTAGTCTCAGTCTGGACATGAAATTGGGGTCTTTTAGGAGGCTTCCCACACAATCCAGGAAAATGAGAGATGATGTCATTTCGTTAGAAATCACCCCATTAGACTCTTTATAAGACCACTGTAATGGAAATATGTCTCTGTCACCTCAGGTGAGTCCCTGCACATCTCAAATTCATGCTGCAAAATTTTGTGAGATGTAGTGACGAATAATTTAATTTATTATGTTGCCAAACCTCTTTTCAAAGGGTATTGTCATGACAACGTGTTCATGTTTTCTCTTTCGGTGTAGGCTACCAAACTGTCCTGAATATAAGACCCCAAAACCTATTTTTGTCGGACTTGTTTTGTGGTTTAGTGAGTCTTTTCGGAGACAGGAAACAGTTATAAGACCTTTTAAGATTAACTTAACGCTGTTCAAAAGTTACAGTAATGAGTTATATCACTCTACAGTGTTGAGCTTGCACCTAATCTTGTGTGTTTCCTTCAGCGCTAGCATCTTTTATCTCGTCATTTTCCTGCCTTGTTGCCAACTTTATTTCCGTCCTCAAAAAGCTGGTCACACAGTGTAAACTACACTGACACATGCACACACACAGTTAGCAACAAGCTGGTGAATGTGAAAAAGCAACAACTAGAGAGCTACGAAGACCAAGGTCGATTTGTCAGACAAGTTATAGGAGCCTGTGAAACCAGCAGGAAAAATCACATCTTAAAGCAGAAGTTAGCGATCCGGTCGTTTTGGCTAACTTCTTGTCAGCCGATGGAGTTAGCAGTCCCCGCCCTCGTCCCTACGTCACCACATTCATGCGCATCCCTTGGCTGCACACACACAGAGGGCCGCCCCTTTATGCCGTTCTCTCTCCTCATTGGATAAAGGTTGTAGGATACAAGGAAGTATAAGAAGTTTTCTCCTCGGCTTACAGCAAAGCAGAGTGACTGACAGACCCGTGTTTCAGACCAAACACTCTATATAAGTGATTGCCGTCAGAAGATTTAACTATTTAAGACTTATATTAACACAAACATTCCGCTTACTTCTGCTTTAAATATGTTAAATTCAAAATGATGCATTCGTGTTGCATTTGTAGCCATACCATGATAACCTACATTTATCATTTGTCTATAAATCAGCTACCAGTCACTTAGCAATACTTGGTTCTTGTTTGAAGGGACGTTTGTTCTGATGTTGTTGATTCACTCAACTCTTTCTAGTTTCAGCTTCTTTTTTTTTTTTTTAGATTTACCGTTATAAACGAGGACATTTCTGGGGACAGCTGCAGCCAGGGACAGACCACCAAAAACGGGGACGTCTGGTCACCTTAGTTTTGACAGATTTACCACATTTTCTCTTCCTTGGCTACTTGGTGATTTAGTCTCTGCCATGTCTGTAGCCGGTAGTAAAAATGTTCAGAGAAAGATTTAAACCAATCTGGTAAAATAAATCAGAACATATGGGAGTCCTTGGGGCGGGGTGGCTTACTGATATGTAGATTTTTGCCCAAGAACGTTTAAAGAAACAATCTACCTCCTTTCATTATGGGTCTTGTCAACTTTTTAGAGAACAGAAAAAAGACCAAAGTGTCTTATATCACAGAGAAAAAGAGAGCGTGCATGAAAACATTAAAACGAATGCTTTTGGGGCATTGTTGAAAAAGAAAGAGAGAGAGGGAATGACGGCCAAGAAAGAAGAGGGGAGAATAGAGAGCGAAGGGGGCAACTTTCTGAAGATAGATGAGGACATAGGTGGAGAGGAGAAGGAAAAGGGGAAATAAAGAAGGGAAAGAGGAGGCGAGTGCTCTTTTAAATGGAAATTGGCTCTCCCACTGATGGCTGGGACGAGTAATGACGACCCCCCTGACTACTTGAACATGGTGTCAGCATTTTTCACACACACACACACACACACACACACACACACACACACACACACACACACACACACACACACACACACACACACACACACACACACACACACTATTCACATAACCATCATCTTCAACCTCCACACATCTACATGCAAGTAAAAACATGCAAGAACTGACTGATCACACACACAAGTACACACACTCATGCACAGCCCCCAGTGCTGGAGAACAGCATGAAAGTGTGATGATGCATCATTTTCTTAAGCACCTCTATCCGTCTTCGTTCCCTCATGCTCTGCTTTTCACAGCCGTCAGTTGAAGGAAGACGCTGGGAACTTACCTCAGCATGTATGTCTGCACATACACATGTGGACATGTCTATATATACTCTGAGTTTATGCTGCAAACACAGAAGAACTGAATGAACATCGACTGGATGTGTCAGTTTTACAGCCACAGCGGTTGGTGAATCTCAGTCTGGTGGAGAGATTAGAAAAAAAATAAGACATGTTCCCTCTCACAGCAAGTAGGAGTCTGTATAAAACGGTTAATAAACTGGAAATCCAGTTTAATGATGACTTTTTAACTGGACCTTCCAGAGCTCAGTGGCCATGCTACGATGCTTCTGCAGAACAACTTCCCAGATTCTGCCTCCGTCTACTCGAACTGTGAGCCTGTGTGCACTAGATGCCTCCAACAATTTGATTAGACTCCAAAATACCACAGCACTGATGTCCTTAATCCATTTCACACAAGTATAAAGCTGTCTGTATTATAACATAGAAACATTTAAGGTTCAGAATCCTTCAAAGAAAGCAGAAGATGCAGGCACTTAAGGCAGAAAGACCAAAGATAAAGCTTGTTACTGCAGAGTGACTCTGACTCCAAGGAATTATGTTTATGTGCAACTAATTTGCAATGGAAAATATTTGTTATAGAAAAGACAATTATGACTGGATTAGTTTTCTATTAGCATAATGAGATTGTTTTGTTAATGAAGAAAGTTGCAAACACATGAATACCGAACATTTTACCAGACAGTCAAAATATCTGATCTTACAGTACAATATTCACATGGAGTTATTATAAACAATTTCTGACAGGGTTAAAGTTTAGAAAAAGACTGTGAGGATGGCGTTGTGACTGTGGATGCAAACTCTGATTTCTGGTGTAATAGTTGTGCATTTTGTTTGACCACAATCCATTGCAATGACATCTTGTCATCTCTGCTGGCATTAATAAACGTGGGCCTTCATGAATTAATTTTAAAAAAAAACAACCTTTGAACACAACCCAGGCTACCATGAAGATGGTGAAGTTGCAGGGTCAAACAGAGAGATAATTAGCCTATATTTTATATACACAGTGGCGTTCAGTTGCAACATGTTTTGTTTTATGACAAATAGAAAAAGCAAAACTTGAGATCATGGTTCACATCCTGTGTGCCTTTTCACCCAGTCAGGTGCTGCAGGAAGTGGGTGCACTTGATGCATTGTTGGCTTCAGAGATGTATACTGTATATATTTAAAAAAAAAACAACAACAGCAGATACAGATCGGTGTGGTGTGAAAGAGAGTGTGAAAAGCTGTACTTCAAAGTACCATGATTCAGCATAAAAGCATTATAAATAAACTGTTGGTGTGCTTCAAACACTTGCTTCCCCTCATGACATATAATGATAATAATCAGTGCAGTGCTGCTCGTGTCAAATACAAGCCATCTGCTCTGTCATGTTTGTGCTGTTGGCAGATCATGTTGCACGTTCCAACTCTAGATTTCCTACCTACACAGAGACGCTGGTTTGATCACGTCTTTCACTGAGGAGGAGACCTTGACTTGTCAAACACTGGTGTACTAATATCATATCTTAACTGTAATGTCTCACTGACATGATGGAGTTAATTGTATTGTCTTGCAGGGATATTGCAAACACTGTAAAATATTCTTTGTTTGTCTAATGACTGACTCTTACCAATATTGCTACTAAATAACTTAGTTTTAAACTCCTCTCTATATTAGTTAAATGGATAATTTCCATCTGGAGCCCTGCGATGAGTCCAGAGAGTTTACTGTATTCTCCCGGCACCCTCCTCTTTTGTTGTGTCTCCCAGGAAACACGAGTAATTTCCATGTCCTTCACTCTTTATTAGAAATAATCCTCGAACACGTTTCATGTTTGCCTGACGATATCCAAGTTGCCAGATTGTGTATATGACAGACAATTTGCATGCATACGTCAAATCATCTGTTACCGCAACCTGGCAACCTCACAGCCCCGATTCAAGTGGTGTGTGTAGCTGCTGCTCTTTGTGCAGGCAGTAGAATATCCTGCATGTTAAAAGCCCCGAATGTTGGCAGCTGTTCATGTTTTATCAAGTGCAGTACATTTACACTGACAGGAGGCGATGAGTCGAGCACCCTATAGATACAACACAGAGAAATGATGACGGTTACATCAAAGTCAAGTTTCAGATCATAAAGCTGTTGACATGTAACATCGTCATTTTTTCACATGAAGGTTACAAAATAAGCATAAAAACAAGTTCACTTATGCTGCCACTTTTTATTTTATTTTATTTAATATTTTCTTTCTGCAGCTGTTGTTGTTGTTTTTTTAATGATCACAGGAGTTTGTACTTCTGCACTGGTGAACCAGCTCCGCCTGGTCGTTTTCATGTGTGCCTCACTTCCACTGCCTCTTCCTCTCATATTCACAAAGAAAGGAACTCTTGGGTGTGCTGTGTGAGTTCCGTTCGGTGTACTGCAGGCAAGCACACAACTCAATAGAGACCAAATAGCTTCCTATTAAACCCACACTGCTTGTAAGACAGCTGGGCTTAGTGCAAGTCTGTGTTCTGAGTTATTGTGCCTGTGCACCAGCAGCGATGTGTGTGTGTGCGTGTGCAGTGAGTGCATTTGTACTTCTGTCTGCTTGTATGTAGGCATCTGAATCACAAGGTGCCACTTCTTTTTTGTCAGATTTTTGTGGTTGGAACGGAAGTCTGTGTGTGTGCATGTGTTTGCCCTGTTTGTACTGTCAGGAAGCTCCTGCTGCACCTGTGAGTGATCATCACCAGCAGAGACGTCCCACAGAGTCTCTTAAATAGGAATAAATTATTTAGCAGGGGCACAAATGCAGCTCAGCAAGATTACAGGGCCCACTGGTTCATACATGAAAGTAAGCCTTGGAAAATAAAGCCTTTAATGATGGTTGGGTGTGTATGTGCATGGTAACAATGCTTGACATATAGAAGCCTGTCAGCCAACAAACTCAGCATTACAATATACACATCAGCTAGATGTGAAATGGTAAGGTAATAATATCACAACGTAAAATGCATCATATCACTCAAAAATCCCAACGATCCACCGAATTATTACATTTTTTGTACTGCAACATCCGCATTTTGTAATAATTTGGTGCATTATGTGAATACGTTTATTACATATTGTGATTTGTATTACAAAATGCGGCGTTATTACATCATGAGGTTTTTATTTTTTATTTTTTGAGTGATTACTGTAAATAAGAATGAACAAAGTTTCAGGTAAAACCAGAAACCAAATCCTGCAAGTCTTGGGTGGTAGGCCCAAATGGGCGGGGCTTGGTGACTGCTTTGTTGTGACATCACAAATTAAACAATGCCTTGATGGATCATTTTAAGGCTCAGTTTCTGAATACAGGCTGTGTGAATTTCGCTCTGGACTGAGGCTTTGATACTTTCACAGTGGTATATAGGACCTAGAGCCGCTTTATGATTAAAAAAAAAACATGGACATATGAAAGGATATATTATGGGACCTTTAAAGTATCATAAAAGAACAGTTATTAAAAATGCATTCATGTTTAAATAGCATTTTACTTTGAAGTGATGTATACTGTACAGCTGCCTATATTGCATAGAAGCTCAGGCATTATCTTATATAAATGTAGCTGTGTAAACTGTATTTATTTCCCTATATACTGTACAGAAGTATAGAGAACCATAAAATTAAAAAAAAAAAACTCACATTAAGCACAAGTACCTCAAAGTCCTATGGACAGTACTTGAGCCAATACACGACATAACACCAATATGTTTACTCTCCTTCCTTGCATTATGAAATGCTTTTACTTTCAATATGGTGTGGGCTTGCATAAAACAGTCCATAAAATAAAAGTCTATAAAGCCTTAGTGTACTTAACACAGAGAGCAACATGAATACGATGCCATTATGTCACACAGTCATAAACCGGTTAAAGGCTGAACTGCCAGCAGAGCAGAACAATTCATTACAGTCGTCTGCATGAAGAAAGAAAGTAAATATCTCTCCAGCATAACAGAAAGGCACAGTATTGGTGTTGGAGAATCAATACAGTGCAGCAAGACATTGTGTTATTTCATGAACTAATACAAGGTTTCGCTGGAAAGTATCTGTGGATAATTTCTTTTATAACCAGCTAAGGACAAATGCGTCAGGGAGGATGTTTGTTTATATCTTCCAGAAATCAAAGTGCTGATAAAAGGTGTCACTATATCAAAGATTTGGTACAGATTCAAGACGTGGATATGCATTTTTGTTTTGTCATTGGAAACACACTTCACCACAGTCCGGTGGGTTTTTGGCAAAACACCTTTCCCATTACACCGCTGCAGTGTTTTCTATTATTAAAGATAAACGCCACCGTCAAACATTTATCAGTGGAATGAGGCTGTTTGTACGAGCCTTATCTAAAACTAAACTGCTTTGCTTGGTTGTGAGTTTGTCTCTGTTCATTTTCCTTTCTCTTTTTTGTTGTTGCTAACAGCTCATATTCATACTTCAACACCCCCCGACCTCATGTCTAAACATCGAGGGGAGTTGTGTCTCTAAAAGAAATGTTGCCTCGTGGTGGGAAGGAACATCTGCTACTCTACTCGGTCTTGTGATTTGTTGTCATGATCTTCTCCGGCTCTACTCCTCATTTGCCTCCTGACCGATGACCCCCATCCCTCATTATATTTGAGGCAGTGCACTTCACACCCTCTGTTTGCATTCATCATGGCTTCTGTCACAGTGGGGTCACTCCATTGCTGAACTGGGTCCATTACCTAGCGTTTTACAGTAAACCTTAATGGGTGCCGTCTAATGGGAATCAGTGTGGCGTGATAAGGTGTGGCACTAGCTACACTCATATGAGGATGATTTGAAGGAAGTGTAAAATATCATACTGGAAGGGTCACAGGAAGTTTCTGGCCACCTGGCAAATTTAAATCCAATATTCAGTCTCTTTTTGCTCTGTTTTTGGTCTCCCCCACCAGAGCCTAAGATGCTGAGTCTATGAGAAAAGTCAATAAAACACAACTGTGATTGGTCATATTTCCACTGAGTGGTGATAAGTACATTATCTGAGGGTTTTCTACTCTTGCTAAGACCGATTGCTAATATCTGGCATCAACAGATGCTGTTTCCATTTCAATTTAGTGATGTCTTAGCTGTTGACGCATGGCAAGAAGGTTCCTAGTTCTCTGTGTTGAGTTTGCATGTTCTTCCTGTGCCTGCATGGGTTCTGCAGCTTCCTCCCACAGACTAAACACATTATGCACATTAGTTCAATTGACAATTCTTAAGTACCTAGGTGTGGATGGGAGTGTGTGAGGTTTGTCTATATTACTGTGTCTCAATTTGAGTACTTAATACTTAAAGCAGAAGTAAGTGATATTTTTGTGTTAATATAAGTCTTAAATAGTTATATCTTCCGACAGCAATCACTTACATAGAGTGTTTGGACCGAAACACGGGTCTCCCAGTCCCTCTGCTCTGCTCTGAGCCGAGGAGAAAACATTGATCGTATCCTACAGTTTTTATCCAATGAGGAGAGAGAACGGCATGCAGGGCTGTTTGTGCAGCCAAGGGACGCCGTGAATGTGGTGACGTAGGGACGAGGACTGTTATGGTGCGTTCAAGGAAACTCGTAACTCGTGTTTTTCCGACCTGTGAAGTTGTACCAGTTCGATCTGGTACGAGTTCACGGGTCGGAAGTTACGAGTGGCCGTTATAGTGACTTTCACAGGTAAAACAGGTCGGAAAAACACGAGTGGGTTGCCTGGTACGCTACAAAATCGTAAGTTGTGACTTGAAGCTGTAATTTACGGTTTCAAAAGCCTGCCTGGAACGCAGCATTAGCCAAAACGACCGGATCGCTTACTTCTGCTTTAAATTAACTATTTTGAGTATGTAAGTGTGTCTCAATTCACAAGTCAAAATGCAGTGTACTGTAAGTACCCGGATGGTTCACTCAAAACGGTCCAAAACCAGGGACATTTCACACCCTCAACGATTGCCGTCGTGGGTACATAGCGGAATATAATAAATCAACATACGGGCAGACAAATATTATCCGCCAGTAAGTGGAGCCAGCTGACGAGGCAGCGACTGCATTATCTCCCACTCGCATTAAACAGGTGGTGCACACATGCAAAAAAAAAAAAAAAAAACATAAGAAAAAAGGAAAATCGCTATTTAAAAAAACAAACAAAACAAGCTGGTAGATGTGTTGACAGGCGATAATAGCGGTCCAAAAAGAATGAAAACATCGGCAACAGTTGTGATCGTTACATGTAGCTCGGTAAGTGCACAACGACAGTATTCAGATTCAGATTCAGACAACTTTATTTATCCCCGAGGAGCAATTCGGTTCAGCAGACTCAGTTTCGTTAAAAGACGATTCGATTTCGATTTAAGACAACGCTAACCGTTAAATTTGTGCACGACAGAAGTAAGTACTGTACATAATGCGCATACTGTAATATACTACATTACAGCGTACTCATGGAAGTATTCAAATTGAGACACAGCATCAGTGTCGGCCCTGTCCAGTGATTTGCTCCAGCCCAACCACAACCCTACACAGATGAGCTCTACAGCTGATGGATGGATCCTTTGATGAATAACTCCATTTTCCATTTTTCACATTTTAGTTTTTTGGATTTTATGTATTTCAGTTACTTGTATTGAAGTCTGTGGTTTGAAATTGTGCATTAAGCTCTTCCCTCACTGTGTCCGTCTGCTGTTTAGTTCAGAGCAGGTAGCCTACTGTAGTTTTCAGCTTTTAGAGGGTTTTCTCTGTAAAACAGCTGCATGGATGTGATGCTTTGACAGCTAAACAGTGAAGTCACTGCAAGATGTGGAAAGTTAGTGGGTGCCACGGAGTCTGTGTAGATTTATCACTGTGAGTGACCCCTCTCATATTGTCACGCTGTATTGATTATCAAGGCTCAGTCTGTCAGGAGCCAGTGAAATAGAAAGAACCCACAGCTGAGACGAGTGTGTGGGTTCAGACCGACGCTGGCTCAAGTGCAGCAACATAATCTCACTGTTAATCAATTTTTCATGCTCTGTTTTTTTTTATATTGCTCTAAGCTCTCTATTGTACTAGGCCCCTCCAGTAATGTTGGATAGTGAGGGGTAATGACATAGCAAAGTAAGAATTCCCCACAACACTTAAAAACCACCTGGAAATAAACAGTGTCAAGCTTCAGTAAACGATTTGATAGGCCCACAGGTGATCCCAAAAAAAGCTTTTCAATTGGGGTATGAATATGTAAATTGCATATTCTAGCATTTTTGACAGAATATATCCATATGCCTGAAACTAGTGGGATTAGTGTGAATAAATGCTGGTCACTGCCTGCTGCAGACAAATAAACTCCACTCCACTCTGTGTGAGATTAAAAACTATTAAAAGGTGATGAGAGTACAACCCTCTTAATCTGTCCTCGGAGTCCGCACCGTTTATTATCCCTCATGTTTGTCCAATGCTCTCCTACCCATAAACCTTAATCATCCACTTCCACACTCAACCCAACCTTTCCTCAACCCATATCTATATGCACACTCTGTCCGCAACCCATTACCCCCTCATTTATCCTCCACTTTCCCACCAAACCTTCCCATGAATCCGTAACCAGTGTCTGCACCCTCCGCACCCTCTGCACCCTCCCCTCTGTGGATGTGGAGCCAGCTAGGCGGCGTTAAAGCTGAGTCCTCAGGTCATTTTACTCCCAGTTGTCCGTGGAGTGTGTGATTACCAGGGCAAACTGCTACCCACCACCACCCCCCACTTCCAGCCTGAGTCTGAGAGCGGCAGCGTTGCTCTCTAACTCAGCATGGTCCGGCAAAACAAAGGCCACAGAACACATCCAGCTAACTCCCACTGCCTATCATGGTGTTAGTAGCTTTTAGTATGGACTAATAATCGCTGCAATCATTATAATAATAGCAGTAGTTTGGACCAGAGTGCTCTGGCAATGATTGCTGCTTTTTAAATTATATGCAGGGAAACAGTACGGTCGATCACCTCATAAAATTCACAGATTAACATGTTTTAATCCCTGTTTCCATTATAACATGTAACTTTTCCACATTAAAATGTCCAAAGATGACTGTTTGAGTTGTGTACTTAAATTATCTGAATTTTTTCTTCATCATTTCCTGCTCACCTGTCATTGACGCCTTATCCCCTGTGAATTTTTAATCCATTTTAAGCCACATTTTTAAGGTACAAAGTGAAAAAAAATTATTTGCATCTAAGTTATCAGAGGAAAAAAAAGCCAGCAGGCAAATGTTAGGCAGCTCAGCTCTAAGACATCCTGTCACCTTTTTTTTTATTTATTTTTTATGCCAGTTTTACCCCCCTGGTGATTATATAATACTGTTTATAATTCAGCTGAAGGGATCTGAACTGAGAGAAGTTTACAGTAAAACTGGCGAAGACAACAACTCCCATGATGCCACACTACATTACACTGAACAGACAATGGTGTCGATCTTTTCATCTGACTCTGAAGCGACAGAAAGAAAAAGTATTATTATCCAAAATGTCAGATTATTCCTTCATTGGCACGGTGGAAAATTTATCAAGGTCTGAAGCCAGGCCTCTAGTTAATGGTGAGAGTAGAGAGAGAGAGAGAAGCTATTGAAAGAATAATCAATGAAGCGTTTGCTGTGAAAGTTACGAGGAATCTTTTTAAGAACTCTCTCCACATCGCCAAGGTTAGCGATCCGCTTTAGCATCAAACACAGCCTAAATGCTGCCTGCTGTTGTTGCTTTGAGCTTTCAATGTGTGTCATCAGTCAATGCTGATGCAACCCTCTAAGGGCTCCGCAGGATAAGGTGATAGATATATAAAGGAGCAATCAACAGATGAGAGGACAGAGGTGTAGACAGCGCACACAGGCACACAGAGCGATGTGGCTACAGAAATATACAAATCAGCAGAGCCTCTCCTTTTGTGGTTGTGTCCCTTTTTTGCGCTCATGAATGTGCTTTTGTTCTCGTTAAGCGCGCACCATTGTTTGTGCCTATTCTCATCACAGTGGCTGACAATCCCATAGTAACAGTGGTTCGGCAGCCCACGGTAATCGCAGCCTGGCTGAGGTAAATCAACTACAAAACAGATGCAGTGTGTGTGTGTGTGTGTGTCGGTGCTAGGTGCTGAGTGTGTGTGGAAGCGAACATGGCAGATTTAACAGGTCGCAGAGCAACAAAGAGCCATTCCTCCTCCTTCTCCTCCTCTTCCCCTTATTTTTCTTCTTCTTCTTCTCCTCCAGTCAGTTCGCCTTCAAGTTTATGGCCCCAGCTCCTGTTTTACAGCTGGACAGACAGAAGGACTGGTGGCAGCAGCATTAAAGGGAAAGAATGGTTGAAAGCTGGACGCCCACTTACTGACTTCCATATGTTTTTTTTGTATCATTTTTATTATAAAAAAAGGTCTAGGATCTAGTAATACTGTGAAAAGGTGTCCACAGAGCTATGCACACAGCCTGTATTCAGAATTTAAAACCTGCCGTCAGGATTTCTGTTACTTTGTGATGTCACAACAAAGCAGTCACCAAGCCCCCCTCTCCCTATCCCACCTTTAAAGTCCCCCTAAAGAAGCATTTTAAAATTTGTAAAAATGCTCTGGTATGACTATTTTTTGAATAAAAGTGCTTTCCCACAAAAAAGTTGGTTGAAAAAACGCTCAAAGAGGCAAAAAACATGTCTACTATTTCTCCCTTATTGAAAAATCCTGATTCTATGAATATTCATGAGTATGCAAATGCTTCATAACTTGCGGCCACCCAGAGCCACAGGGTTGCTCAGTAACGGCAGTGCGCGTCAGTGGGGGCAGGGGAGACGGAGGGGCGATGTCAAAACATGAGGCTTGCACTGAGATTCGAAACCTGGTCTCCCGCATTTAGGGCGGCAATAATACTTCTCAGCCATGTAATCCACTGATACTGTTGTTGAACATCTAGCTGTATACGTAGATGTGAAGTGTCACCATCACAGTGAACAACAAATGAGATGCAAAAAAACCCCATTGGTTACTAGGGATTATGACGTATTAATCCCGAGTGGATGCTGAAAAACTGAATATAGACACTGGCTTTAAAACTGCATTTTCAAATCTAAATTGCTCAGTTGTGGCTGCATTAGCGATTTTGCTGCTGAAATGTATGGTAGTGTAACGGAGGTCCGTGGGTATAGTCACAGTCACGAGGTACCAGTAAGGAGAAGTGACAGGGTGTGGTGGTTAGCAGTACTGAAATTAAACTCACTCATCCATAAAAGACGTGCTAATCCACTCGCTAAGTGGTCATTGACCTCTTGGCGAAACGGTTCGCCCGCGGCCATTAACATGTTAATAATTTCAAAAAGTCATTTTTTGGTTTAGGGGGACTTTAAGGATTTGGTTTCTGGTTGTTTATACTTTTAATGAATCACAGAGAAAAGAGTCAGAAGAGAGTCAAAAGGCCATCTCTCTTCTGATTGGCTGACACCAACCTGTTGTTACTAGAGTTTAAGAGAAGTTTAAAGAGGAGATGAAAAACCCACACTGAGATGTTTTTTGTTTCTTCAAACTGAAATGCCATAACATACCATGTGTGTCAGGATATAAAGAGTGATGTCATTGTATTTGTCACAAGGAGATACATTATTATCATTTATACATCCTCTGGATCTATCTAGCTGGTACAATTGCAGTTGCAATTTCTAGAGTGTTTTATTTGCATGTTGGATAGAAATGTGGGAAATAAAATCTTGGAAAAGTGTTACATATAGGACCTTTAGATTTTGAAGTGCTTTTTAAATAACGAGTTTCCTGCAGTTATCATACAAAGGAAGGGAACTGGAATGACAAGCTTTCTGGTAAGAGATATGCCAGGTGCTCCTTTTTATGGAGATAATGAGTGAGATGGGCCAACTGTAAACAAGAATCATAAAAACACTAAACTGGCAACATCGTTCTGCAGCTCAGTCTCACGTTATCTCTGCCAGAGACTGTGCAGACAAACACAGATTCACACCAACAAAGGCAGGGAGAGCGAAAACATCATCGCCGCGCAAAATAATA
This sequence comes from Trachurus trachurus, assembly GCF_905171665.1. Lineage (NCBI taxonomy): Eukaryota > Metazoa > Chordata > Actinopteri > Carangiformes > Carangidae > Trachurus > Trachurus trachurus. The sequence goes on from NC_139892.1 coordinate 11,648,112, forward strand.
GCCTGGACGGAAAACACAATTCACATCTGACAGGACAGACAGTGACAGGATAATGACTACTGCCACTAATGCAGGTACTGGACTGCACTCCAACAACAATGCAGCAATTTTATTAGCCGGGGCCCATTCTGCCAGAGGGATATTGAGTCGTGATGCCAGAAATATTGGTGACAGTGAATGATCAGAAATGGAGTCTTTTCTTTCCTTTTTTTTCATGGAAACTTAAATGGATAAAATGAGGCAAGACGGTAACAAAAACATGCAAAATAGGCTTGTGACAGTTGGATAATAATCTGCACCGTTCAGCTCCTTCTCTCTGACTATCCTAACACTGTCAATCCCTCCACTCCCCCTTTTTTTCCCACAGGTTGGAATAAACGAGTGGACTACGAGCCTGGAACGGGCAGCAAGCAGCTGTTTCCTAAGATGCACCTGGAGACCTGTGGCGGGCCGCTGTCGTCGGTGAGGACCACGGTGGAGCTGCAGACCAGCCACATCGGGAAGGGCTGCGACCGGGAGACTTACTCTGAGAAATCTCTACAGAAACTCTGTGGTGGGTTCTGCAAAAAAAAAAAGACAAGGGTTTTCTATTATAAGATGAAAACCGTAATCATCCTTGTGTGACCAGACTGAAAAACAGAGTGCATATCTGGCATGTAGCAGTGAATCACATGAGAGCTGGACCTGTGGCTGTTTGCATGGTGGTGGATACTGTATGTAAGAATACACAGCACACGGCCGATCAAAGGTGACGTCAGACTGTGGCGGCAAACAGAAAGTTAACGCATTCAATTAGAAGTAATTTAATGCGTCGAACCCATGGTTTGAACGCCGGGGTCAGACAAGGCCCGCGGCTCCGTCTTCTGCCATTTTTAAACCAACATCTAAAAGCTCTCGGCCGGTGTTGGCTTCTCATCTCCACTGGTGTCCCTGGTAAACCCCTGTGCTAAATGAAGGCACCAGAATTTCAACTTAAAGCTGTGTCACTAATGATGTGACAGAGCGAGGGCATTAGCCGCCCCAGATGCTACCACGCTTTCTCCTCAGTGACTGATGAGCAGCCAAGCTGCCGTGTCGGTGCCCAGAGCACCAACAAAGCAGCCGAGCCTACCCACTCCCCACTCCCCGTCCACACTGCACCGCCAACAGGGGGGCTGGAGTCATCATCTTTGACTAACGGCCTTCACGAGCCCCATTCCAGCTCATCTGAATGCATAACATCCCCTTGCTGCCTCCCCAGGCTCCCAGTCCATGCATGGTTTACCACTAAAGAGCCCTTTTCAGGTATCTCATAATCATTATCTGATAGGGAATAGAATAAATTGTAATTGCTTTTTTAAAGCGCAATCAATTTGAGATAATGTACAAAGACATCGGGCAAGAAAAAGAGGCTGTGACTGCGTCCCGGAGAAGTCGATGCGCATTTATTTACTGAGGGAATCTAATTACTGGAGTCACATTGGCATGAGTAAGAGGTGGAGAAAAACGCAGCTCTAAAGACGAGACAAAAGCATCAACCAGTGTGCTAATGCTGTGTTATTAGCAGGAACAAACAGCTGCATGTTGCATTTGTTTGCCTGGACAAGGGGGGACATGGCGAATTCTGACATTGGTCGTTTTTCCCCCCCCTCAGAACAGCGTGTTTTTTTCCCCACGCTGCTTTGATTTATCACCATCCGTAAGCTGTTATAAATGATTTATAAATGTGCTTTAAACACATGAAAAACATTCTTCATTGTCGCACGGTGGCAAAGATCGATCGGCAAGGGCACGTCAAATACGTCGAGGACCAAGGTGAGCGCTTCGGCCAAAAAAAAAAAAAAAAACGTTTGTCAAGGTGACAGTCTGAACACACAGATCGTTCAGGACGCTACGTATTGAGGTTAGTGTGTCAAAAGAGTGATGGAGCTGCTTTTAAAGGGAAGAGGAGCAAAAGGGAACGGGATGAGTCAGTGCAAAAGGTGATGATAAGTGTGTTTTGTCAGGACATATAGGGATCACTCTAAACTTCCAGTGATTGGCCCGGCTCACAACAGACACTATATCCTCCTCCTCCACGGCTCCTCGCCGCGTCCTTTCTCCTCCTGTTATCATAGCACTCGCTCAATGTGTCCCTCTGTTTCCAAAGAGGCACATTTTAGTGGTGAGCTATGTTCTGAATTTGTGAACGATGACTCACATCTCTTCCCCTTTGAAAGTCAGTTTCATTTGCTATGAATCAATAGCCACATCCTCTATCCATCTCGCCCCATTGATTACATATTAAGCCCCGCCATCTGCCTTACTCATAAGTAATCATAGCCAAGGTTAGGCCAATATACGCTGCATATCTGCGGTGATTGTTATTGACACGTCTCTTCTGTCGCACCTCTTATTTTGTGACCCGCAGGGGCGTCATCGGGCAGCACTGACCTTCTCCCTGCCCCCAGCGCCGCCACCAACTGGACGGCTTCCCTGTTGACCGACAGCGGGAGGGACAGCGACCTGATCTTCCGCTTCGACGGTCGGCAGGCGGCGAAAATCCCCGACTGGGTGGTGCCGCAGAATCTGACGGACCAGTTCACCATAGCGACGTGGATGAAGCACGGGCCCAGTCCCGGGCTCAGGGCGGAGAAGGAGACTCTGCTGTGTAACTCCGACAAGACGGGTGCGTAGGAGTCACTGCCTGGTGTTCTTAACAAACCCCCATGACAAGAGCAAAGCCAATAATGAATTGATTGCACCTCTTTGTGCAGCCACTGTCTGGTATAAATTGTGTATAGCTGCCTCCTCAGTGAGTTGCATTGTTGCACAGTGTGACGCGTTCTTTCATTTTAATGGATATGGCCACTGTGGAGAAGTTTTAGTCAATCTCTGCCAGCAGAAATACTCAATAACACACCAACTGTGTATTAAAACAGATCTGAAAACAGTTCCCAGCTAATTCTTTGTTTACCTATTTGTGAAAAATGTGATTGATTTTGAAAATATAGCTTTCTATTTGTTTGCAGTTTAAATCTGAAGTTCCTAAACAGAATAGGGAAGTGCAGTCTTCAGCTGAGTGTCCGTCCAGGTTTCATATCGGCGTTTTCTCATGCGAGCCTGTAATTCTGATTACACCACACACCACAAATCAAGTGAGTGGATTAGTCGATGCCGGCCGGGCCTGTGATTTGGGGATTTTTAGTACACAATTACCAGGACGGTCCAATAACTGGAGACATGGTGGCACATCACCAAAACATCTGGGAGCAACAGGAAGTCAGTCATTCTTTTCCAAATGCAGCTCACGGCGGCGGACAGAGATTTGGGCTCCATCAGTAAACAATGACAGGGCGAGTGGGGCAATAAAATATTCTCTTATTGACCACAGTCTGTCACTGCCTCTTTCAGTTTATTCCTCTGTGTCACAGGTAGTTAGCAATGCATAGGACAGATTATTCCACATACGTATACACGCAGAAGAAAATATTCACACATTTCACACAATGTAGTGGCTAATTGTATCCTAATAGTGGAATAATGAGGTTAGGGTAACTACAGTACATGTTATCATCTTACACATCATACATAGGCCTACTTGATACACATATATGAACAGGCAGGTTCAAATACGTGTTTCTGTAGGTGGAGAGAATGTATTTCCATGATAATACTGTCCATAAGTAATAATGGCAGAATGGATGATTATTTTCATGATGGGCTTCAAACACTCTCTGTAATAATTAGGCCTGTCAAAGTTAACAGGATAATAACACGTTAATACAAATTACTTTTAACGGCTCTATTTTGAAGCACACTTAACCCACGTTCTGTTATATTAACCTTTGATCGCCTGACCCATAGTTTGAATCAATTGTCTCACAGCTAAACCGCTTGAGCTGACAGTTTCCACTCAGATGGAGCCGGCATGTTATTATTTGAGCGTATGTTGTTCGTTTGAGGGTTTCTGGACAGTGTTCGTCATTGTTTTTCATTATTATAAAGTTACATCAGCACATTTGACCATTATTAACACTTTGGCAATTAACTATTTTAACCAAATGACAGTGCCATTTATAATATAGCGCATCAGATGGGGCTCTGTGGTCAAACAGTGTGAGAACCACTTCCCTAAGTCAACAACATCATGACACTCACACCAAAAAAAGGACGAGTCTGTTATAAATATCCCAGTGAAACAAGTCGATGTGAGTCTGTTTTAACCCTGACAGTGAGAGGATGTAATGATCTGATCGTCCTCCTTCCTCCCACAGAGATGAACCGTCATCACTACTCGCTGTACGTCCATAACTGCCGCCTGGTGTTTCTGCTGAGGAGAGACTTCACACAGGTGGACACGTTCAGACCGGCCGAGTTCCACTGGAAACTGGAGCAGGTAGGATGCAAATGTTTAAATAAAAACACATACAGCAGGAAAATCCACATCCTTGGTGACCTCGGTTCGTGTACTTCTGCTCACCTTTGCAGATTTGATAAGTAGGTCATGAGTCAATCTCTGGATTAAACATCCACTGGGATTTCTTATCCACTTACTTTAAATCTACGTATGTTCGTCTGTATCTTGCACTAATGCTACAAGAAATAACTTAGTTTGCACCCTTCCACAGTTTGTGTCTTTTTGTGTGTGCACACACTAACTTGTGTGCATGACTACTTAGAGCTTGGTTGCGCTAAAAAGCCCGACCTTTAATTAACCCCAATTAATACAGAGAACTCTTGTATCATTCTACTTAATAACCGTGGAGTTTTTAATGACTTTAGTGACTTTTTTAAATATTTAAAGCCTTAGTTATTTTTTTATTTCTTCCTCTCGTCTGACGCATTATGTAAAGATTTCTCTTATAAATTAAATATATCTAGAGATAAAACGCTGCGTTCACTGGCATGGGAACAAAATTTGAAATAATTGATTGTGGGGTCTTTTCTTGGTACAAAGACGTTGGTACTGTATAAGTAGAGCAAGACTGGAAAGACGTCCAAAATTGGATCTCTGTATTGATATTAAAGTTAAAATATGCAATTTTGTCGTCACTTTAGATTCAGATTCAAGAACTCCAAACAGTGAGTTTATAAAGTGTGTGCAGTACATGACAGAAATGTGCTCTCTCTATGGACATGTTCGTGTATGTGTGTGTGTGTGTGTGTGTGTATGTGTGTATGTGTGTGACAGCAGCTGGGTGCTGATGGAAGATCCTGTCTTAAAGTCAGACAGGTCACCTCGACATTTGATCTGGGGGGGGGGACCCACAGCTGAGCCAGGGCCAGTGTGATCAGACAGATCACTGGTGTCGCAGCGAGAGAGGGTTGTGTTGTGGAGGCGGATTGTGTTTTTTTTTTTTATTCAGATAAATTTCAATTAATTTGGAGGAAACATATTCACACAGTGAGTGTTTGTGTTTGCTGACCTGGTTTGCTAGCAGCTTCATACAGTCCAAACACAGAGTAAATTAAATTCGATCCGAGCTGAACTGATAATGAAGTTCTTTTTTCTTTTATTATTGTTTCTCTAGCAGAGATGGTGACTTGAAAACCTACATTCAGAAAATTTACATTAGATCCTGTATTAAACAAAACACAAAGATTCTTGAAGCCACAAAGTTAATTATCTTTCACTGAGAGGTGTGTTTGAAAACATACGTTAAAATGACAGACATCGATAGCAGACGTGAGGCTCATCAGCTGTGAGTGCCTCTCCAGTCGACTCTGCTGCTGATTGCATCACTTCAATTGCACGACTCACATTCTCTCAGTTAATCTTTCATTCATGCCGTAGAAATAATTCAAGCTCATAAAAACATTATTTCTGGACAGGGCCCTTTTGGTTTTTCGATCATGTAGCTGGTAAAAAAGAAGTTGAGTCACATTTAGTTGACAACAGCTGTTACTTCAATATCAGACACAAAAATACTACCGTATATAACAAATGTATTATGTTAAAAATGGAAATAAACAGACTCAGTAATATTAAAGAAATGTCATTTATTTTATTTATTTGTTCAATTTGATGCCTAATAATTAGTCTCTACCAAGGCAGCAGCTACAGGCCTCTGGCAATAACGATAACAACACAAGCAAACGGTAAAATAATGATGACAAGTAGCCACACATCCAGACACACAACAGTCAGGAAAACATTTTCTTAAATACAGAAATACCTCTGAAAACAGCAAGTTGAAAATATATCTATGGGAAATATTCTTGCATATTGTGTTGTGTAGCAAGAATATCGCTAAATATACTGTAAGTGTGTTGTGGTGTCCTGCGGGGGCGTGTCATAGAAGGAAGGTACTCCTATAGTGGTCGTCCAAGTTGGAACTACATTTCCCACAATGCCAAGGAAAGCAGACAGGGATGAGGGATTGGGAATCAAGGCAGAGAGGAGACAGACAAAGGGAATCTGGGAAACACATGTGAGGAGATGAAGAAGAGACCAGTAAAAGGAGCTTTGAGGCTGACACCTTGTGACTGGAGAAAGTTTTTGAGTAACTGTTGGTACAGGACTGCAGCCTTTGAAAAGAGACTTAAAAGAAAAACCTTATAATCTGAAATAGAGCTATAATTGTTTGGTTTAAACAAAGACTGGTCATTTTGAGTAACTAGAGAAGCATAACTAAAAGCTCTACTTTCTGTTGAACCCTTCTTTTGGTCCGATTCCCTCACACTCTCCACATGACCAGATGTTACAGTGTACCGTTATAAAGTACCCTATGGTCTATTGATCAAGTAGACCTACTGTGTTAATGTAAACCTTTGTTTACACTTCGATTCGGTGGATCGAATTGAATGCATAGTTTGACAACAGTAGCTTGTTATGCTGTTTATAAAGACTTATTTATAGGTTATTCTTTATAGCTGTGAAAAAAGCTGTGTTTGGACTTACAGTTGTCATATTGGTTGCGGACTGAGAAGTTGGTGAGTAGATGATGCATTTTATTTCCATTTGGACTCTGAAGTTAACATGAGGATTCACAATTAGAAAAGACAATTTCTGGTTTTAGATTTGGTGTACCTAGCGTAGCCTGCAGTTCATGAACCTTCCTCCCACCACTCTTTCCAGAAAACTCCCTTTAAACTCTTTTTTTCATCTTTGTTCTCTTGTTTGTTGGAAGTTAACTCTCTTAAGTTGTTCTAAAGTTTACACAGTCACTGCTTTAACAGAGAGTTGCTGGAGGTGAGTTCACTCGTAGCGTAGTCTTCAACTTAATGTTTTTTTCTTTCTTTGATTAACTTTAGGTGATAAAAGTTTCTAAGGATGGCTGCGTTGTGTGTGTGTGTGTGTGTGTTTGTGTGCAAGCTGCACAATAGTAAAGCACTTTTTAAAAATCTCCATCTCTTCCTTTTTTTTGTTACATCCTCTTCTTCATCCTCCTCTTGTTAATGGTTGTCTCTTCAACTCCAGGGCATGAAAGGAAACTTTCATTAAGTCGCTATCTCCCGTCCACCTTGTCTCCACTTCCTCCTCATCTGCTAATGTCCTTTAAAACAAAATGAACCTCTGAATAGCTCCAACCCAGAGAGCTCCTCCACAGAAGAATCTCCTCCTCTCCCCCACGCTGGTTCATCACAGCAGTGATAATTAATTTACAATCCAATCAGGCATTACAAGCCACAATATAATGACTGGAACAGGAGGAAAAAGAAAAGATAACTGCAGATATTAGTTTTACCTGCTAAAAAAAACAGAGCATGCTATCTCTTATTACCAGACGCAGTGGTTAGAGGCAGTGTGGCTTTATATGTACAGGCCTATTGTCTGCACTGTGATTCAGTATTTTTAAGCTTTGTTATCTATGCTGCGAGCATTGTTGAGCGAGATGGCCTGAGGTTTTTTTATTTTATTTTATTGGCTTCATTGAAGAGCTTTTGCATTGAGCTCGTATTGAACACGTCTTTTGTCCGCCGTTTCGCATTCTTTAAACGCAGACTTTCATTCAGGCATCTCAAAGAAGTAGGACCGTCAATCTTGAACATGTTCTCTGCATGAATGAGCCTCTGCATGTGTCGGAGCTGTGTGGAAAATTGGATGTGGTGTACACATCAGTCTGAAAAATAATATCTGCCACACGCAGGTCATAAGAAGGAGAAGGGCTCTGTCCCACTGAAATAACTCATTTAATCACAAATTGTCTGGAAGTTAATTAAAGAGCACAGTCTAGTCGCAGTGTGGAGGAAGCTGCCTGATGTGTATGTGCAAGTTTGCATGCGAATAACATCATACAAACAACTACAGGACATACGTACAATAAAAGCTTCCTGTAGATGTCTGAGACACACTGATAATAGATAATAATTAAGGAACCACTTATTTGAACCAGAGACAGTTCAGCACAGAGGTGGTGAATTTAGGATTAATTTAATTTAAAATTAGCTTATACATCTCTCTTCCTATTCCTTTATTGACATTATTATGATCATTATTGAGCAGTTTTTGCCTTCAATCAATAGGGACAGTACCACACAAACAGAAGATTATTCAGATTTACCCATGAATCCTTTGATTTAAAGTTAAAACTGAAATAAAAACGTGTTTCTCTGCTAAACAATGTTCTTATTGTTATTGTTGCGAAACTATTTTGGGAGTGTAAAAAGAGACTATCATTAGACTGATATTATCTTGTACTGGGTTGGTCAGATATTAGCTAGCAGATAAAAACAGCAGACAGAGAGACATTTCACACCTTTGGTGCATTTTGTAATTTGTTATAATCTTTTCTTTCAGAGCATCTTTGGCTGAAGCTTCCTCTGTGTGACTCACGCAGACGATAATGTGCCTACAACAGTTAGACACAACAGAAAGCCGGTGTTTCCAGTGCTGCAAATTTAAATACACTGCATAAACAGCATGTAACAAGTTAAGATTAAATGTGAACAGAAGAAAAATAAAACAAGCTTTCAAATGCAAACGATATAGGGAAGAAAAGGACACTGGTTGTAGTGCATTAAGTGCAGGCTCTGCAGTGGAAGCATCCACTTTCTCGTAATTGGGCCCAATTAGCGTGACTAGCGCTGAAAAGAGCGAGAATTATCATCACAAATAGAAATGTACCAGCATTTATATTAGTCTGTGACCTAACATACATACAGGTCAGTGGACACAAAAGCTACTGGAGCTCAGAAAATCTCCCGAACATCTTCATGCACCACACTGAGGAGGATGGAGCATACCACTCTGAGAGACGGGGGTGCAGAACAGTCTAACTGGTTTAAAATGAAGCATACATGACATGCAGAAGTCATTTAAACATTTTTTCATGGATGTATTCATGTTGAAGAAAGAAGCAGCACTAGTAAATGCAAATACATGGCACAGGTTTACATGAGCCGAACCTGGTTAAACAATAACTGCCCATAAGACAGATACGTAACTTTACATTCAGACCAGTGGCAGAAAGGCTGGAAAAACACTGTTCAATTAAAAAAAAACTGTCCTTTGTATACTCAGGTGTTAGTTAAGATGCAGTCTAGGCCTGTTTATTATTTTATTTGTTTTGTTTTGTGTCTAAGTTTCTGTGAGTAAACAGTGGCATTTAGTAATTTTGGGCATTGCAAATATGGGATGTGCTCTTAACCACTGAGCACCCCCAACAGTCATTACCAGGTCACCTGGACAGGAAGTTACTGACATAGGTTATTGTATTCACCACTTTTGAGCAAAGTGAACACATCCTTTTTTTCCATTTTTCTACCTGAAGATTTACTGGATGTGGATTACAAACTGGACTGTTTCACAAAAAATCCAGGAGTGAGAGCAGAAATCTGAGAGCAGATGTTTCACCACAGCACTGAAGGACTCAGACTGAAGCTCAGGACGTTTGTGCAGCAACAGTGTGTCTGAGTGTATACAAACAGTTTTGTGCAGGAGCAGAGAAGATTTACTCTCGTGCAGGGTATATTTGAGAAAGAGGGCAGGGTGCTCAGGGAGGAAATAGTGCTCTCAAAAGGAAACGCCACGCTCTTGAATAAAGATGGGAAAGAAACTCCATATTTTTCTGTCATGTTCCACATTTCAAGCCGCTGTTCAGTGGTTCATGAAATGCTGGTAGGATACATGTTTGGCCCATTAGACCCATAAAAGATAGTATTTCTGTTTGAGGCCAGCAAATCTTGGTTGTCAGTGGTGTTTCATTGCTTCTGTGTTTCTGCAGAGTTTTATAACATGCCCCACGCAGACAGATAAATGGAAATGCGGGGTGTACAGTTTGAACAAAGCCTGTGCTGTTTCCTCATCTGACAGGGCAGAGTGACTTTGGCAAGAGGAGAAAATCAATGAGAAGTTACCCCGAGCCTTGAAGCTGCCAAAAGAGCAAAAGGAGGGGGGGGAAAAGACTGAGATAATTGAGATCTAAATGATGTCTCCACCAGGAGTCTAAATTGAATGTGGAAGTGACATTGTTGCCTTCGGCCTACCCGTGAAAAACAGTTTAGTTTTTTTTGTTGTTGTTTTGTTTTTAGGGAAGCAATCAAACAAACTCTCATGGGGGGCTTTTTCTGATTTCACAGTGGTCAGGAAATGGGAAATTTAATCAGTAGCCTCCCATGTGGTGTGGTACATATGATAAATCTGCCCTGTGTGTTCTGAATGAAGACGAGAAGGTTAAGTAGATGAGACAGCGGCAGCACGAGTGAAGGTTTACTCACATTGTCTGGTTTATACTCCAACATTTAGAAAAGCCTGTATTCATGATGTGAGGACTTCCTGTAACTTTGTGATGTCACAACAAAGCAGTCACCAAGCCCCTCCCACCTGGATCTACCATCACACATGCGCTAGGTTGAGTTTCTCAGAGCATTTTACAAGAGATTTCTCACATGAGCCAATTAGAGCGGAGCCTCAGAGCTATTTCTCCTCTGATTGGCTCCTTGGCCTGTTGTTACTTGAGCTTAATCTGCTCTCATGTGATCCATTGGAGGCTTAAAGTTACACCTTTAAAGATTAGTTTTACAGGCCTTTGTTGAGATGATGCATTTCACTATACAGTACAGTATAAAATACATACAGCACATAAAAGTGATGTGATGAGTTAATTCAGTCCTGGCGATGTCTAATTTAGCCTCTTGTGGCCGTGAGGCCTGATATCAGTAAACCAGGAAAACGGTCATGAATTTCCTAATACACTATTTTGTGTGAAAATCCTGTAGAAATAATCGAGGCTCATCTCCAACTCCTCAGAGATTAACCTCACTCCTCCAACTACAAACGGTCTGTGAGGATAAAAGCTTCAAATCCAAATGATTTCCCCCCCAAGTTTGAATATTTTTCTAGTTTCACAGCAGCATGAATTTAAGATGTGGATGAATTTGAACATCATGGACCAAGGCATCATCCTGTGAGAGTAAAATACAAAAGACTTCCCCCGTCTTCATACTGTACCATTGTAATTCTGTCTTAAACAATGACAGAGTGTCCCTTCAGTCGTGACAATAAAATATTGGAGATGGCGCATTTCATTCTTCTCTCTCTTTTTTTTTTTTTTTTTACGAGCCACTTGGCATGATCTTCCTTACACGGTTGGGGTTGCCTCGTAACAGGTCCAGGTTTATTGTGGAAAGAAAGATCTCCTGAGCACCATCCAAACACCGAGCATCTGGCATTTTCAAATTGCTGATGTGCTGCTGTCGGCTGCTGTCGTCTGAAAAAAAAAAACGCTTGTTAGTAAACTACGGGACGTTCGGGGACCTGCTCCTCCAGACGAGCTTGTGAAATGATGTTGTTTTTGCCACGATGTTGGTGGTGGTTGTTGTTGTTGTTGTTGTTGTTTGCATGAAAATGGTGGCGGTCTACACAACATCTGTCTCGCCAAGAGAAGGAGGAGATTGTGAGAAACACACACATGGGAAGTCTCCGAGGACCAGACTTGCTACTATGGAGCTCACACACCAGCACCACAGGCGGAAATGATAGCACATGCAGCTGTCTCCGTCTTTGCACCAGATTAATGTGCAAATGAGGTTGGTGCGTTTTTTAATCCACAAACACAGCATCACACACACATGAGTGAAATAAGCAGCATGGTGGTGATTTTAATAAATGTCCAAAATGTGCAAAAAATACATAAAAGAAATCACAGTTTCTGTGTTTCCTTCATCTGCTTTATCCTCAGACATCGGGCTACAGTAGTGGCCTAGTTAACAAAGAACAAAGAGCCTCAGTTTTTCCGTTTTTTTTTTTTTTCTTCCTTCCATGTTTCAGCTCAACAACCGACAAAGATGTTTTAGATTTCCATATTTTACACAAATCCTGCAGCTGGTGTCCAGCAGCAAGAAAGAAGAGACATTTATCAGATCCCTGTGTGTTGTCTCTTATCTGTGCTGCTATTTTACCTTTTCTCAGTGACACACACACACACACACACATACACACACACTCTCTCTCTCCTCATGGGAGGGTGTGTGTTGAATGATAGATGACTCTTACTAAAGAGCTCGCTAAATTTAGAGCTCTGCTGCACCACTGGGCTCCAAAGTACATGATGGGCACACAGTGACACACACACACATGCACATCTCTCTCACGCACAAACACGCACGCAGGTTTTTGAAGGGTCATCCTGTCTGTCTGTTTGAAGTGCATGCAGTCTTTTGCCTCATAGACTTTCAACCTTCGATACTTGTCCTGTCACTCCACCTGAGCCATTTGTCCACGTGCACACACGCACATACAGATCTGTCATACTTTAACTTATTTGTTTTTTTATTAGCAAAAATCAAATGTTACTTTCATAAATACGTAGTCAAATCACACCTGCATACAAATGAAAGCTTTCTCGTACCTTAGGATGAGTTACAAGTTGTTACAAATACATAAGTGGGCGACGCACCGAACCGAGGCGGCCATGTTGCATCGCCATTTTTTACGTTCAGTGGCAGCGTGACCGTAGGTAACCACGGAAACTCACCGGAGCTGTCGGCTCGGGGAGAAAGTTTTCCAGGTAGCACCTGTTAAAACTGTCACCACTGTGTAGTGTGAGGAAGGACGGAGGCACTGGTGTTGCATTCAGGTGCAGTCAGGCAGACGGCCGTCGGCAAACCAACCAGATGTCATTTTATTCGAAGAGAAAGACGGTAAAATTGTTTTGCCTCGTGCTGGCGGACCACTTGTTTACATAGACGCTTGTTTATCCTGTTACATGCAGCGTCTGTTGTCTGTCTGACGTCTGCCCGATTTCATGTGAATGCAACATCAAGAATACGTTCGGATATGCAACCGCACCGCTAGATGGGGGTAATTCCTACATACTATACCTTTAAGCTGTGTTTCCATGTGTCATCATCTAAATTTGTATATAATCGTCCACACCTGGAAACCTCCTCCTCTGGTGCTTGTGCTGCAGATATCCACATTAAAATGGAGGATTTATTGTGAGCAGCGGAGTCGCCATCCATGGATTTTAGATATTGATTGGTCGGCCATGCAAAATAGCCTTGTTTGTATTCAGGTGGAGGTTCTCATTGACAGCAGGGATCGATAATCAGGGAAAGATGAAATGACAAAGAAAAAGGAGGAGATAGGGGCTGAGAGAAGGAAGAAAAAGCGTCAGAAAAGGAAGATGAAAGAGGAAAATAAAGATGGGGAAACTGCTCTCTGATTGGTACACATCATCATAGACATAGATCATATTGGAAGGGGATGGCAGAAAGACACAGAAGCAGTAGATAACAAAAGATTGATATCAGTCTGATATCCCTCAAAACACAATCTGCGCTCCATTTGAATAATAATTAAATCATAATTTCATAAGCCTAATTGAAGCAGGCAGGTTTTGTTGTGGCGATCCTCTCACAGTGATTTTACTCATTCATCACAGACATTATCTCATCTCATCACATTCTGCCGTTCAGCGTCTCTCAACCTCCGCCATCACCGTCTGCATCTCAAATGAAATCAGCCTTTTATTACAAACAGATTTTGCCGAAACTGCATTCATGCATTTTCCCCGTCATTTCTATTTCTTTCACATCCCACCTCTCTGCAGATAATATTACCTCTGCTTTATGAGAGTGGGAAGGGAAATACTATAGATCTGAGATAGGTGGGGATGCTGGAGAGGCCAGTAAATGACAGGGTGGAGGAGCAATGGCTTTTATTACTGTGCCTGGCTGTGAGTCTCTCTGTCTCTCTCTCTTATTATGTGTGTGTGTCTCTCTCTCTCTGTGTGTGTGTGTGTGTGTGTGTGTGTGTGTGTGTGTGTGTGTGTGTGTGTGTGTGTGTGTGTGTGTGTGTGTGTGTGTGTGTGTGTGTGTGTGTGTGTTATGCAAGTTCACACTTCACAGGAGCTCAACTCAAACTTTAGTTCACACTTTAAAATGAACTAGTTTGTGTTCATTTCTTCCATTTTTTAATGAGCTCCTCTCAGATTTTCTCCAACCCCCTATTACTCCCCCATCACTGACACAATACTGCAGAATCATAGACAAAGAAAGTGCATATTTTATGACTTCATTTACAAATATTTATTTTTTGTTATGGGGAAGTGATATTTCTTGCTACGTCCAACAACATTAGGTGACAAGCTCCAGTCTTGAAATCTGTATTACATTGTCTGAAGTCAAGTGAATCTGTTTTCAGTAAAAGTCCCTCCAGCGATTTAAGACAAGTACCAAGACCAACTCCAAGCTATTTGAAGAAAGTACAGCTTCCTGTTAAGTCTTAAGCTATCTGTGATAAGTTTGTGACAGGTGCAAATCCCCTGTGACAGTTCATGTCAAGTCTTAAAATGGTCAAAGTGTGAAAAATCTTTCTTCCTTTGGGACAAGTCTCAAAACACCTGTCCCAGCTCTCGCCTCGGCGGCACCACGACAGAAACATAATTCATAATATCTTGTTTATGATAGATAAGACTACACAAATGCACTATATAACATTATCCAGCGCTCCATGGATTGCCTTACCGCAGGCTTGGTTGAAATGAAATGCACATGGCTAGCAGAACTTGCATAGTTCCCCTTTAAGGCCCAAATCCTCCTGTGGAAAATCCAAGTTTTAAGTCATTTGGGAAGTCTGTCTTTTATGATTTATGTTATTTGAGATTAGTTTGATAATATTCAGTCATATCTTAAAGCTATGGTCAACGTTGAGAAAGACGATGAGAAAGTTTTGAAAAAAAAAAAATACTATACACTGTATGTCTATGGCTGAATTGATCAGGGCCTTACAGTACAAACCGCTCGTAGTTTCAAATGCGGAAGAGGGTCAGGACAAGGAGCAGGACGGTGTCAACTTGAGCGAGGGGATTGGATGGAGGGTACGAGAGAGAGAGTGCAAATTTGAGCATGGAGAAACTCCAGACTGTATGGCTGTGATTGGTCAATTTTTTTGCAGGCCTGCAGCCGCTAGAGAGAATGGATTTTTTCTTGGTTCCTTTTGCTCTTCAATCCAATTTATTGGGCCAAAACCACCACCTAAAAAATGTTAATGATAATGATCAGTCTTTCTCAACGTCGACCATAGCTTTAACAGGTCAAGTCACAACCATGGCATTATGTTTAGGTCTCTTTATTCCAACTTGAGTCAAGGTCTCCTATCTACGTACAGCTCTTATATATTAGTTCTGTGTTTGTGTCAGTATAAAGGTTGAATTATATGTCCATTGATTAGAGCCGATTCTTTGTGTCTTCCATACAGTATGTATAGTATCCTGTGTGTGCGTGTGTGTGCTTTGTGAAGCAGTTGTTCACTCATTGTCCTCTCTGTGTGTAGGCGTTTGTTATTGAGCATCAGAGAAACTGGAGAGCTTTGGTTTCACTTTGTGGTAAACAGGAGCACAAACCCCCAAATAAAAGAAAATAACAGCCCAGTAAAAGCTGCTACTCGCTGCCATTCATCATATTAATCTGGACAAAATGGGTTCAGTGAATCCCCTCTTCTCCCACAGAATCTCTCCTCTTACCCTTCGCCCTCTCCTCTCCACCCTTTTACTTTCCATGGGTTTCTCTTTTTTTTACTCTCTCCACCGATTTGTCTCACTTTCTCACCAAATAAGACTCTCCAAACTCTCCTCCCAGACTTTCTGCCTACCCAGAAAGTTTTCAAGAGGGGAAAAATTTATGTGCAAGTGTGGCTCTTGCCTCCGACTGGCTAAAGCACTTCCTGAATTGAGGGTTGCTGTCAGAATGTGCGGCGAAGATTTATTGTGCACATCCCACCCTGACCTTAAGTGTGGTTCGAGAAAAGGGGTGAGAAGGAGAGAATTGAAGAGGGGGGATGGAGATGGAGAGGTGGAGGAATAAGTGAGCCGAGCGGAGGGCTGGTAAATTTGCCGTAGGAGTATCGGCAGTGCACATGTTGTCAGGGTTTGGGTAATCAAGACGAGGCGTGTGATGGATGTGGTGTGGCACCAGACGAGATGGCACGATTCTGCTCCCCCCAACAACACCCCCCCCCCCCCCCAGTCTGTCTCCTCTCACCGCTCTGTTAAAGGTCTGTGGCAACTTTCACCGCTGCTTGGTTTGTACTGACAGTTAAAGCCTATGGGACCAAGCCTTCTTTTTTTTTCTTGCTGAGGTTGCTGTTGTTTCACAATCTCTTCCCACACACACACACACACACACACACACACACACACACAGTCGTACACATTACCTCAATGTCACAGTCTTTTACTCCATTGTGATATGTGCTGCTGTATTTAAAGTAGCATGTGCAGATATACTGTAGCCACCAGGAGACAGTGACTCACTTCGTCTGCCAAACTGATGCAACACACAAACTCGGCATCGTGCATGCATTAATAATGAGCGCAGGCCTTCCTGGGAAAACAGCAAGGTTTTACCTTCTACACTCTATGATTACTGCACTTGTGTCGACCGACCAACAAGTGTTGAGCAGCATCGGCACGGGAACCACCAGGCAACATGAAACTTTTCTTTGGAGCTCGAGTTTATTGATTCATTCTCTATGTCTCTGGAGAGTGTCTACATGGAAATAGGTGCAAAGATTTAAAAAATGTTCAAAGCAAGGAGCACTACGTGGACTCCTTTCTCAAATCTAGAGGTGCTCTTTGGAGAGGGATGTGGAAAACAAAGAAAAACTCCAAGGCACTCTATTGAGTTAGTAAAAATGCCTTTAATTAATCTGGCATTGTTACAGTGACATGTTTAAAATGACTACGACGTGTTTCAGCATTGAGCCTTCATCAGGGAGTCAAACAGATAATTCAGAAACACCTAGGTCTTTTGTCTTGGTGTTCAACCAATGACAAGCTGCCACTCAGTTGCTGTGACCCATGTGGTCAGCAGCAATTTCCTGCAGAAGGGGCTTGGCCATAACCCACACCACAGGTAACAAGGCTGAATCAAGAAAAAACAATGGTCAGTATAGATACATTTCAAATGCATAAAGGGTGCAGATAATCAAAATACAACAATAGATAATGGATAAGATACAACAATCAATACAACAAAAGATACAATAAATATAATCATGGACTAGATCATACAGGTGCAAAGATTTACACAAATAAATGTATCAGGTGCAGTGCAGTCATTATCAACACTGTCAGCATGCGCTCACATGCATAGAGCACTTTATAGGAACACCATACTAATACTCAGTAGATCCTCCCTTTGTTGTCAGTACATGCTCAGGCCTATTAGATACAGTCATGTTGTGTTAGTCAGACTAAAACCGACTTTCCTGAACCATACAGTACATGTACATACGTACATTCACATACATTCCTGCATAACTGAGAGAAGCTTAGGAAGAGGGCATATCGCCACCTATCGCAGCAGAGTGGGACTTTGGTGACTAAACCCATTCCCCTGCTGTACTTGAGACATGGACAGAAGTCTAATTAAATTCCCTAGTTGAGCTCTAAAAAAGATCTAAATGCACTGACTGGCTGTGGACCATTTGGTTTCTATATCAACAGGTGGAGTTACACTTTACTGGCCTCTCCAGCATCCCCACCTATCTCAGTTCTATAGTATTTCCCTTCCCACTCTCATAAAGCAGAGGTAATATTATCTGCAGAGAGGTGGGATGTGAAAGAAATAGAAATGACGGGGAAAATGCATGAATGCAGTTTCGGCAAAATCTGTTTGTAATAAAAGGCTGATTTATTTGTGTAAACATGTGGATCTAACCAAAAGTTACCAGCCATCTGAAAAATAAAATGTAAATGATTCATGTATTGAATCAATACGGTATGAAATTCATCCCACATTTTTATAAAAACGTCATGTCTTACTTTACAGTCGGCGAGTGGATTAGAGAAGTTTGTCGATGAGCAGACGGATGAGATCGGTGTGCAACCGGCAGCTGTACATATGATTAAAGAAACTATGATTGATTGGTGCTTAGGGGCCTATAAACATTCACCACATCATTACACCAGCAGCAGCAGCAGCAGCAGCAACAGCAGCAGCAGCCAGGACTGTTAACACCAGGCAGGTTGGCTCTGTGGCTTCATGCTGTAGAAACTGCTGCTCACTGGGGTTTTTTTTTTGGTTTGTTTGTTTTTCTCACCATTCTGAGTGAAAACTCCTGAGACTGCTGAGTGTGAAAATCCCAGGAGATCAGATGTTTCAGAAACAGTCAAAGCCGCCTGTCTGACACCAGCATCCCCGTCAGTCACTGACATCACAGCTCGTCTCCGTCCTCATGTTTGATGTGATGCTCCTTTATCCACCGCACAGCTGCCACATGATTGATTGATTGATTGATTGACTGGATAGTCTCATTATGTAGCAGGTGTGCAGGTGTTCCTAATAAAATGCTCATTGAGAAAAAATAATTTATCCGCGTCACACCAACGCCAACTGTTGCCATGGCACCAGTTGGAGCTTGTGCAACGAGTGGAACCAACGCCACAGAGGAAGTGACCTGAGGCGACGCTGTGAAGTTGCAATTACTCAAACAGGAGAACAATTTAAAGTCATTTTCACTGTGTTCCACAGTCCAAACAATTTTCATAAATAATGAAAACAGTATGATCATTTCAACCACTTATTTTTTTGGCAGTCTTTCTTCACAGAAAGTTAAAATGTCTCACGACGCCCACACGCACATACTGTACATCATGTGCACCTGCACACATGCAGCGCCTCACTGCAGACTGTGTCTTTCTAGTTTCACAATGAGTGGAAAGAACATTTTTTGTCGTCTTTCTTCTATCTGATACGCTTCTTCCCCAAGGTAGGGGGGGCGAAACACGCAAAGTCATGCTGCAGTGAGAGTGTTTTTCGAGGGCACTCCACAGAAAGGTTAAGTTGTTTACCGTGTTCAACGTGAGCTGGTCACAAACCACAACAAAGAGCTTCTCACTTCCAGAGATTTTTCGGGCTCAGTGTCGCTATTTATGTCTGTACCAGTCCTCCCTGCAATATATCAAACCTATGTGCTGACCAGACAGTGTAGAATGAGAATCTGTCCACATCTGGCTGATTAGACCTGTTTTCTATTAATACTAATGAAGCTAACTGAGTGACAAAGATGTTGTGTTTTCTGCCTGTTCTCTGCCGAGAAGCTTTTATTGTGAAGCAGCAACATTTTGCATCAATGGTAACTTCTGTTCCTGACTGAACCTAAAGATCACACACAGCACACCTTTTTTCTTTTTCTTTTCTTTTTTTTGGTTAGTTCAGGTTGTTTGAGGTACTTATCTATAATCATTGTATTACCTGCAGTAGATTCAGATCAGCATGCTCCCACTTAACAGAAGCAGCAGGGAGCATCGGCACACTGGAGCTGAGCTAGTAGCCTTTTTTTTAAGTGTGAGCTTTATTTTGAAAGTTTTCACTGCTTTATCCTCCTGTCAAACAACTTTTTGCCTAGAACTGTAATTTTTTCAAGTTAAAATTAAGTCAAGTTAAGCTTAGATGTGATAGGTCAATGGTTGAAAAAAAAAGAAGTAGTTCCAGCTGTTTAACAGAAAGATAAAGTGGTGGTTATTTTCAAAATAAAACATACCATTTAGCTTTTGCAAATGAACCTGCAGCTATGGGAGCATGCTGATCTATAAAACTCTGACAATAAATAAATACCTCATACAATCTCACATCAAATAACCCAAACTATTACTACTAAGGAAAATAATACAAAGCCAGTTAGCCTGTACTCAACAGTATGCTTGGAAACTTCCCATAAAACCGGCATCTAACGTCTCTGACATTATTTCACCGGCTCATATGTCCTTGGCGGACATCACTTAACCCAACTACAGCCAGGATTTTGATTGTTTTGCTCTAATTGTAGCCTGAAGGTGTGATTAATCTGAACACTCCCTCCAGGCTCCTCTGAACCTTCAAGGCCTCAGTTAAAGTCCTGCGCATACTGTACACAAAGTCAAGCCCCCGGTGCCAGTGTGGGACTTTAGTGCTCTCCTATTGAATTTAAAGCAGTGAAATAAATGCTGCGTACTTGCCTTTTTTTACTTTATAAGTCCAGACTGGAGAATAAAGGAATTAAAGGAAGATTTTTTGGTTCATGTCATCTACCTCAGGAACAGAGCTCCTCTATCCCATCCATGCAGCATTAACTCAAATACTAAAAACCCAGAGCACTGTCTCTGTACAACCTGTCCCAGAATATCATAAAACACTAGATGCTGATACAGACGCTGTTAATTCACAGTGGAAGCTACAGCTGCAGCTCGGCGTTGTGGGACAGCTGCTGAGACGCTCAGCTGAGTTTCCAACCGGGGGTGAAATGAGGTAATGACAGTTTCTGTGAGTGAATATTCTCAGTTTGCTAACAAACCCAAAGCGAAATACGTTAGGGACGCTTATATGTGGGCCAAAGTGCTCCCAAAACTAGCAGCAAGGAAATTGTGGAGAAAATGTGTTTGTGCAAGTGTTTTTAGACTGACTGATGGTGTTGAGGAGTTCAGTGTGATAGACACAAACCACAGCTACAATAATAAAACACCCATTAGGTTTAACATGTTCATCATTCAGCGTTTATTAAATCCAGCGGTAAACAGAGTCACGCCCTCATCTGTCTTGCATATGAACACAACAAAAAGCAAAAATCGGTTCTGGATCGTAAGCGGGGCTTTGCTTCTTTATTTACTTTTCCCGGCACAGAGAAACAATGAGATATTCTGAAAGGCAGAAGAGTCAAATGAGGTGTCACAGCACAATGAGGTGGCGCACTGATGGGGAAGTTATCGTCTCTCCATTTGACTTAATGCAGACTGAGCCCCAATCTGCAGTTTGTGCATGTTCCTGTATCTTTTGTTTTGTGTTTTCCTGATTTAATGTCAGCCTGGAAATGTCCTCCTGTCGGCTTTTAAACCTTCTCTATTTGTCTTATTTGTTTTCCTCTGATCATCATAGCGCTTTTGTTCTTTTATTCTTCCTGGTTTTCAATCAGCTGTTGCAATCCACTGCAAATTATAAAAGAAACATTAAGTCTGATAGGAGGGAATTAGAAGTCGGCTTCAACTGTGTTTGTGGGTTTACAGTTTACATGATATAATGTTTATATTCTTCATATGCCAAACATACACTCCATGGAATATTTTTTTTAATTGCCTTTTTCCCCTATCATGCTCCCATTATGATATTATAGTTTTTGTATTGCACCGTTGTTCCATTGTTCACTCTCTGTGCCCTTTAAATTGCCCCCTAAGGGAGAAATAAAGTTCATCGAATTTAACTGATTTAGATTTTGGGCAAATAGTGTGACGAAATAAGTATGGTGAGTATGCCTAATAACTTATTAGCAGTTCATGTCTCCACTATTCTGTACCCATGGGCCTACAGACATATCACTGGATTTCTTCTGAATCTGATCAGAATCATTGATACCAATGAAAACTTCAGTTCTGCCGTTGTCATGTGAACATGTTTCTCTGCAGATTTACAGATGCTTACTTCCAACAGCTATTTGAGATAATCATATGTTTGGAATAGGTTTAAGCCTCCTTGAATCTAAAAATATCCTGTATAGCCTAATGTCCTCATGTTCAGATTGAAAAGAGTTATGATTCCCAGAAGGAGGTCGCTTTTTGATGCAAATTGCGGCAATTAGCTGATAAGGGTTTTAAAGTACCTTTAATTGCCTTCATGAGCTGCAGGTCACAGACTCCACTGCAGCCGCTGACCGTAATGAAAATGCAACTCAATCAATGAGCCAAACTTTAATAAGTGACTTCCAGTTTATATAACACCGCCATGCACTCAGCGTTTTCTTTGCCTCCGATGCTGCTTTTCCAGGAGAGCGTGGACCACAGTGAAGGTTTTGTGCAAGAACAGACTAGATATGATATCAGTGAAGCTCAAAACATGGTAATAAGCAGGAGCATCATCATTTTAATCTTTAATCTAGGTTGTTGTAACATAATTTTCATCTTACATCTTGATTGCTGTGTTATGACAGGATGCCAAAGTGTGCTGATTTCCCAAGACGCACGAAAGAGACAAAAAAAATGGCACAGGCTATTGTTACTGTACTTCCTCATTTTTACTTTTTTTTTTTTTTTTTCCCAAAACATTTGACAGTAAAATCATGGCACAGATTGAGTGTGTAGAAAAAGTACCAACAAAACAAACAGGTCCTACAGTTGCATATGTGTCCGGACCAGAAATAATAAAGCGTTCAAGGACAGAGACGTTGCAGGATGAGCTGCTGTCAGTTACCAGAATGAGCTGTTTTTATTTTCCGTTCCCACAGGACCATGTCCACTGTCCGCGTTGGTACTGATGAAAGGAGATACTAAGTAGGTCACCGTATCCGTCCAATGAAAGTCAAACATCAGCCCGTGTGGATTCGTGTTTACAACTTACGCTTCCTTTGTAGCAAATGAGCCTTTAATGAACCAAGAACAAGGAAGCTGGTTTATTATTTTGTTCTTTTCATTATGGAGGAAACAAGAAGGTTTTTAGGGCAACTTAGAGTAAACAAGCTCGCAACCAGTGGTGTCAACTTGACTCAAACCCAGGACGCTGAATGTATACATAATACTATACATGTATGTATGGTAGCCCACTGAACCACCATTGCACTGTATTTTTCTCCACTCAGTTGCTCCATATAAACCCAACAGGGTGAGAAAGTCAATGTGATCAGTCTCACTAAAATGGGCATGCAGCCTAAAAACCCAGTGGATGTTTGCATGCTTGTGTGTGTGCGTGTGTGTGTCTGTGTGTATGTGTGTGTATATGTGCCTGTGGCCCATTATGAGCTTATGAAGAGGTCATTTGGCTGTTGACTCCCAGTCTCTGCTGGGAGCGGCTGTATAATTGCCATTCTAATTAGTCACTTTTGCCAGCCGGTAATTCATAGTCACCTTCAAGTACTTCTCCCACACACACATGCACACACACACACACACACACACAGAAATGCACTCAGGACATCCTGTATAGACACATATACACACACACGTATCAGAAACTATTCCTCTGCTTGCACTCTCTTTTTAATTGTTTCTTCTATTTTTGTAATTATAGGCTCTCAGACACCCAATTTTGGATGCCCACAACAACTGACATGATAATAGTTTCCATGTTGACACTGAGCTGATGATGATTTATGGCAATTATGTGTTAGTAAACAGCACTTCTGCTAATGAATCTGGAGATGAAGTATTTTTCAGGCCAGACAAATGGGCCTCTGCTTTTCTGCTTTTACACAACAATTTGTGACAACATGTCTGATTATTTTTAGACATAGCCACTTCATAGCATCTGGGGTGTAGCAGATGTTGAAAGAGATTTAGCTTCAAAATTATTATTATTTGGTGGCCCAGTTTTCCCTCAGTCATTCACTATTTGCTGTAGTGCAGTGGTGCACTGTCAGAAGAGGTAAGCAAGGTGAATATTATGGGTCCCCGAGGGGGAAAAGGGGATTAACAGGTGGTCCCTCATATTGGCGATAGCTGCACTGACAACTATAACAACTACAGACACAATACTGTTGGACAGAACCCTCCTCAAGCAGGGCCCGTTGGCAATGTGTGCTGTAGCTGGTGTCTTCTTATTGTCTGCACATGAGGCATCCAGGGAACATCTGTAAATGTTACAGTCTTCCAATAGGCTAAATGAGGCATTTAGGGGACGTCTATAAATTGTAGCATCTGCCAATAGGCAGCATGGTCAGGAGAGAGTGTGAGATTGAATGTGTAACCTGACTTTACTGACATTTTGCTTTTCCTAAGCTTCACTTTGTTAGATTTAGCAGGAGACAGATGAATACTTAAATGGTTGTAAATCTCCAAAGAGATAAGATGTAGCTAATTGAGTAATAAGTACCTTACCGCTGTACCAGGAGAAATGTTTGTTTGTATTTGGTTTCACTTAGGCCTACTCCTGGTCCAGTCATTACCAATACGATACTGTCTGTAAAGCAACAGCTATTTATACTTGTGGTCACAACATTAAGCAAAACTTACAAAATGTTATCACCAGCTATTTAAACCTTTAAATATGACATGTTAAATCATGAACTTAACTACAGTAGAAGAGGTCCGTGTACTTCGCGGCCATTCGATTTTTCCTTTAAACAGAACTGTCAAAAAACGAAAGTAAGCTGGTAATTTGGTTTTCCGTTTCAAACCAAAAACCAAAAAAACTAAATTCAGGCTGGTTTTTTTGGTTTTTGGTTTTAAAACGAAAAAACGAGTAAACCAAAATCAAATTACGGTCAAAATTGGATTGCCTTTTCATTTTTGATCTTAACTCATTGAGTGCCGCGCTCCTTTCCAAAGTTTTAGTCAAGTGTACCGGCAATTTAGACCATTTTTGACGATTTTTGTAGAGCCACAGTGTATTCTATTGCCACCAACACATACTGTGGCTCAATTGAAAGGTTTACCTTACTGCTTTAAGTGGCCACAAACCGTTTGTTTCTACGTGCCTCTGTTCCTGAGAAAAGTCAAGCTAAACATGGCTGGGTTTCACCAAAATCCCTCCTTTTTTTCTAGAAAAGGAGATAGAGCGTCTTTTATGAAAGGTGCGCTGTTCGTGTCTGTCGCTCTTCTGACACTCGCATTTCTGGATCAAAGGGCTCGTATAAGATAAATATATACAACACTTGTTGTTCTATTCACAAAACCACCAGCGGGGGCGGGGGGGGTGCCACTAAACAACAATAACACAGACGCACCGTGCCGTGTCACAGCTTCTCCCCGTGGAACGTGAGGGTCAGTCGGCCACCGCGGCTCGGGAAGACCGGTCTCGCCGGTGGTCGCGGTCCTTCTGTGGTTCGGGTCGGTGATGCCGGTCTGCTTTGGCCCAGAGACCATCAGATTTTACCGCGGGAGGACTTTGGGGAGGACACGGTGTTGCTCCAGATGAAGACCGGGCGGGACAGTCGGCTGAGAGCTTCCTGGTTCAGCTCCGAGCTGCTGCAGCCTCGCGGGTGAGAGCGGAGCAGCTGCGGAGCAGCTGCGCTGCATCTGCGCTGCCGAGTTATGATAAAAACTTCCAGATCATGAGCTGTCATGTGACTTTGATCGTCATCTATTTCAGTTCTGCTCGTCGTAGAGTCCCCAAATTTACATATAATGTGTATTAAAGTGTCTATTTTCATAATTTAAAAAAAAAGCAAAAAACGTAAAATTACGTTTTTGGCACTCAACGCATGGGAACGAAAAACGAGAAATTACGTGGTTGGCACTCAATGAGTTAAACAACACATTAACGCCGATGACAGACCGGAAATGTCTGAACTTCAAAATAAAAGCCCAGTGAATTGCGTTATAGCCACAGACTGTAGATGAATGGCCTATAAAATCTTTCTTTCTTTTTTTTGTAAATGTTGTGTTTTGAGCACATGGACATTTTCACAGCTGTGTTTATTTTTTCACACAAGCTGATCGTTAACTCATCTTCCTTATAGCTACTGCTCTCCTCGCTGCGCTGGGTCTCTGTCTCTGTTGCGCTGTAGCGCTTTGCTTTGCTTCCAGTCAGTCAGATCATTTTCACAGCGGACTTCTTTGCAGCCTGATCTGGTCTGTGTACCTCTGTGTAGGCTCCTCCGTGCCATGAGACAAACATGCAAGAAGTAGCTCAGTTTATTGTGTTTCACCGGCGAGGAGCTGTCATTACGCGCGACCATTACGCACAGCGATTCCCCTCATCTAAGCTGCCAATTAGAGTGCCCTGTGCCGGGAAGGGAGCCTGATGAAATCCTGGACTGTAGCTGAGGTCTGGGACTGGATCTCATGTGACTGAAAAGAGTAGAAAAGAACCATAAAGGGGCCGCTGCCACCTGCCAAATATGCCCGGGGTTGGAGACCTCAGGGTTGCGTTGAGTCTCTGAGAAGAGCTGGTCTATCACCCAGCCCCATGCAGCATTATTCCATAAGGTGGCGAACGTTACTGCAGCAGATCGTATATAGCTATATTCCTCAAATAACAAAACAATCAGCCGGTATTCAATTAATAGGCGGGTCTCATATAATGGCGTTCAAGCCATTAAAAAAAATTATTAATTAATTAAAAACTATCTGCCGCCGCCTGGGACAAACTGAGGAGGAAATGTTCAGAAGCTCTTTGTGGACTGTCTGTGAAGACTGACTGGAGTGAAGCTGACCTCATCACGCTGTGAAAATGCTCTGACTGACCTGGGAGCGAAGCGCTGCGCCACGGACAGACCGAGGTCAGCACGTGAGGAAGATTAACTAATGATGAGCTTGGCCGCTAACATGTAAAGTGTGTTCACACAGTCGTGAAAATGTATCCGTATGCTCAAAACACAACATTTACAAAGAAAAAAAGATTTCATAGGCTATTTATAGGCTACAGTACAGTGGCTATAACTCAATTCACTGGGCTTTTATTTTGAAGTTCAGACACTTCCAGGCTGTCATCGGCGTTAATGCAGGAGTGAAGCTGAGCTCACCCTCTGCTTCAGAGAGGGACAGCCTGTCCCGAGCCCGGTTGGGACCGGAGACGGGCCGCAGAACACGTTGTGAAAATGATCTGACTGAATGGAAGAAAAGCGAAGCGCAACAGCGCAGCGGAGACAGAGACCCAGCGCAGCGAGGAGAACAGTAGAAGATGAGTTAACGATCAGCTTGTCGCTCATGTGTAAAAAATAAACACAGCTGTGAAAATGTCCATGTGCTCAAAACACAACAAAAAAAAAAAGATTTTATAGGCCATTCATCAACAGTCTGTGGCTATAACGCAATTCACTGGGCTTTTATTTTGAAGTTCAGACATTTCCGGTCTGTCATCGGCGTAAATGTGTTGTTTAAGATCAAAAACGAAAAGGCAATCAAAATTTGACCGTCATTTGATTTTGGTTTAGGGTTTAGGCTACTCGTTTTTTCGTTTTAAAACCAAAAACCAAAAAACGAAAAAACCAGCCTGAATTTAGTTTTTTTGGTTTTGGGTTTGAAACGGAAAACCAAATTACCAGCTTACTTTCGTTTTTTGACAGTTCTGTTTAAAGGAAAAATCGAATGGCCGCGAAGTACACGGACCAGAAGACAGGTGGATTTTGACACAGAACCAAACTGTTTCCTGTCTTTCTGCTAAGCTAATGCTAACTGGCTACTGTGTGTAGCTTCAATGGGCAAATGACATCAATAGAGATGACTCAAGACATTTTGTGAGAGAATAAAAATGACTTTAAAAAAAAGAAAAAAAAACTTGACCTGAATGAGAGGCCAAAATGTGAAACCCAGGATAGAAACGATGGTGCATTGATCAATTTTTGTTTTATAGGGCCTAAAGCAAATCACTGGATCATCTCGGACTGATTTAAATCTTGTTCATGTCCATCATCTTGGTCAAGGACAACAGTAGCTAAGAGGACAGTTTACAGAGGCAGTGAAACTAGAGCAGCTGTAGGAAACTCATATTGAAGCAGTGAGAGCAGACAACTCTCTGAGGTGACGATGCTAACCACTGATTTAATCTGACTCCCGATTGTTTATTTTTGTAGATTTTACATTAATCTGAAAGCTGCTTTTACACACAAAGGGTTATCTTATCATCATTACATTTTTCTCCCTCGCCAAACTGTTACAACATTAACTTCACTTAAATGGTACAAACTATGTCTCATTTCTTATAATGTGATCATTTCTAGGTCCATTTGGTGCCTTACCACCCAGACCCCTGCCGCCACCCCCCACCCCCTTCAGCCCGCCCCTCCTCTTAGCCAATGCAATACATTCATTTTACACCTCTGCTTTCACTTTGCCTGCACACTAACTTTCTCATTTCCTCCCTGGCTCCTCCTTCCCACCCCTCCTTAAAGTCACCTTGTTTCCAATACTCATCAATCTCTGTTGTGGATCTTTCTTCCAGGAGGCCCTATAGGACCTCCTCCCCCCCTTAACTCCCTGCCTCAACCTCTTTTACTTCTTCCTTCTGCCATCCTTCCCTCCCTCTCCTTAGTCTTGTTCTCCATGTCCACACTGGATGCTAAAAATAACCTCATGTTTAAAGGCATTTTTATTGTCTCTGTCTGGTCACTGGTAGGCTATGACTTACCAATTCATTAGAGAAACCTGCATGGTCTAATGCGATAAACAAACTCACTCTTTGTTAAGCTTATTAATTGTCAAGTTTAGTGTTCAGTTTTACTTAAAGCTGATTATTCTAGATACTCTAGTGTGTTTAATCCCTGGCAGTGAGTTTGGCATCTGGTATTTTTAATCAGGATATAAATAAAATGTTTGATGGATTTCCAAGGGACCTTCCTGATGTACAGAGCATCTTGGCATACAACAACAGGAAACTGTTTGGCTGCTCTTCTTATGCTTTCTTAAAGGTTAGGGTTCATTTGTATGAAGTATCATCTGGCCGTGTCTAAAGGCAAAAATGTTTACACCTCTTTCAAGTATAGCCTCACTCAAAGACCATCATAAAGAGAGGGTGCGGCGTGATGAATGGAGGATAGGAATAACAACACACACTTCTGGACAATCTGTCGTCATTGGCACGTGTGGCGTTGCATAGTTTGCGTTGGATGCACACACTTCAACTGTGATGTTAGAGAAGAAATATGAAGAATTCGGCACTTTAAGTTTACATAAACAACAGGTTTGATCATTTAATATATCTTTAATATTTCCTCTTACAACTACAGTATTCTGTTGTGGCCAAATAACCAGAGCTGACAGTCCTCTCCCGTAACTTAACGTGGAATCAAAGCTGGATGTTGTGGGGTTTTGGAGAGGAGGTCAGACTGGATGACCCACCATACCACCAACAATGTTACTGTGCTATTTTAAACCACACATCAATTTGACATTTTAGGACTTGTCGTATCTTGCACAGCTCGTTAGTGACATTTGAAAGTGACACCTGAAAGTAGCCTAAAGCACTTTAGATTTTACAAACCTGGAAAAACAAAGTCAGTTTCTTGTGGCCTTTACTATACAGTACTTGAAACAAACTCCTCTCAAAAGGACTGATCATCACTGTGGGAATTACATGTTGTTTGTGCTTTTGCTGAACATGAGATGAGAAGATCAATAGCACTCAGATATCCTATGAGGCAAGAACCAGTATTGCTGAGAAGTCCCTAGATGACTGCTGTGTTTACATACAGCCACAATTTTCAGAAAATAAGGTAAAAAGAAAATCAACATCAAATCTTAATCACAAGTATTTATTATTTTCAAGCATCTACTTTGGCATCAATATACATCTAAATTGATCTCTAGTTTTTTTATATTGACTGTGAAAGTATTATCATTAAACCAGAGAATTCAAGTCCTGGAATGAACTCCTGCCAATAAACTATGTATTTGAGGAAAAATGTAATCATTAACTTTGATTTAATCCTAAGAAAACAAAAGAGAAGTAGTGACCAAATGATGAGTGACACTTATGGCGTTTTTCCACTACACAGTCACGGCGCGGCACGCGGTACGGCTCGGAACGGCTCGGTTTTCCATTACAGCTGAGTTCTTCATACTGTAGTTCCTCCACAGCGGGGGCGGGGTCGTCATATCATGGCGGCAGCGTTGTCTCTCTCTCTTTTTTCGATCGTCATCATCTCCAAACACACCTGTCTGCACCTCGATTACGGACCACAGCGTGCTTTTTCCACACAGCAGTCATTTAACTCACATGAAAGAACAACAAAAGTCTCAACACAGATCAGCGGGTGCTACTGTTGGTGTGTTTTTAAATTTAGCGGGTTGATTCTCGTGTCAGAAGTCCCTGTAGTGACTCTTCCAGCAGTGACAACGCTCTAATCAGTGGAAGGCAGTTGGCTGACATCACGTTTAGTATCGCTTTGGCTCGCTTGGAACCAGGGCTGAGGCGTTACCACTAGTACCAGGTACCAGGTACTAGTGGAAAAGCAAAAAAAAAACAAGTAAAGCCATTCCATGCCGTACCGCGCTAGTGGAAAAGCGCCATTATTGCGAGCCTCTTCTTTCTGGCTAGTAAGACAAACTAGCAAAACTGGCTATTTTTAGAAGATGTTAGCTCATATGAGTATAAAAACTAGAAGCAATGGAGAGTAGTGAGTTGAGATTAACAGAGGTTTATTACACTTTGACGGTGTTAGCTGGCTAGCAGTTATTTCAACCTTTCGACAGGACCTGGCTAAAGGCGCCCACATACTCGGGCGTACTGTGCGCGTACTGTGAGCAGCATGGACTGTCCGTGGACTTTTGAGGTTTCATAGTCGAGCGTACGGGATCACATTTAAAACAGGTCGATGTGAAGATTTCCCACCGAGCAGTCTATTGTGTGACACCAATATGTGTACGTGGAGTCCGCACGATCGTAAAAAGTTAGCTTTGTGCCGACGGGTCCGCCTTGAGTACACACGGACGTCCGTGGAGTCAAGTACGCCCAAGTATGTGGGGGCCTGTCTTCCTCTCTAGCTAAGCTATGCTAACCATCTCATGTTGCTATCTGACACTTTAAACTCATGGCATGAAAGCAAATAAGAGTATTTATGAAATGTCAAACTTTCTCTCTAATAGTTTTGATTTTGTTTTTCAAAGTCGTCCTTCCTCACTTTTCCTTCCCCTCCCTCTTTCTCTGATATTACAGTATTTACCCCCCACCCCCATCTCTCTATCTCTCTCTGTCTGTTTCTCTCTTCTTCCCTCTCTTTCTTTAATCTCCGCCCTTCCTTGTTCCCTTCACCATCATCTCTTCTGCTCCCGCTGATCTCAGATCACCCTCATCCCTCTTCATTCTTCTGCCGTCTCTATCTCGTTCCTCCATCTCTTGTTTGAAGCTAGAGGGTTGGGTTAGGTGACAGATCTCTTAAAGACTTTCAACTCCAAAGGACTTCAGGCAACAACTCCCACAGTCATGTTCTAATGGAGAGACAGGCGAGAAGAAAAGAGACCAAACAAACTGCAGAGAGAAAACGAGAGTGAGATACAGGGTGGTGATGGGGAGGTTGGCGGCGGAGGGGGGCAGATAGCAATTTTGTTTTCTTCTCGCCGTCGAGTGCCCCAAGAGATGATGAGGGATCTTTGATGTGTGATGTTTCCGTTCTCTACCTCCTTCACTCTTGCTTTCACTTTCTTTGTCCTCTGGTTGTTTCATGTCCTCCTCTACTTTGTTTGTGTGGTTATTTATTTCATTCATTCCTTCCATCTGTCAATTTGCATCAGGCAGAGACACAAGGAAAGTGGAGGGGTTTGGGAATACAAAACTTTTTGCTTTGCTTTCATAAGCAAGGCGAGCCAGAGCCGCTGCTCTCCGTAACTTCAACTTCGGCTTTGAAGTTTTTGAAGTCGACAATTAATGGCGGCGGATTGATGTCTCCGCACTCATGTATGCGTGACTGTTAGTGGGTGGGTGTTATTACAAGGCGTATATCCTTGTGGAATCGCTGTCTCACGCTTTCTCACACAAACACACACACCCCTATATACACTTAAGACTTTGCACACACACACTCGCTCTCAGTGGCCTGTGGCTTTATTAAGATGTGATGTAGCTTTGAGTTTGTGCAACAGCAGATGATGATCCTCTGTGTTATTTCCAGATCTGAAGTGTTTTTTTTTTTTTGGACACCACCAAACAATAATCACAACAAAGTTTCGGCAGTTGTTTGTGGCTGGCGTCTTCCCCATGTGTAGCTCTGCACCTGTTCTCTGGAGTTCAAATCATTTTTCTAACAAGATGCTGAACTTTGTGACATCTCTGTCAACTGGAGTCTGAAACTTAAGCGCTCACACTCCGTTCAGACCGACTATGACTAATTTAATTGTCTGAGCCAAGTCTCTCATAACCTCTTGGTTTTTTTTTTTAGTGCTGAACATTTTGTCTGGCTGTCTATTGAGTGAGTTTTTAACAAGACTTACAGTTTGTCTTCACACAGGCTCTGAATGAATGCACTACACATGAGGAAACAAAATTGTATTAGTAAGGGACCCAATCCAAGCGAATGATTGGGGGGCCTCCAAGTGGAAAATGGGCCCCTGATGCCCCTTTGTATTGCCGCTTTATGAAATGACAGCCATAAACCCACTCACACCTCCCATAAAGACACTACACAATGCACTGCTGTTGCCCCCAAACCTCACTTCAGTGTGATCTGCAGCTATCGATTTCCTGCAGCTGAGGGACATCTGTAAATTTTAGCCTCTACCAATAGTCGGCATGTGGGGTGTTTAGGGGACATCTGTATATTGTAGCATCCACCAATAGTCTGCTATCAGCAGCATTTTTCAAAAGGTCTTTGCTTGGGCCTTAGGTAGGATCAATGTACAGACAGGAAACAACCCTACATGAAAGAAAACCTCAGGACTGTATTGGCGTCGGCTCAGATTCAGGAGTATGT
The DNA here is from genome assembly GCF_905171665.1 of Trachurus trachurus. Classification (NCBI taxonomy): domain Eukaryota; kingdom Metazoa; phylum Chordata; class Actinopteri; order Carangiformes; family Carangidae; genus Trachurus; species Trachurus trachurus. Next base: position 11,680,762 of record NC_139892.1, read on the forward strand.
AGAAAAAAACGTTGACTCCTAAACTGATGCTTTTATCAGTGGCTCACTTGATCTTCCACTGTAATGATTGTGAGATAAACCTCAAAATGACCACATTCCCATCAGAAGGTGAACCACCACAAATGTGCATATGCACAGTTTAAACCATCACAGCACTTTTCAAATTGATGACGCATTGCACTGCAGCAGAAATGTAGCTGCAGGTTCAACAACCAGAGACCTCTGCACCGTCCTCTCTGCTGTGCCGACACAGAGATGAATATGAATATGAATATTTATTTAAATCAATAAAAGGTGCTGTGTTTTCTCCTGCAGTGCTTTTATCTGTCTAAGGCCACTGCCGGCCACAACTGTTCACTGATTTATTTTTTGTTTGTTTGTTTGTTTTTGCAAGATGACATTCAGAATACCAGGCAACAGTCTCATTACCACACTAACTATGTCAAAGGCCCATTGATTTTATGTTGGCAAAGTTTCTTAGCTCTTGGTGTTGCTGAACCCAGAACATATCCTGTTAGTAGAAAGTATTGACCCCTACAGTAGTAAGTTTGTTCCTCAACATTTGCTTCCTACTACTGTATAAAGAAAAACATGTATTCAGCTTTAATTATGTCAAATGCAATAATCACCAAAGCATTAAAACATCTCAAACCACTAATGTTTCAGCCAAAGCATCAGTTCCTCCTTGTTATTTTGACTATTTATTTATTATTTTACACATTTGCTAAGCTAATGAGTCATGTTTATGTACTGGACCTTAAGGAGATAAAGTCTACAGTAATATTTCCATGGCCTGGGCAATTTCTGTCCAACTTAATATATTGACATCATAAGTAGCTATACAGAATTGCAGCTCTTTGCCACTTATCTAAAAAATATTTAAAACCAAACTGCTTTCCTCTTTCTTTTCCTTTATCCCCTCTGGTTTTTTCAAAAGAAGTAGCGACATGTGTGGCCATTTAATTTTCTCCCTCCATATCCCGGAGAGGGATCTCCAACTGGGACCCCGACTGGGCAGAAGCCACCTCCTCATGGGCGAGAGCGCCGTGCCGTTTCCCTCCTTTGAAGCTTGCGAGAGGAAGTCACCCACTAGGCGTTCAGATCCTATGGGCCCCGAACTCCCATTGAAATACAAATACTGAGCAGCAGAATCAGGGAAGAAAGCAGCAGAGCACGGAAGGGGATAGTCTGTCTGCATGTGTAAATGTCAGAGGGATTAGCGTATGCATGTGTGTGTGTGCTCACGAATGTACATAATGTTCATTACATGTGGCAGCTGGGTAATAAAATGTAACCAGACCGAGAGAAAAGTCTTTAAAATCCAGGTGATAATGCGACAGACACGTTAAAGATCAAGAGCTCAAGTAAATGACAGGATGAAGCCATATCCTGGAGACAAACGTACTGTAGATCATAATGTGCAGGAATTGCAGGTGGAAGAATACAACGTGTGTGGGTACAGTGAATGTCCTAATATCCTAAATAGCTAATCAGCTGGTTATCACATTATCAGTTTCAGTCTTGTCTGTATGGCACCATTAAAAAACTCAATTTGATTATCCCCCCATTCACTCTGAGCTCTGACTCAGCAGCTCAACATGCTGCATATGTGTTAAACAGCTGTGCAGAGCCATCACCAATAGGCCAGATGTTGTATCTCGCTCCCCCAATAACAGCGAAAATGAACTAGATTGATTAGAACTCCCATCTGCTGCACTAGCACAGTGTTAATAAGCAGGTTGTGGAGCGCCCTTCATTAGAGTAGGAGGTTACCCAAGGCTAAGTGTGCAAAGGCTGTCCCGTGTTACATGAGAGGGAGCTGAGAGGAAGAGGTGAAGCACCGGCCTGCCGAGGGGAGGAAGAGGAGGAGGAGGAGGAGTAGCTGAAAGCAGAGAGAAGGAAAAGGGAGAGATTGATGCACTCAGACAAACAAGCCGACACGAGTGGGCTTGTTGCAATCAATTAAAATGCACAGAAAGTGGCAGGGGAAATGGTCAAGCGTGCCGGAGAGCGCCACAGTCAAGCATTTTTCAGGAAAAGGTGAATGTGTTAATGTGCTAATGCATTTGAGTGAGTGCTCAGCACAGAGGAAACCATTCAGCCTCTAAACTTCACCAGCCAAGAATAAATGTAAAAAGAAATTACTCATCCATTCCCAAGGTGGAGTTCTAACAGAAAAAAAAAAATACATTCTTTCTAAACAAGAAAATAGACCATGGATTCTTCTTCTTATTGGCACAAATTGATCTCAGGCGGAGAAATAATAAAGTGTGGAAGAAGAATGGTGGAGAAGACAAGGCAGGGAAAAACAAAAAACCTCAGTTTGTCATGTCGATCCATCTAACATCCTGCCTGACATGAGCTGATGAGAAAACACTCAGACAGACAGACAGACAGAGAGCCAGAGACGGGCTCTGATACTGTCAGAGTTGTGCATGGAAGTGTAACAGTGTTTCCTAGTGTGTTTGTAATGGCTGACTTGTTCTCTGGTTGTGTAGATGTGGAGCAGACAGGAAAACAAGTTAATCAGTCTGACACCTGTACACACACACATACACACATCATCATCATCATCATCATCATCATCATTTAAAACCCCACATTAATAAGAAGTCAGTTACATCACCATCAGCATTAATCTGTCAATCAATCTGCCGTCTCCAACGCAACAGGTTGTTGCAGCAGCCTGACATCAGAGTGTGTTGTTGGGTGATGATCACTGAGTATTTGTTCCCAGAGGAAGCCCAAGGCCAAGGTGTTCTTCAGTGTTGTCAGTCTGTGAGCCACACTTGGTGCAAGCTAATGGCGTCAGGGCTGCGTTAACCTTCTTCTGTGCCTTCATTATTTCGTCTTTGATGCAGTTTCACAACAGCAAAGAGGAGAATAAGAATTTGTCATTATTCACACATTATATAAGGTGCTATGTGGAGTTTAGTTTTTTCTTTGCCAGTCTGAAAGAAATGTAATAAATCAAACTTCATTCCTTCACTTGCGGTAAAAGCCGTCTTCAGAGGTGGAAAGTATAACCAATTTATGTTTAATAAGGGAACTATTGGTTCTAGATCGAGGTCAGGAAGAGGTGAGAAATCTTTGTACTGACTATTAATAGACAGATTTACATGAAGTGGGTGACAGCGGTGCATGTAAACATGTTCGCATTAATGTTTCTCTGACGATCGACATATTCTGGTGGTTTCTGTAGGTAGTGTGTCAAGTTCCTGATTTTTATTTCGAAGTGTTGAACCACAAGAATATATGTGATTTTGAGAAGTAAAAACCGACTCAGTGTAGTTTTACATCTCCTCTCTCAGCCTCTCTCTGGAGATTTAGTAACAAAAGGTTGGTGTCAGCCAATCAGAAAAGAGGAGGCTCTGAGCCTTTACTCCAATTGGCTGGCTGTTTTCTGAATGATCCAATAAAATATAGATCCGATTTCAGATTAAAACACTCAGAGAAACCAAATCCCGCAAGTGTTGGATTGTGGGTCCAGGTGGCTTAGTGACTGCCAAAAGCCAAATCAAATAGACTGAAAAACTCATTCATAACACAAGCCATTATCCAACTTAATTCAAATACTAAACAGTTATGATACACTCCATTTACTTATTTATTTATTTTTTTTACCTCAATTGTATGGAACAGCTCCCAGTTTGCCCTCTGGGGTACTGCCATTTCAATGTTGTTCAATGTTGTGTAGAGTTTGTGTGGATGTGCTCTATATGTTCTGTGTTTTTTGCCTTTCTGCAGCATGAATTTCCCTTTGGGGACAATAAAGTTGAAGTTGAAAGTTGAAAGTTTTGTTGTGACATCACAAAGTTACAGGAAGTCCTAGTGGCTGGTTTCATGGCTTTGTTTCTGAATACAGGCTGTGTGTATTTCTCCGTGGACTGAGGCTTTCCCAGTATTAATATTGAACCTACTGTAAGCCTGGTCTGTAATCATACAAAGACATGTTGAAATATCAATTTTAACATATGGGACCTTTAGGTTCACACATAGTGGAGAAGGTTTATCATAGTAACATATTTTAAGGTGTGTAGAATCTATATGGGGCCCCCCATCAAGAAAAATATTCATCTTACATATTTTATAATTTATATTCTTGCACTCCTGAACCTCACTTTGCAATAAGAGGACCATAAATAATACTGTTTTATGACTCCCTGTTTCTTTCTCTCATCCTCAGATCTGCGACAAGGAGTGGCATTACTATGTCATCAACGTGGAGTTCCCAGTGGTGACGCTGTATGTGGACGGAGTGACCTACGACCCCTACCTGGTGACGGACGACTGGCCCATCCACCCCTCACAGATTGATGTGCAGCTGACAGTCGGGGCCTGCTGGCAAGGTGAGTAGGGCAGAGCCAGGTAATGATGATGATAATGCAGATGCTCAGCAGCCACTTTTCTTTAGCAAAATGCTTTTGCCCTGCACATAATTAAAAAGTGAAACAGTTCAAGTAAGGTAAAAGTTTTAATATAAAAGTCGGAGGTATTTTGGCTTTTGTGTCGATTGAATACCGCAAGCAAGTTCAAGAATATAAATAATACCGTCTGACGTATTATTACTAAAGGAGTCATTGAGTGTTGAACATGTTCTTTGGCCTTGAATGAACAATGTAATTAAGAAGAGCACTTAGTCTGCCTTTGACAAACGATTGAAGCGGCCTGAATGAAGGCGTACAATTAAACTGTCCTCCAAACTGATAGCTGCCACTAATTGCGCAAGGGTAGAAGAAAGGGCACTTTTTTCACACGGCACAGCCTACCGTTGATTTGATAGCCTAAATGAGACTGCTCACTGATGCTTAGCCTCAGATAAAGAGTCAAGATATCTTTCTGTGCGGGAGCAGGAGCAGGTCATTTCGTGTCGCTTTCATCTGCGGCGGTGACTCCTCCACCCCGCCCTGCGCTCTTCCTCCCTCCGTCCCCCTCCTGCCCACTTCTCCTCCTCCTCCTCCTCCTCCCCTTCCATTTCTTTCATTGAACACTGCAAGCCTTTAGGAGGATTAAAAGGGCCTTGAATAGAAGAGGGAGTTCAGAGACTATTTCTGCTTTTCTAGTTTGGTGCTAAGCCGCAGTAAAGAGTTGTAAAGGCAAGAATGAATTCTTAACATAAGCCATTAGCCACAGAGACTTGCCTTTTTAAAATAACTCCAGCAGCATCTTGATTGCAAACATGTCGCTGTGTGTGAGCTTATTGATCACCCAGCAGGCTCTTGAAAAGTCTCGACTCTGAACGAGCTGAAAAAATAAATGAACATCTGCAGAAATTCATACACTGGCAGTTTTGGAGAAGCTCGTGGAGATGTGACATGATATACTCTACACATGGATGGCAGTGTAAATAAAAACATTTGTCAGCTCAAAGCAGTTGGGGTTTGCACGCAACAGTGATATTTTGTTTTTGTTGCAATATTTAATTAAATTTCATGATGTAGTTTCATGGTTCATAACACTTAACTGGCCAGTCAGCATTGTCTAATGGAAATAGATTCTATCCTGACCACAGCAAATAAATATAATTTAGAATAATCGTAACGCAGATATTTGTCCAAAGAAACCACTCCAGTGTGACATGGTGAGATGCAGCCAGTGCGTAAAAACCTGCCTCAACCTGTCATTATGGGCTGCCACATCACATGAATCAGTTTTTATTTGTTTATTAGAGTTTTACACAATGTCTGCACAGAAGGCGTGAGCAGCACGATATTAGCAGCAGCAGCAGCAGCAGCTCTGGTGCTTCACATGTGTCTGCACAGGAGGCGTTCAGGTAGTTACAGTAGTGAGTTAGCTATGTGCTTAAAATGTATGAAAATAGACTTGTAGCATTACAGTATGGTTCAGGTTGTGTTATATGAACGTCTGTCATGTCTGAAACATTCAGTTTCCAGTGTGAGCTACTGTTTAAGTTTAAATAGTAATTTCTGCCTCTGTATAAGCCATAGTTGCATTTTGTTGCTAGGCGACATCTAGTGGCCATAGTGATTAGGACAGGTGCAAAGGTCCGGTTGGTTGAATAAAAAATAATAAAGTTAGACTGAGGACAATGTTGTGTTGGATGGATGAGTCAGTACAACACAGGTAGCTACAGTATATGACACACCGAGCAGTGTGTGAGACCTGTTATCTTAGCGTTAATCAAAGTTTTTAAGTAACAATGACAAAAAGGATTGTCTTATTTTAATCGAGATCATGATTTGGACTCATGATCTAATTGATTGACAACTGGGTGAGCACATGGACTGAAATCTCAGCTCTACATAAACCCTACCGCTTTGCTTTTTCAGTAAATAGCCAGGAGTCAGTCCACTCTGAGCCTGTGAGAGTGTTAATATATGCAGCAATGAAGACATACAAAATCCCCCCAAAACCCCCCAAACAAGAAACAAAAACATATTTAGCTGATCAAAGGCTTCATATAAACAGCTTAAAAATGAGGAAATACTGTTTATTTTTTTACGTCCATGACATCAAAGCTTTGGTCTCAGAGAGTTAAAACATAAAACGAGTGTCATTCTAACCTAACCTGCAGACACCTGTTTGTGGATTGCATTGCTCATTAACACAGATGACGCACAGTTGTTACTGTGCCTCCCTTCAGTTGCCAAGGCGTTGATTTCTCTGGCTTCACTATGCATTTCCATCCGCTCCTATTCTCCAACAGAGGTTCTTGCCCCCACCCATCCGTCTTCCTTCAGCTCAGAGAGTAACTGCTGGCGTTGCACTTTTCACGCAGTTAACTTATATTTTACCCCCTGACCTGGCGGAGTGTGTCCGCGGGTGGCAGTCACACAGCGAGGAGCAACACACTCATCTCGTCTCGTTCGTCTTTTTTTCCCCCTCAACTGTGTAATCACAGGCTGCTGCTGCTGCTCTGCCTCCTGAGCCGCCAGCAGGAAGCACGAAGGAAGACGTGTTGATCGTTACACACATGCACATGCACTGAAACATTAATAATATCTCTGCATATGTGCAGTGTAATGAATAAATACAGACACACGGGCGCTGATACAGGTAAACATACGATAAATCACAGAGCTAAGTGAGGCCATCGCTCACACTTCCACTTAACTAATGATGCTGTATCCATCTCAGCCGATGCCTCTGCAGTCTCATCTGTTGCTCTTTTGGGAATGACGCAAATAAAGCAGAGGAGAAGAAAAAAAAGGGAGGAGTGAAGATCTATAGAGCAAGGAGGGCTGCACAGAGCACGGCAAAGAGAGCTGACACCATGTAAAAACCAGCCTCTGTAAAGTGGAATGATCAGCGGTTTTATCACCCGTATCATTCCCGCTCCGCAGCGTCTCCGTAATCCCCTCTCCCTCTGCCTCTCTTTTTTCACCCTCTGTCTGAGACCCTTAATGGTTTCTCTGGCCACGGCCTAAATTGATAACATCTGTCAGGGAGGGACTGAGTGTATAGGTGGATATCTAGAGAGAGGACAGGAAATCGGGAAGAAAATAGCAACTGAGTTATAAGGGAAGTAGGGAGAGAGGGAAGAGGTGAGGCACAGAGGAAGATGAAAGAATGGGTTTGGCGTATTTGGTTCTGTGAGAATCCAAATGTGATCCTGTGTTTTTATCAGGTAGACTCTGTTCCCCTGATTATCTGGTACCTGCCCGGCATCAGTAAAAGCAGGAAATATGCAGGAGACGGCATTGAATACACAAAATAACTGTAGGTATTGTACTGAACTGAAAAGCAGAGTATGGTGACAGGCATCCCAGTGAAGGAAAAGTGAGATTAGTGAGGACCAACAAAAACATTTCTTTAGTATGGGCACTGATATACAGTATCATAACAATGAAATGCATATGTTAGCAGTTTTTTTTGCAGAGCATAGAAATGACTGATATGCATGCTAAGCTTTCTATTGTATATGGCACATAAAGCAGTTTATAGTGATAACAGTGGCAGATTTACCACCACTGAATTTCAAATAGGTCTGGAAACAATGGATCCATATGTGGGACAGTGGGCGACATAAAAAGACGGGGTCACTTTAGTATGGTAACTTATTTGAAGTGCTGATCCATAAGATAATATTCATGGATTTAAGAACCCAAACCAATCAAAATGCAGAAATTGAAGCCTGCAAAAATTGGATGTTAGGTCTGGGTGGGCGGGGTTTGGGGGGCTGTGTTTAGTTTTGGCATCAAAGTTACAGAAATCCCAACATAGGCTACCTATAATTCAGACTTTGTACATTTCTCTGGGGACTGAGGCTTTGATACTTTCTTGTTTTGCTTTATAATAAAATAAATATGGAAATCTTAATTTAAATAATATGGGATCTTTAAGTTCACATTGTGTAAAATATTTATCTCATTGCAGTACCTTTATAGAATATGGGACCTTTAAAGAAAATAGTGCTGTTGTCTTACGTAAAAATTTAGTAGAGCTACTGAAGTCCTACTGTAGTATTTTCATGTATGCTATATGGCAAGACATGAAAGCTGATTCTAAGGATGAGTTAAGGTCATTTCTATTTATAAATACATCTATTTCTGTATCTGTCCGGTCAAGAAAAAGTCTTCATTAGTCTCTCTTCTATTAAGGCAGACAAGCAGATGACAAGCCACTGGGTTAAAAGGGTCCCCTGGGTGGATCACATCAGCCGGTAGGACTCTGTTATCTGCTCCAGAGGGGGATAAAGGAAGCTCTACCCAACTCGCATTAGTGCACAATATATAGCTGTAGGTCAGCAGTCGTAGGGATGACTCTAAGCTGAAGGTCCGTCGTCCATTTCTGTCACGTTTTCACACCAGGAAAGTAGGGCATGATAAAGAATTTCCAGCAGTGGTCAGCTGTGCCTCCACCTGCACCGACTGACTTTTCCACACACCCTGGAAGCATCGCACAAGGCCAGTGATGAATGTGCTTGTACCATTAGCAGGAAATTATGGGGTACCTGGGTCAAGCTTGGCAATGTCTGATGAAGCCAAGGGGTTTTCAAATGACTATTTCCGAAACTCCTGTTACTGTTGGATACAACAGAGCAGCTCATCAGTCACCAGCCGGATTGCCTGGTGCACAGACTAAAATGAACTCCTCCAGCAAGCAGTAGGAAGGACAACACTGGGTTGATTGGAACTGGATTTGCTGTAGTAACCTACAAGAAGGCATTGAGAAGTGAAAGAGTCCCTCAGCTCTTGGGGGACACCTTGGATGGCGATGCCTTGTTCAATCTAGAAGGTTTTTACCTCATCAAGCTATAAAGGTTTTGCAAGAAAGCCTCTATTGTCAAGGTTATAAGAGGATGTGGCGCATAAATATATGTATTTATACCACCGTCTCTGATGTCTTTTATCTTCACTGATAGTGTTTTAATCGGATCAGCATATATTGAGATAAACGTAGACAAAGCTTGGTCGGTTTTTTGAGAAAATGTAAGGCTTCCTCTGACATTTCCTGCAGCCACGTGGTTCACATGAAAGCAAGTCTCACTCCTATAGTCGCAACACTTTAAAGCCATGAAGGTCATGCATGCATGGGTGAAACACTCCTGTGTTTGCTGCCGGCAGAGCTGAGGTACTGTATGGGTTTGACTCATGATAGGGGAGCAGAGTAGCAACTGACTGAGACAAATTTCACTGTCAGTGCTTTGGCCTCTTGTGCATCTATCATCCACAGGTCCTCCAGTGCCCACATATGACCCTTCAGGTTGAGGCATGGGCACCCATCTGCCACCATCCCACAACACAACTGTATAGTTTGTCAACCAGAGAGGCCCACCTAGTGTTTAAAACTGTGACTGTGCAGAGCTATGAGGAGGGGTTTTTTTTTTTTATGGCCACAGAGACTCTGGAAGAAGTAAGACAGATTGGTCCCATTACAGCGATTAGATGGGAATAATCAGAGAAAAATTGGCAGAGCTGGCTGAAGCAGATATAAATTGTACAGGAGGCCTGTAGAAGTAAAGTGATCACTACAGCCTGTTCGCCATATGCAGGGTTGTGGCAGTCCAAGTTGTTTAGCCGTAAAGGGACGTTTGACCCAATAAAATCTGTTGTATGTGGCCACTCAGCACATACATAACCCCCCAAAACCTAGTGTCGTCCAGCCAGGTAGAAAAGTCAAGACAGGTGTCCACAGGATGCTGCAGGAGGGTTCAGATGGGATCACATGCCAGAGCTTCTGCTCATCCGATGCTGGTAAATACCATCAAAGGGATAGTTCAACATTTTGGCAAATTGGCAAGTTGTGACCTGCACATTCACCACACCATGAGATAATAACGAAACGTTACGAAATGGAGTTGTTTTAGAGGTAAATTCATGCAAAACCGCGTTCCCGTCAGGTGCAGTTTTTCAGCAAGCAGTCTCTGCATTTACCTCGAAAACAACTCTGTCTCATAATGTTCCGCGTGGTGAATGTGCAGGTCACAACTTGTCCACCAGAGCGTTTGGAGTTGTTGGATTGTGTATTTGATGAGTTTGATGAGGGAAACCAAGAAATCCCATTAGCCTCCGTAGCGTAGCTCTGAGCAGCTCGCGGCTCTGCTCCGCCGTTCTAAAATAGCTTGCACCGACAATAAAAGGTCACTAAACTATAGGGATTATGGCAGTGGGCCAATTTGCCAAAATGTTGAACTATCCCTTTAAGACTGTTAGATGATTGAGCTCCTTCCCAGCTCGCAGTGGCTCTAAAAGCAGTCTGCAATGTTGTGGGAAGTCATGTCTTTTCTTTTAATTTGTAGTAAACACAAGCATGCACAGGATTATAAACACAGCTACTGGCACTGGGACAAAACAGGATTATGGAGAGTTGTTGGCTTTTAGACAATGACTACTTTACTTTACTCTCACTCCCAGCAGCGGAGAAAAGTCGAAAAAAAGAATATAAGTGATTGTTGCAGCTTGCCTCCAACAATCAATTGGGAGCAGATGTATGAGGGTACAAAGTGTCACCGACGTGTGATGAGAGAGGCGAGACAGATAAATAGATAAAGAGACACTTTCTTGGTACACACCCCGATTATATCTTTGCCCATCGCTCATTGCCCCACTGCATCCTCCTAATGTATTTGATCTATGAACAAGGTCAAATTTTTGTTTGGGGATAACAAATGTTATTAAATGAGTGAGTTCTATACCTTTAGTGCTTTGGTGGATTAAAGCCAGGATGGGAGACAAGGGAGGAGGAGGAAGTTAAGAAATAAATAAAAAGAAAGGAAAGGTGATGTCTTCATAGCCAGAGCGTGTAACCTTTCAGCTAATGAGTGGTTTGGAGATCCTTCATGGTTGTATTGGCCTTTCTGGAGTTCAGAGGACAGACTTTAAAAGTGTTGACTTTTTCCTGTTCAGCTAGGGTGGGCCGGCTCGCTAACACTTGCACTTTTGCAGCAGCACTACAAAACATGCATCTTAGGGCCAATTATAACCATAATTTGGTCTTCAGGGCTCATAATTGATAATAATAAGACTTGACAAGGTCACTTTGAGTTTGATGATCTCATGTATAAATGTAACACAACGGTGGTGATTACTGTAGATTAACCTTAACCCGGGAATTTAATATCTACTGTGAGGTCTCTGTGACTCATTTTAATGGTTTATTAGCTCGAGGAGCATCAAGGTATTCAAAATATGGTTCACTGCATGTGTGTCATTGTGTGTGTGTGTGTGTGTGTGTGTGTGTGTGTGTGTGTGTGTGTTGTTGTTTGTGTGTAGGTGGGGAGGTGACCAAGCCACGATTCACTCAGTATTTCCGGGGCAGTCTATCCGGACTGACCATCCGACCTGGGAAGATCGAGAGCCAGAAAGTCATTTCCTGTCTGCAGGCCTGCAAAGAGGGACTGGACATCAACTCACTTGAGAGTCTGGATAAGAACATAAAGGTATTACACATACACACACAGACACACACACACACATACAAGAGCTGCTGTCAGACTTCCAGTGCAGTTCCATTGATACAGCTCATATTAGTCCACAGTGAAGAGGAAAAGCATTTAAAGAGACGGAGGCGATGCTCAGAGGACAAAACCATCCTGTTGTCACACACATCCACATGCCAGTGCACACAAACACACAATCTGGTGGTATGCACACTGTTCTGCACACACAAATGCAAAAGACTCATTTATTTTTCATTGCTACACACATCTCTCCTGGAATACAACAAAACAGCGCCGGTACTTCAGCACTGAAAACACCGTCCCTCCACTCTGTGCCACTTCACAGTTGGATCACCACCAGGCAATTTTCTGTATTTCTTCTTCAAAGTTTTTTTAGTCAAAGTTTTATAGTATGCACTCACAGTGTTTTACCTGAAATAGCCTCGGTATATCCAGTACATGTTTGTTCTGTTGGTAAGTTAATCTTAAAGGAACAGTTTGTCATTTAAGTTGATATCACTGTTATTTGAAAACAGGAACAGACAGTGACAAGACAACTCCAGGTAGTTACTTCTCCTAGCTGGAAATTTTAGTCCCACACACAATCAGTCATAATAATTTTATAGATGCAAGTGATGGTAATTTTGTTATTTTGGGATGAGCTGTTTCCCTTTTTCTATAGTTTTTTAAGCCTAGCTTCCCAGCTGCTGTGCATAGCTTTGTATCTACCACGTATGACAGTAGCATCAATCTTCTCAGCTGACAGCAAATAGCATGTTTGCATATACGTATGTTGCTTGTTCTCTTCAGCAGCAAGAAAAGTCAAATACATTCTGCTCTGGTGTGTGCACAAGCAAAACATAACAAAACAAAAAAAACACAATGTATGATCCTGCACTACTTCTTGAAATCACCATACGTAAATGTGTTGCAACTCCTCAGTTACCCCACCTTCCCACCCCATTCACCGGCTCAGCTAATCCATCTCCCTGCATCGTGGAAGATAGAGGTCAGACAAGATGGATGGGGGGTTTGTGTGGACTCAAAGCCCCACCTCCTCTCCATCCACCTACCCACCTACCCACCCAAACTCAGCCCCTCTGACTCTTTTTATATCTTCCCCTCTCTCTCTTTACGCTTCCCCTTTGCCTCTCTCTGGCTGCTCTCTCCCTGCTGTGATGCAGCACAGAGATCGTTGCCAGCCTTTTGAGGAGACAAGGTGGGATGAGGTGGGGGATGCAGGAGTGGAGAGGAGGACAACCTCTCGAGGGCCTGTGTAGTTTATCTTTTGAGAGCTATTTCATTTTCTTCTTCGCCGCACACTAGTCTGGCTCCCATAAGTCCTCGGGGGGCTTAAGGACAGCATTTAGCCAAACAGATGGAGGGCTGGCACAGCACAATCAGAGGAGAATAACACGGAAAGGAAAGGAGGAGGTAGAGGCAGGTGGCAGCAAGTATAGTGACAGAGAACGTAAAATGAGAGGTGGCAGCAGGAGAAGAAAAGGTGTAAAGGGGAAAATGACAAGGAAGAGGGAGTGTGTGGAGAGCCCCATGGAGAGCTGAAATACTGCCAACCTGCTGCTGAGAGCCAGTTGAGGAGATGGGAGACCTCGGCGTAGTTGAAGCAGGAGACCACTTAGCCGTCCTCAAAAGAAAGGCCTCAAATGCTGGAGAATGCATGCCCCCAGTCAAAGTACACTTGTGGAGAGAATTCACTGACTGTCCTTGAGTACAATGACTTAAGAAGCTGTGTTTTCTTCGCATTTTAGGGCTATTTTTTTATTATTATTTTTCCATCATGTCTTCTAGGCACACGCACTTTGCTTTCCATTCATTTCCATCCAGGATGAAAATCCATCTACAAAGGCCTGAAACCACCTCCAAACAGGTGATCCATCACAGTGAATAGCAGAATCCCACCGCTGCTGCTGCAAACAATGTTTGCTTTGATGGATCATCTGATGCAAGCCACTTTCAAGTCTGCAAATTGATGTTCATACAAGTGTGGAGTGAAATGAATTGAAATCAATGGCTACAGGAGAGTCACCATCACCATGTGGGTGAATGGTGTTGACCTTCAACTCCTGCACTGTGCATAAACACAAGAGTCCAGAGTTCTGCTTTTTGGGGGGGTTCTTGCTAGCCTGATGCATCAGCCGCTTATTTCATTACATTTCATATAGCGTCTGAACACGAGCCATAGGGATTCGTTTGCTTCCGGGAGGCGGTTGCTTACATTTGCTTCAACTAATCGCTGCTGCTTGGTGGTCACGTGTGCTATACACCGGTTAAACTCATAGGTTAATCTTGAGCGCTTGAGTTCAACGTCATCGCCTTCACTTACCCGTCTGTTCGCTGATTGGTCCACCGAAACGCATTGCTAGTTCCCTGACTACATGGTTGAGGCAAATGAAATTTGCCGGAACCAGTAGGCGGCGCTAGCCTGGCTAGGTTCTTGCAAGAATCTGCATCATATCTAGAGATTTTTGTACATGACATGTTACATTACATTACATCATATCCTGCAGTATTTTGCACAGTAACAATACAGGTTGTGATTAATTACACTAAATGAGGTTTTGCTCTTAGTACACTTGGGTTTCTATATCAAAACAGCAAATTCTAGTTTTTGAGATTATAAAGGACAATAGAAGCAATTACGTCAACTGTCTTGAATTCTCCCAAATGTTCACACATGCTCTTCATTTCCTGTTTTTTGAACAGTTAATTCATGTAATTTGGGGATATGCTTCAATAAATCACAAATCAGCTGACAAGATAAGAGCCTTAAAGCTCGATTCAATATTTTTGTATTCAGATCTTTACAGTCTATGATTCAGATGGATGATATAACTGTGTAGAACATGCAATTGGTTGCTTAACTCTATACTATAGTGTCTTTCAGCTCATTGTTCTGGTCCATTCAACAACCTTTGTAACAAAGATAAGCCATGAAATTAATGCAGATGTTTTGCTCTGCATCTGCTGGATGTGAAAATCACCTAATATTATTTCTTAGACAATGTGTTTAAAGTGTGATGCAGTGCCCTCTAGTGGCAAGAAGATCAATTAATGCAGGTTTAAGACGTTCTGCTCCATTAACATTTTGCTGTCTAAATTCGTTTCTTTCCATTTTTTGCTTATATGTGGCTTTAATTTCTCCAAATGAATGTGTTTATTCAACTAACCACACAGCAGATCTGGGCTCTGGTTTTATTCCAGCACAAACAAACAGCTCAGATTGGAAGCTGTGGGAAGAAACCAGCTCATTCTTGCCAAAGGGGCTGCTGCAGGTTAACTTGGCCATGTAATTGGCTGTGCAGTTGTGTGCACAGATTTCCTGCCAATTTCACCACCTGACACCGCCCCGTCAAGAAGAACTCACCATCAGCTGGTTCATCTGTGTTTCCTCTCTCCAATAGTTCCACTTTAACCCGGCCCAGTCCATCCTGGTGATGGAGGGAGAGGACTTGGAGAACATGAACACCGCCGTGAGGAAAGTTTCCTACATCAACTCCCGTCAGTTCCCGACACCAGGCATCCGACGTCTGCGCATCTCCACCACGGTCCAGTACGTAAAACACTTTTTCTTATTTATTCTATTCTTCTACTACTTTCATTCACCCTCTTTATCTCCCTTCTTTATCTACATTGCTGAATTTCTGTCACTTCCATCGTCTCTCTTCTCTCTGATATGAGAAGTATTAACCCTCTTCATTGCCTCTGTCTAGCGTTAAGGCAACACTAGAGATATCACAGCCTGACTGACACATCTCTTATCACACAGTGATCCAATCTCCTCCTCTTCCTCTCTCCCAGCCTCCTCTCCCTCTCTCTCCATTTCTCCTTTCCTTTGCTGTCACTTTCCTTTTCCTTTAATACACCATTTTCTCTTCTTTATTGCCACCGGGGGCCAGTTTTTACATTTTCATGTCATGTATTAATAATTCTGCCTGGATTTTGCCAAGAATGTGGAATGAGATGAGAGAAAGAAGGATACAAAAAGAGGGAGAGATTGTATGGGGAGAGAGGAAGAGAGAGAGAGGAAGAGGCTGGCTGGTACAACAGCCTCCCTCAGTGGGTTACCATTAAAATTCATGATTGTTTTAAATATATGTAGACCCCTGCAGCAGAGCCCAGGGGGTTCACTCTCCACCCTCCTGTTGGGTTCGATGTGCGGCTGCAGGCCCGAGAACTTCATCTAACACAGCAGAAGTGTGTGTGTGTGTGTGTGTGTGTGTGTGTGTGTGTGTGTGTGTGTGTGTGTGTGTGTGTGTGTGTGTGTCTGTGTGTCTGTGTGCATGTGCATAGGTGTGTATGTGTGTGTGTGCTGCTCAGGCTGCCGGTGATGAAGCACAGTCCTCGCAGCGAGAGGCACACCAATTATCAAGGAATACATTATGCTAATGACGTCTAAGCTTGCATCATTTCTAAATGTTGTTTAAATTAAGTTTTTCTAGCCGCCTGCTAGCTACCGTAGCCGTGAGCACGTACGAGTGTGTGTGTATTTTTATATAAGGCATGGAAACAGCGTGGCTAGCATGTCCGTACAAGCTAACCTACGCATAAGTCATTGATAAAGTGCATTCGAACTCCCATGCTGTTGCTTTTACACTCACATCCAGCAGAGAAAATAACTTCTCCTCAACCAAGTCATTTAAAGTAAGAGCCAGAAGCATGGCCTCTTGTCATAACATGTCAAAACTTGCCTGAAAAAAAAACTCACCTCCACTCACTGCTACAAAAACATCAATCCACAGCAGTAAAATCAGGTGCTAAATAAATCCCAGCGATGCAATTAAACTTGTTTATGCAAACACATTATTATTGCAATTACTGCAGGTACAGAGAAAATACTGACAGAGTTAGCTAACCCCTATGAGCTCCCCTGTCATATTTATTTCTTCATGACCGACTCATTCCATTTTATATTTGGAGACTACGTTCAATGTGCTCATACAGACACGAATAACTACTCCTGCTCACCTACTGTACACAGGTGTTTTTAGTCCATTGTCACCAAACTCCGTGAAGGAACAATAAAGGCGCGAGTTTCTCCTCTTTGTCATCGTTTCGTTTGAACAACAATTCTATTCTAATCATGATTCGTGGTTACCGATACGATTCAAGGACGATTTAGATTCATTTAGAACGATACGATACGATACGATAGGATACGATACGATACGATACGATAGGATACGATACGATAGGATACGATACGATACGATACGATACGATACGATACGATACGATACGATACGATGCGGTTCGGTGACTTGAAATCGATTCAGTAACTTTTTAGCCAAAAATTCAACCACTGTGAGTGTGAAATAAATACCTGGATAACGGACAGTTTACGAAGACAGGGAGCAGTAGTTCAAAAGCTGCCAGGTGTGTCGAATATATTCTGATATTCACAACAGCAAAAAGCAACAATAACAAAGAGGTACACAGCAGGAAAGAATGTCATTGTCATCAATACCATTAGTGCAGATTTTTAACCCCATCTGCAAAATGTTCACAAATGCAGCTGTCAGCAGCATCTGGACAACCCTTCACCTCAAGAAGAGCCAACTGAGAGACTGTGTGAGTCATACACAGAGAGAGAGAGAGAGAAAGAGAGAGAGAGAGAAGTGTCAGTTTGTCACTCTCACTGTTGGCATGGTCCAGTAAACTTGCCAACTTGCCGAGCACGGATTGATGTAGTTGGAATATAAATCGATGCATTGATGTAGTAGATGAATCGTTACACCCCTACTCAACACACCCATGCAGTACTCTAGTAGTAGTAGGGGTGAATAACTGGGTGGGTAAGTGTAAAAGACGCTAAGCACATGTTTTTATTTATTTATTTGTCACAGTCCAACACCTTTAGCCTTATTACTATACAGATTAATACTTTGCTTTTAGACTTGTCAGATCTCTTATATGTATGCCTGACATGATGTCATAGGTGCATCAACATGATCAACCTGTCAATCTATTTATTCCAGTCTTGATATTGTACTAGACAGTGATATATTAATTACAGTACTAACGTCAACGTGTGCATGAATGTCAAACAAGACGGCACAAACTGTTAGACCAAGAAACAGCCAAACAGATCCCTGTGTGTCATTTTATACATTCATTCATTTTTAGTCCAATTAAAAATATTATACAGTAAATAAACAACACCAAAGACCAGTAACAAAACATACAGGTGACAATGAAATGGTGTTAAGTAATGTAAAGAGTTGATATTTGATGTGATGCAGGTAAATTCATAATATAATATGATATCTAATACAGCTTGATCCTGGATATATCATAGTCAGTAAGCTAATAGACATAAAGATAAACTGTACTCACATACTTGATAAACATGCACACATCTAGTGTTTGCACTGTATATCCAGAATGTTAGAGATAAAAGTTAATGATGCGACGTGGTGAAGTGAAGTGGTCCAGGTGCTGAGACAGTAAATCTGTCTGTGTAATTAATGGAATTAGATTTTATGAGGCATTCACAGGCGGGTTTGTAAAGATTGTGTTTTTGGCTCTTTGTGCTGCAGCGCGAGATAAAAGATTGAGTTCAGAGATTAATCACAATTCGTCAGTAAAATGAATGTAACATTTTTTCAGTTATGCAAGTGGGCATGTTACTTTTTGAAGCACTGGACTTTGCCTTTTTTTTACATTTCACTGTCATTGTCCAGCTTTAGGTATTTCGCGTTTTATATTGTGTTACAAATCACAGATCTGCGAAGGCTCCGCTTTTGTTTGCTGTGTGTGAGCGTGTCAGCCGCCGAGACTGTGTCTGTCTGTGACTTCTGCTTACAGCAGCAATTTCCTGTACAGAGCCTCATTGATAACACGAGTGATTGAACTTCCAATTTGTTGTTTTAGTGCTCCATCCAGAGCAGACAAAATCAGAAAAGATTCCCCTTCACTGAATTACTCACCCTCGGAGCTTGAAACATGGCCTCCCGCCATGACATGTCAGCAAGTGCTGGGGATAAAAAAACAAAAAAAACAACTCCCCTCGCTGCTACAGACATCAGTCAACACAAATAAACAGAGGTGTTAATTAATTCATCCAAATGCAATTAAATTTGTTTCGTGCTGACGCCTAATAACTGCAATTACTTCAGGCAACTAGAAAATAAAAGTAACCAGTGCTAATCTTTGCAGCGGCCCTTTTAGGCTCCCTCGTCATATTTCTTTATAATTAAGTTGGACCGGCTCCAGGTTTTGTTTTGTTTTTTTGTTGGTTTTTTTGGGTTTTTTCCAGCCCGGCGCGCCCATGCAGCAGCCATCTCTCTGCGTCACTGAGTTTGTATCTCCCACTGCTGTCAAGAATGGCTTAGTGCCTGAACAGTGAACAGAGACACACACAAACACAAACACAGACACACACACACACACCACCAGTCACTGCCACAGGAAAGGGGAAAAGAGACAACACGATGCCCCGAAATGCTGTGTTTGTCTCCAAACGTGGCCTCAGACAACTGTAGAGGATTATAGGGAGAATAGTTAGTTTGTCATCCAGCTGTCAGGCATCATCAGCCCGAATTAATGCTACTAAGTCCGCTTTGTGAATGTAGAGCTACGCCGGAGGAAGGTCTTTCATGAATTTTGGTCTTTAGATGTTTTGGTCTCTCTGAAGACAAAAACAAAGGAAAAAGCTTTTGAAAATGTTCTAAACTTCTCTGTGGTAGGGCCGCGGTTATTTCTGGTCATTTCTACTGCCCCTGAAAAAATACAGTAGATCCAACAAATGGAATAATTAGACCTATTATAACAGTGGTTTCGAGCCGTTACTAACTCATGGCCCACTTGAAATTTTCAAAAAATAGTTATAATAATGAGCCTTCCGAGTGGTTTTTCCTATAATCAGTAATTTAGGACTGGAATGAAAACAGGAGAAACATACAGGTAGGAAGAGGTAAGGGTCACTTCACCCTTTTTACCATGGAAAATATTTTAGCACGTAATCAGGCTGAGATGGACAAATATGATAAAAGGCAAAAAAAAAAAAAAAATTCGGCACAAGAAAAAAAAAATCCGGCAAAAAAAAATTAATAGAAAAGGGCCAGGCATAAAAGTAAATAAATTGAAAAAATATCAAACTAGTCAGTGGCCATAGCTGCCTCTACAGATGCTTTGATTAAGCTGTACTTCAGAATCGGCTTCAGTAATAAGGAAATTATCTTTCTTTTGGCACATAAACACGGTGTGGTCATAAGTTTAAGGAGGTTGAAGAGACTGTGTCGGAAACTTGGTTTGTTCAGGAGGTGGATAAACCACACAAACCTGGAGGAGGTGGTGGCCGCATTCGTACAAAGTGAAATAGCTGGAACTGGACAGATGCAGGGATATCGATGGTTGCACCTGCGTGTGTTGTATCACAAGATACAATCAGGCAGAGATGGGGACTCGAGTCACTGTGACTTGGACTCGAGTCGACTCGAGTCGCTATTTTGATGCGACTTGACTTGACTTGACAAAAAATAAAAGACTTGCGACTTGACTCGGACTTGAAGGTTAAAGACTCGGGACTTGACTTGACTTGAGACACGATGACTTGAATGACTTGAATGACCAGCCGCCACCGCTGAATTTTTCACCGGCACGGCACCAGCTCAGTCTGTGTTTTTTTTTCTTCCCCCCGGACTTTTTATGCATTTATTTTGAAAGGACCGCTGGAGAGAGAGAGGGAGGGGGAGAGAGTGACTGAGTGAGAGGGGGGGGTTTGGTACGGAGGGGCCTCCAGGGTCGCTGCAGCGGGCGTGCTACATGGATCTATTATAATATAATACATCCATGGAGCGCAATCACGCTCGCAGCTCAGTGTTTTTAAACGGAGATTTCATCCGGAGTTTCAGTGACGGTGAGCGGCCTGACGCTGCTTCATTAACGCTGCGTCGCCGCCGCTGTTCAGAGTCGGGACAAACGCACAGTAACCAATAGACATATCAGTCACCTGTTACCAGCGTTACCATAGCGAGAAGCTAACGTGTCCTTTTTAAAAATAAAAAAATCTCCTCTCCTTCAGCCTCACGTTCTCACTGCTGCAGAATCTGCATTGACTACACAGCTGTTTGCCTGTCACTCATAGCATCCAGGAATGTTTCAATGGTACACATTCTTTGACTTTTGAATATAAAATATCAAATTAATATCTAACTACTTGGTATGAGTGCAGGCTGAGAATAGTGTTGTCATGATAGAATATAGCTAATAGATTTTCTATTTTATTCTATTGATGGAGTTAACCTTTTGTGATCAGATCAGGTATGAAGAGGCTCATTAATGCATTATAAGACATAAGACATAATAGATGTTCTATTCTATTCTATTCTAATATATTGTCTTCACTTTATTTAGATTAGATTCTGCAGGTGAAATTGCAATAATAAGGTGACTTGACTTGGACTTGACTTGACCTATGCACGACTTGACTTGGACTTGACTTGACATAACCTGTGACTTGACTTGACTTGACTTGCCCAAAGAAAAATGACTTGGGACTTACTTGAGACTTGAAGGTTAAGACTTGAGACTTACTTGAGACTTGCACATGTGTGACTTGGTCCCATCTCTGCAATCAGGCAATTGATCAAGTTGATTTACAGTTGCACCACTTCAGAAAACCACTTTTACACTCCAACTGCTGTCATTGAGCTGTCAGTGTAGGTACTAAGTTGGTTGTGACTGGCCCTAATACTCCTTCATACTGTAGGTTTCACAAGTGATTTGCCAGCGGACTGGCAGTACCTCCCTGTGCCACTAGTGGGCCACAGGTTTGAAACCACTGCTTTACTCCTTTTCCATACTTAAGTGTCCCTGTTAATAACCTTCAATGTGCAGCAGCGTCTTTAAAGCAGAAGTAAGCGATCCGGTCGTTTTGGCTAACTTCTTGTCAGCAGATGGAGTTAGCAGTCCCCGCCCTCGTCCCTACGTCACCACATTCACGCGCATCCCTTGGCTGCACACACAGAGAGGACCGCCCCTTTAAAGTAAAGTATGCCTTTATTCATCCCACGACGGGGAAATTCACGAGTTACAGCAGCAGTACATATGCTTACTGCGTACTTATGCCGTTCTCTCTCCTCATTGGATAAAGGTTGTAGGATACATGGAAAGTTTTCTCCTCGGCTTACAGCAGAGCAGAGTGACTGACAGACCCGTGTTTCGGACCAAACACTCTAAGTGATTCCCGTATGAAGATATAACTATTTAAGATTATTACTTATATTAACACAAACATTCAGCTTACTTCTGCTTTAACTCCTCCACACACCTCTCTGAAAGCAGAAGTCTGTAACCTGGATGTTGCAGTTAACATTTACACATATTTACAAGTCTGGAACTCACTATTACAGTAATTCTGAAATGACTGGAATGCAGCGTAAGCCCTCGGTGCAACACATTTTCACATTGGTTGCACAGGGTGTGTGATCACTCGTCAGCTGAGCAAACGTTTCACAGAAAAGAACCTCCACGTCCACCTGAAGTTGAGCCAAATCTCTTTTTACAGCCATCTCCCTCCAGTTTTTCCAGCTATTCATAAAACATTTCACTCAGCGAGCCAGGGATGGGAAAACATATGGAGATTTATCACATGGATTTATGCATAGTTCACATCAGAAAATACTGGATGCATAACACCGGCACGGCCACCATCATCACGCTCAATACCCTCCACCCCCCAATCACACTGATTTGTGTGACTGTGCTCTCGCTGTGCGTCCGTATTGTGAGCTCAAGTCCTAGGAAGTCGATATGTGTTCACGCATCCATTCAAAGCTGCCCGGTGGACGCTGTGCATTTAAACACATGCTATCACACTGCTGACAGACGGGCAGGGGAGGCAGACGTGCACGTATGAAAACACAGCGTGCAAACACACCGCTGCCCAAGCACTGACAGAGCGTTTTACCCCCTAAATATCTGCATGCACTGTGGTTTGGACCACGGAGCTTAACAGCTGTGGTTTTAGTGCAGCCAAGAGGTCTTGTTGCTGTTGATAAGCTTTATTAGCTGCTGTAATGCTCCACAGTTTTACATTCTGATGCTGTCTAGGTGTAGAGCAGCTCGTGTGAGGGCCAGGGCTTTTATAGAAGTCCTCAAGTGCTTCTCTGTGTCCTCTGTAACCTGCCGGTGCCGTGTATCAACTCAATGGCCTCTTATCTTGTTTCCACTGAATATGGTTCAGCCAGGTTGAGCCGCTGCCAGCGGAGAAGGTTTGATCTTTTTTTATTTTCTTTTTTTAAATTTCTCACTCTGCGCTTCTTTTTTCTCTTTTCATCCGTCCACCTGCAGGTGTTTTGGTGAAGACACTTGCATCACCATCCCCGACATCGATGCAGTGGTGATGGTGCTGCAGCCCAGCGAGCCCAGGATCACCATCACTGGGGTGGAGAGAGTGAGCCGGCCGGCGTCCGACCTCAAAGCACCGAGTGGCATAGCTCTTTTCCAGGACCTGCACATCATCAGCACAGTGACCAGGGCAGACGCCACAGCACATCACACAGGTATATGGACTGTCATCAACATCTATACCACCTAAGGAATTCATTGTAGGATACCTATCCCATTGAGAAGTCTACTCACTTCGCTCAGAGGTTGTTCACCTCTTACGTTCTGTTTATATTGGTCACTTATACAACTTTTGAGGGTGCAAATGATACAATTTTAATTGCAAGACATTAAATTTTTGTATATTTTGTATATGATGCTGTCCCAATTACAAGTTTACAAGCTGAGCACCCCTTTTTCATATCACTGAAATGTTGAGTGATTCAAAACTGTTGCATCTTTCAACAACTATAGTATATGTCAGGTATAGCTATGGGTTTTATTATATCACCGAATTATAGTATTATTGTTGTATATTGAATTTCTATTATTAATAACTATTACTATTTACTGCTTATGAACTGCTTGACATCTTAATTGCACTTCAAGGATAAATAAAACACATGTTTCCCTTTGTCTAATTAAAAACCAACAGGTTAGATGGACTGTACTAAAAATATGGGGCAACTAAAGTGTTGACATGTGTTTTCTAATTAATTTTAACAGTATAACCAAGTTTATAAAGGAACCTATGAACAGCACAACTTCTATAGTTTTGGTCTGAGTTGCATCAACATGGCTCAGCAAGTAGCAGATTGAGAGGATAGTAGAGGTAACAGCAGCACCAGGAGGCTGCTCAACATAAAACCAATAACAGGAGGTGCAGTGGAACATCCTTGAAAAACGACGCCACACAACAGTTCACTGTTTACACAACCTTCGACTGAAAAAAAAAAAAAAAAAGACAGGTAATTGTTCATCTGTGGAAACTGGTGTCTCGGTGACTGATAAGACGATGTAAACCACATTGCATGAAGTCAGCTCTTTGCGGTGGGTGACCGAGAAGAAAAAGCATCACTCATAGAAACAACACAAAAATGGAGAAGAGGAAACTTTGCCAAGTAACATGAAAAGAGGCTCGATGAATGTTGGCAGCATGCTCTATGTTCAGATCAAAACAAAATAAATGTGTTTGGATCAGATGGGTCCAGTATGTTTGGTGTGGACCCAGCCAGGACCACCACAGTGGCTGAACAGCAGCAACCACCGTGAAGCACGAAGGTGGGAGTACGCTTGATTTGACTGCAGTAGAGTAAAAGGTGCAGGGGATATGACAGGTATAGGGGTAAGTTTTATACCTCAATACTGAATGAAAATATGGTTTTCAGTCTCTTGACAGTCTAGCTTGACAGGATAGGAAATTTCCAACAGTGCAGTGGTAAAGACACTGGAAAACCACACCGCACCAAAGGTTTTAGAAGGAGATAACAGTGAAAACTATGACCTGGTTGAGTGTGTTTCCTGATTTAAATCCAATAGAGAATATTTTAAAAGATAAACGTAGAGCCACAAAACACTGCCAGCAAAGAACAGATGATTATTTTCAGCTGTGAAGAATAGAAGAACATCAGCCATGTCCAGGAGGCTCAGATCTGTCCTCCAAAATAAAGGTGGAAATACAAAATATGTAATAAAAGGAAGAAAAAATAAGAGTGGAAGAGCTGCCTTTTGTTGCAGTTGGCTTAATTACTCAGACATTTCTGTTTTTCAAATCAATTGGCTCCATCCTCCTTCCTCTAGCTTTTGGCAAAAAACAAATGAAACTCTATTAAATGTGACCTTTCCGTGATATTGACCAGCGGCGTTCTCAGTTTCGTAGTATCACACTCCGTGAGGAAGTCTGAGCGAACTTCACAAAGTGTGAGGTACGACGTACCGCACCCCCCCCCGACAGGTAGAAATCTGTCTCAACTTAATATTTCAGCAGTTTTTCATATTGATAATGTGCTCACTCATTCATGAAGTCCCATAGCCTATGCTGTGCCACCTGTCTCACTATCAAAATAAAGCTTCAAAGAAAGCAGAGCATCTCCTAACGCCTCGCGAGGCTGCAAATCAGCAGTCATCTCTTTCATCAGGTAGGCCTGCACACACTTCGAGAGAGAAAACAAAAGTTGCTTTGCTCTCCCGCATTGTCAAACTTGGTTGAAGTAAAAACTTCTCAAGACTCTGATGAAGTACATACTTGTTAAGCAGCACGTATCTGCACATTTCCTCTGTGTGTTTGCAGCAGAAGTGGGAGACATATTCAGATCCTGCTCTTACAACTATGTCACATGACAGAAGATAAACACAAGCTTCTGTTTTATTGTGATTTGAATGCAAGAGTTTTGCTTAAAGGGGTAGTTCAACATTTTTGGCAAATTGGCCCATTGCCATAATCCCTATAGTCTTAGCAGTAGGTTTGTTACCTTTAATTGTCGGTGCAAGCTATTTTTAGAACGGCGGAGCAGAGCCGCGAGCTGCTCAGAGCTACGCTACGGAGGCTAATGGGATTTCTTGGTTTCTCTCATCAAACTCATCAAATACACAATCCAACAACTCCAAAACGCTCTGGTGGAAAAGTTGTGACCTGCACATTCACCACGCTATGAGATAATAACAGAACGTTACCAGACAGAGTTGTTTTCGAGGTACATTCATGCGTTTTGGAGTTGTTGGATTGTGTATTTGATGAGTTTGATGAGGGAAACCAAGAAATCCCATTAGCATCCATAGCGTAGCTCTGAGCAGCTCGCGGCTCTGCTCCGCTGTTCTAAAAATAGCTTGCACCGACAATTGCTATGACTATAGGGATGATGGCAATTTGCCAAAATGTTGAACTATCCCTTTAAGTGTATGTGCAGTGATACAAACAAGAATTAACAATTAAGGCCCTTACACACCAGGGACATGACAAATAAAAGACACAAAAATGGAATGGTTCGGTGGTGAATATTTAGCATCAAAACCATTTATACCGGCGGCGACACAAATCTGTGACAAACGCGACAATAATAAACCAAAGGTTCTCATCGTGTCAGGTGGTCTTTTACAGTACAGTACGTACACCTACTACTTGATTATAACAGCAGCTCACTGTCCTGACAGTGACAGCTGAGTTGTTCAGCGCTTTACTTAGTTGACTTTGTAATGTTTTTGTTCCTTGTCAAACAAGACAAGATGGTGAGAGACACTGTTTTGACATTGTTGTCATGGTGTTGTGTTGGTGTGTATTGTAGGGTTTTGACGTACCTGCAACATGATTGGTTGAAGTGTTTAGTTGCTGGGCGGAAGCTCAGGAAAATCAACCTCAGTCCAAAATAAATATGTGGCATTTTCAGGTGCGTAACTATAGGCTATAGCTGTGCTCAGGCTAAGTACAGTATAAGGTACAGTATTTGACTTTAAAGTGGTGGAAAATTAACATCAAATGTGAGCAGTGAAGTACCACAGGAGTGAACCTGAATACAGTCGGCTACTTGAGTAAATGTACCACAGCTGAGGACAAGTGGTTCCTCTCCTCAGCAGCAATCTGCAGTGTAAGCGAGAGTCTTTTGTTCCATGCAGCTCTGCTGGCCTCGCCAATATGTTGAGGAAATTAGTCCATCCTTCTCCATTCAGGCCTGTGAGTATTAGCCTCCCCACTGTTTCTATACCCTCCATCTACCTGTCCCTATACGCTCTCCTGCTGAGTAAGTCCTGCCCCGACCAGACCACTCAACTCTCCAGGTCGCACCACCTTGACCGACAGTAAATGAGTGTGACATTTAAATCCTGGTGGCTGCGGTGTTGTCCGGCGATCTGACCACCGAGGCAGGAGCGGCCCCAGCTCAGCCTGCGGGGGCCGCCGCCGCTCGCAGCAGCCAATTAGACTCAGATAAGCAGACGGAGAGGGAGGTTTTAGCCCTCCATTGTGCATAATGCAGCGCAGGAAGGAGAGCAGGAATAGGGATTGCTTTCAGGAGTTGGTGGAGCTCTTTCTGCTGGTGAAATAGAGACTGCAGCTGGGGGGAAGAGATTAGCTGAAAGCCAGAGAAAGACACAGAAATGGGAAGAAAGAGAGAAGAGGAGATGGGGAGAGGGTGTGTGTATATGCGTGTGTATGTGTGAAAGGCAGCGGCGGCACGATGAAGTTCCATAATGAGCAGATTTTGTGTTCTCTCGAGGCTTAAAGGATTCAAGATAAATCACATATTTCTTTTGCAGGGCATGCAATAAGTTTCTTTTGGACCCTGCTAATCACCCCCTCGCCCTCCTCCATGCTTTGTCTCTTCCCGTCATTCATTTGTCTTTTCATTGAGCCTGCTCAGCACAGCCTCATTCCCCTTTTCTCTCTCTCTCTTACACTACACCGTCTATTCAAAGCTTTATTCTGATGCCTTTACTCAAAGCAAGGTCATCAGTTCTGTCTTTAACTCATCATCTTTAATGCTCAATGTTTTCATCCAATTGTTTTGAGGGTCATTTTCTTCTTCTCTCTGTCCTCTTCTGCTTTTAAGTTTTATTTTTTGTAGTTCCGTAGCATCTATTTTCCTACTGCACTGCACTGGCTCTGTCTTCTATGTAATTACTTTCTAAGAAACACTCAAATTTTCTTTTCCATCCCACCCACGCTCAGCCTCTTTTTTGACCATTTTTATTTAATTTTCAGATGATATATTGTTCAAGAAACAGGCCTTCACAACTTTTACACCCACCACCACACCACACAGTATATAACAGTTGTAAAATAGTATTACCCTTCTCACCCAGAAGACCATAGTTGGCAGTACCCACGACCACACAAATTGTTTCTGGGACTGTCCTGCATCCAGGATTTATTACAAGCTTGTGTCATCTATGACACTTTTTAGTTTTCTGTTTATGTCAAAATGGCAGTAAACACCAAGCAGGGCACAATCAGTAGCCTACAAGTCAAGTTGAGTAACAGTCAGATATAAGCCCCAGCTGGTGCAGCTGCAAAGAAATGTTGTTTTTTAAAACAGATAATATAACAACGTGTTTTATTATTATAGTTTTTATTGGTGTTATTGATATTTTGAGCATTTGGTGTAGAAAGTTGTTTTTTTGTCATTTTGAATTTAAATTAAATTAAATCTATTAGTCTAAGCACTGATAGACAGTAAAGCTTGCTAACATTAGCTAATTTAGCCTTAAAGTTGTTTTTTTGGTAACATGTTAGCAAACTTTTGCCTGTTCATACATTTGTTAAAGTAGCCTAGGTGATGACATCTCCACATAATATTTCGTGTTTACATTTCTGTTTTCATATTTGACAATTTTTCCTCATTT
The DNA here is from genome assembly GCF_905171665.1 of Trachurus trachurus. Taxonomy (NCBI): domain Eukaryota; kingdom Metazoa; phylum Chordata; class Actinopteri; order Carangiformes; family Carangidae; genus Trachurus; species Trachurus trachurus. Next base: position 11,709,287 of record NC_139892.1, read on the forward strand.
GTGGGACATTTTAACTCATTAATCTCAGCTACACCTTTGCAAACATAGCAACGAGGTCGTTTTAGGTAATAGTAAACATTTGCCTGCTCATGCTTCCATCAGTAACCTGCCCATAGATGACTTTTATATTGTTTCCTGTGGCAAACATTTCCCTGCTCATGCATCCAGCAAACACCATTAGCAACACCTTGAAACAACATTAGCATTCATGTGAGAGTGTGTGTAGCAGCCAAGTGTGATTCATGACCTTTTTTTTTTTTTTTTTTTTAGCTTTGTCATATTCTTGTAGGAAAATATCTGTTTCTTTAGTAACTAAATGCTCCAGTGTTTTCACCAGCTATAGCAGATAACTTTGGCTGCTTGACTACAACTTTCTTGCTGCTAAATCAAAGCAGCCAGCTAACGAAGGCTAAAAATGTTCCCTGCTGCTGTTTGCACCTTTGAAGAAAGAAATGCTTTCTTGCACACAAACAACACAAACTTCTGGAGCACAACTTTACTTCTACCTGTGTTGTTCTTTTTTTTTTTTTTTACCCCCCCCCCTCTTCCAGCTCATCTCCGCCACCCTCAGAGACCCTCCTCCAAACACACACACACACACACACACACACACACACACACAACACTCCACATACATCTGTCTTTCACCTTTGGGAAGCTGCTAAATGGGCATAGCCGGTTTCCTCCCGTGGGAGCAGAGTGAGGGAGACGGCTGGGTAGCAGTGAGAGGTGAAGGCTGGTGCTTAGCAGACTGTCAGAGCGGCCCAGCAGCCACCCAGCGCTGCTGTGATGGGAGGCGTCTGAGGGGACTTATTACTAAAGCAGCTCATGGCGCTGTCTGTGTGCTGAGGGTTGTCTAGTAATTGGAGCCTGAGAGTCAGAGGAGGTATATGTTGTGTCTTGTAGTGTTTGAATTATGATTCCTCAAAGTATCCAGGGGTTTTCTTCCACTCTAACATCTTGGTGTGGCGATAACTGGTAAGACCGTCATGTGACAATTAAGGCTTTGTATGTCTGGAAGGTTATTATTATTATACAATTTGGTTTAATGCATTCGTTTGGTTCAATTTATGAGATGAGAGCAAAGGCATCTGAACAACAGGAAACACACTGAGGAGTCTGGAAAGTGCAGTGCAGTTCATTAGGAGCGAGAACAAACTCCGAGCCAAATATAGCAAATGACCCCAAACACAAAGTTGCCAACAGTTCCTAACGCTTCTAAAAAACTAAAAAACAGAATAACAAAACAAGGCGAGGGCAAACTCAAGCTGATCTTCCTCAAGGCAAAAGTGTGTAACCATTTGTGTGTGTGTGTGTGTGTGTGTGTGTGTGTGTGTGTGTGTGTGTGTGTGTGTCTGTGTGTGTGTGTGTGTGTGTAGCCCGTCGACCCGGGGTCCTGGAGGAGATCATTCATAACTTGGACTACTGTGATATCCTGGTGATCGGGGAGGAGCTGAGGCCAGGCCAGGAGTCTCTTCAGCTGCAGCGGAGCGCTCTGCTCGGAAAACACCTCGACGCCACCAACTCCACCTCTGGCATGTCCATATACGGTAGGTTGCCATGATAACAACAGCATCAGACATCTGGTTTTCATGGTAACAACTCTCCTCCAAGTTACCAAACTGACAAACATGCAACCGGTCGTCCCGCCTAAACCCCCCTGACCGTCCTCCGCCGGTCTCTGTCGTCCTCACAGGTGTGGACTCCATGTCCAACTATGAGCAGGTGATCAGACAGGTGCGATACTATTACTGGCAGACCGGACCGCTACTAGAAAGAAGATTTCGCCTCACCTGCTCGGAGCTTAACGGACGCTACACCAGCAATGAGTTCAACCTGGAGGTCAGTGTGCAGCACAGCTGGACTGATGTGGGGGGGGGGGGGGGGGGGGGGGGGGGGGGGGGGGGGGGGGGGTTAAAGCTCAGCAGAGGAACAGATCGTCTTTAGGAGTCAAGTTGCAACGATTTTTATGCCAATGTTTCATATTTTCAATCAATAACCACTCTAGTATTAATCAGTGCAGTGAAGAAAAATGTGTCAATGCATACCCAAAAGATTGGAAGTAGACAAATTACAACTGCAACAACAATGAGTTAATCAGCGTTAGTTTATTGAGAGACAGAATATTAATTTGTAATTACCTTGATTTCTCATGAATAATTTTAGATTAATTGGTTCTAGTTGCACATACATGAAGACGATGTGCTGTTCTTCATGGTGTGTATATATGAATTAAATGAATATTTTTACGCGTCAAACTGATTGTTGGGAAGAAAACAGGTAATTTGAAGGTGTTAGTTCAGTTTTACATCATGTTATATATAAAGTGTTATGACTTGTTGACGTTGTTGATTAATGGAGAAAATAAATGCTAGATTAGGTGAAAATTGAAGTAAATTGTTTATTGCAGCCGCGCTGGTATTAAGAGTAAAGTCATAATGGATTTTTTTAAATTATGAAACGTTCTGCAGTAATCAAAGTGTACACCTTTAGTTTGATGTCCTGAGTGCTGTCAGTAACAAGGTAGGACATAGAAACAGCAGATCTAACCCAACCTCTTTTAGAATAAGAATTTTCAAACACTTCTTTTTAACACTAGTAATGACAGTCAACAGCAAAGTGCTTAAACTGACAAAGTGATGGAGCCGACACAGCTCAGGTCCCCGGCAGTGTTTTCACTCACGGAGCAAATTTACAAACCTCAGTAGGCAAAACCCAGCAGCTACACTTTCACCCTCAGTGGGTTGAAACATGAAATATTCTGTGAAAACTAAACATGCACAGAAAGACTTTTCATTTCTGAGCAGCTCAAACCAATGGGTGCAAAGTACAAACCTCAAACAACAGAGCTTCACTCGGTAAATCAAATACAACCAAATCAAATACGCAACTATCATTGGATTACTTACTTTCTCTGATTTCTAAGCAGCTTTAATGGACATTAATGTGCAATGGTGTTATATGTTTTCATGTATTTGACTCTGATGTGAATTTCTAGATTTTTCCGACTTTTGGATGTTGATATTCAATCGTTACGTTTTCGTATTCATCAGATTTGGTTTAGAGACCGAGTTTGAGTGATGTGAATAAATGTAACCAGACATGAGTGCCACTCAGTGTAAGAAAAGGACTGGAGAGACATGGTCTATTTATTACCAACCAGTCGGTGTAAACCTTTCTGCATCACTTGAAAACAACCAGGGACGTGTCACCCTGACGCAGCCTGGTCCAGCATCAACAACAGAGAGCACTTCATATTCCTAAAGTGTCTGTGAACAGCTCCACAGTGAATCAGGCTTTTCTACCAGTCACACACACACACACACACACACACTCCACCTGTCATACACTGTTGAAAAACGTCAGAATCAGCTTGATATGTCAAGGCCCTGAACCCCCCACCACCCTCCTCCCCTCTCCAGTCTGCACAGACTTCTGACCAGTTTATACATTTGATGGTGTTTACTTGAAAGTGTGGACAAAATGTTTTACCAAACAAACCTTGAAAAGTGTCGAGTGGAATCTGGTTAACATTTCACCTCCCTGTCTTGGTGTATTGAGTCCCCCAAATACATTCACTTTTCTCACTGCCTCCTTTTTTTTTAACCCTGGACCTTTAGGCGTTTATTTATTTCATTCAGAGCCAGAATATTTCAAATGCATGAGTCAAGGTGAGTGAGCGGATAGGACTGTAAAATGTAAAAAATAAATAAATAAATAAAAAACTCACTTGTACTTCATCTGTTTCCAACACAGGTGAGCGTACTGCACAGCTCGGAGCCGGGGGAGCATGTCAATCACATGGTAGCTCCGCCTCAGTACATGCAGGTGGTCCACCATCCGTCCATGATCCATGGCCTTTACCCCAGCCACAACTCAGGTAAGAAAACACACACTGTAGTGTCTCCAAGTCCTTTGTAGCTAAATAAACTTGTTTGATCCATAAAAGGTCCAGTGTGTAATAATTGGCATGGTTAATTGGCAAAATCTGAAAGTGTAATTATTCTTTTATGTATACATATAGCAAGGGCCTTGCTTTAGAGAGTGTCGCCATCTTGCGCTGCCATGTTTGTATGGCAACCCGAATGGAAAATCCAGCCAGCCAGAGAGCACGTATTGCGTTCATAAATAAACCAACGAAGAAGAGGTCGGAAGGAAAGAAGAAGGAGTAGGAAACAGCAGCATTGTAAAATGGTTTAGATCTCGTCACTTTGCCGACGGGAGGGTGAGTGCAAGCGAGTAAGTGAGCGCTGCAAACTAGAACCTGAACGCTAGATATCACGGTTTTCCCATCATTTTACACACTGGACCTTTAATTTTGTCTTTTTATATCTCCTATTTATTTCCTGGTGTAGTAATTATTACATAACATAACAAAAAAACATAATTAAGTTAATTAATTAAGTTAAGCATAATTAAGTTTCTAAAAACTTTAGAACTGTGATGACAAAAACATCCTGTAATAATAAGAAGTCAGTTTGTTGTCTAATAAGCTCTTAAATTTGAGCACAAAATATGTAATGTTTACACGAATATATTGTATATGTTTCTATATAACATGATATTTATTCAAGACATTGTCAAAACGCTACATTGACACTCAAGACATAAATGTTTGCAAATGTTGATGACATCCCATGGCTTCTCATGCAATGAAATGGAGAGACTTTATAGAATCTATCTGTGGCAGAGTCAACTAATCAATAGTTTATTTGATATAATACTTATTAAAGATGCAGAGACAATGTTTTTATTCAATTATTGTAATTCTGCCAGTAGATTCATTTCTATGTGGTGACCTCTTACCATGGTTTTATTTGTATATACAGTATGTATATATATTTTTTTTCTGTTCCTCTGTGGTATATAACATGATAGATTATACATGTCACTGTCAGCGGTTGAAAGACAATACAGTATACTATAACTGTCACACTCCTGAGCACATAGAGTAGAACAGGAGGGACATTAGATGTTAGAAGAACTGTTGAAAATAGATAAAGGACGAGACTGAAGCGACACCTGCATCTCCTACATGAAGATGAACGAATATCTACTCTGAGCAAAAAGAAAGAAGCTAGTTTTACACAATATTCATGGGCCTTTGGAAACTGAGAGACTGAGGGAGACGTGACCCTGGAACAAACCTGGTGCACCCACTGTAAGAGTTTTTATGACAGCCATCTATCCTGAGGTAAACCTGGATCGAGCAAAGGGAAACACTTGTCTGGTTTGTTTCTATTGTTGTTGTGGATGAGACTGCAGCTGATACACAGTGATCCTCTGATATAGAGACAGTGTAAACCTGTCAGATGATGCATCAGCCTCTTCTGTACATGACTGATATGAAGCAAAGAGAGCACGGTGAGGAGGCGGTGAGACCTTCGTCTGTAATCTACCACATGGGATTTAATTATTCATTAGACTCTAATGGATTCTACTTACAGTCCTGCTGGAGAGTTGTGTGGCTGGTGCTGTTAACAGCCCAGAGAGCTGGGGGGTGGTGGGTGGTGGGGTAGTGGGTTGGTCTGTCTGGGAAAAGGAGGTCAGAGGAGCAGAGAGGATGCTGGGTGGTTAGACAGAAAAACGGAAAAAGTAGTCGTGGTTCCAGCCATGGCGACTTTTTAGGCACATGAGAATGTTTCAGCCCATACCACGCTGTATGTAGAGTAACATCGTGTGTGTGTATGTTTGTGTGCGTGCGTGCGTGTGTGTGTGCAAACACTCAACCAAGTTACTCGGAGCGGCTGCGTGAAGCTTCACTCTGGGTAAGATCAAAGAGCGTGGATTTAGTGTGAAATTCTCGGGAACTAGACTGAATCAAATGATCATCTGAGAAATCCCCTGCGAGTTTCACCCTTGTTCATTAAACACACACACACACACACACACACACACACACACACACACACACACACAGATAACCACACACACACACAAGCAAGCAGAGGCTGGTGAAGAGAGGGCAGGGCGAGAGAAGTTGTGTTATTTCAGCAGGCTGGAGATCAGAGCAGACCAAATAAACATTTTACATCAAGTGAAATCCCTCAGAGTATGTTGTGGTTATGCTGCTAAATAGAGCCTATGATGATACACCCCTGCTCTTATGTGCTGCACAGAGACCAAACCCTAAATGTGTTTTACTTCTCCAGACATGAATTAGAAACAATCTGAACAGCCGACACACAGCTGAAATCAGCTGGCTGCGTCCTGCAATCTCTCCTCAGGTTTTATTTGTCCGATTCCAACTGGCAGACCTTGGATACCGATGGCATTAAAAGTGTAAACACGAGGAAGGTCATTGTGTGTCTTCTGAGGAGAGTTCACTTGAGACCACTTGGTAAAAAAAGCGATCTACCATTTTTCAGCTATGCACTTAACAGTATTTGAAATACATAGACGAATACAGATCATTTTCTTACATGCCTGACTGAATAAAAGTGAGATTCATTATGTCAAACAGCATTTTATCATACATCCCTAATATTTAAACTATCTTACACATACCCACACTAACAGCTCATTAAAGCTCTGATGTGACATTAGCATGCTAACATGCTCACAACATGGGTGTAGAAAGTTTTCATTAAAGGAAAGGTGGATGAAAAGATTTCTGCAGAAAGACTTGGTGGATTCTCTGAGCTCATCCTTTTCAAATCTAACTTTTAGCACAAGAAGCACAAAAAATGAGAATGGCCCAGTATTTCTTTAAAAAGAAAAAAAAATATGGGTTTTCACAATAATTAAAGATCACAATCATCAACTGAGGACCCATTGTGTAAAAGGTTAAAGAGCCTTCCTGCACAAATACATCAGGGAAAAAAAAAATCAATAGGCTATTACAAAAAGCAGTCGATGTCAAAGAGCCCAGAAAACCATAATAACAGGCTGAGACAGTCCTCAGCAACAACAACACAAGAGAAAACTGTTATTTCGGACACAATATAGACAGTGTATTTCAGTCTGGAGCGTCAGGCTGACAGACAATCACTGCCGCTGTACTGTATGTCACTGATAACAGAAATATATAGTTGCACTTCAATCCCTGTGTTTTGACATGTTCTTTATTGTTTGGGCTCCGGCTGACCTCAGTGCCCTGTTGTGTGAAAGATTAACAATAATAATAATAATAATAATAATAATGATAATACATGTGAGGGTTTATTATTATTATTATTTATTTGAATCTGATCTCACTGACATCAAACACTGATAAAATACTGAAGGGGAACAAACTGCTCATCTGATGTAGGTGACACATGTAAATGATAAGAAAACATTATATTTACACCAGACACAAATAGATTTCTTGCCTAGTGACATTACTCATCTTGGTAACACTTTATAATAAGTACACACTGTTATGTATTAGTTTAGCGTGAAATACTGAATTCATCATTTATAACACATGAATACTCATTAGTATGTAGTTTAGAAACACAGTTAACTCATCATTGATGAGCACTAACTGTATTTATAAACTACATAAATGAGTATTCATGTGTTATAAATGAAGAATTCAGAATGCTGAACTAATGCTTAATAGTGTGTACTTATAATAAAGTGTTACCATCATGTTTGATGTCACCTCCTGTCCCTGATAAGTGTTAAGTGTTTTTAAAATTACAATAACTGAAGTCTTAATAGACTTATTTGGGAGAAGTAGTGTAACATATACAGTCTTACTACAACCATTAGAAATAGAGGATGAAATGTGTTGTATTTAATCAGGTTTGCGTGGTGCACCAGTGGGAATTTCTTACAACTTGAGAATCAATTGTAAAATGCAATTCTCATTAAATTAGAGACGCCCAAGTATCACTGTGACAAAAATTATGTTCAATGTATTTTGTGCTCTGTTAAAGATAGTTAGGGAAATTGTGTCCATGCACATTAACAATAAATATGAGTAAGGGTTGTTACATGACTACAAATAAAAGAAAAACAAAGCTCATGGACCTGATCCTCTCCCTCCTGCTGCAGAACCTGCAGCTCATCATCCGTGTACTCACTCACACTGGTCTCTGGTCTGTCCAAGGATGTGACCCCCAGTCATGGTAGTTTGCACAATGACTGCTTTATTTATCCAGAGAAACCTCCGGAGAAGCTCTCCCTCTCTTCTCCAGGAGAACTGAGTCGTCCGTTTGCAGTGTGGGCTAGTAGTATATATAAAGAAATACTTCATTCAATTCAGTTTTATGAAGAAATAAATTCTCAATCACGTTGAAACTGAGACAATATCCTTTTTTTTCTTTTAATGAGCTCCCCTGCCTGTGAAGAAGTTGATGTATTTCTCTCTCTCAATATATCAGTCGTCTAATATTAGGATGTGACATTTTGGATCCGTTATGACTCTGTGATACTGATATCCAAATAAACAATGTTGTTGATGAGTATGATGAATAATGAAGTTATTAAAGATGATATTTTTAAGTTTTACTATTGCTACGTAGCTAATATTTGCATTAGCAGCTGTTCACTCAGTCTCGAAAGAAACGTTTTGAGTTCAGCATAGGGATGTACATTTAGATTTTTTTTTCAGACCAATAACCAACGCTCATTAACAGATTATAACCGTTAACAGATAGGATTCAAATGCTTTATATTGTCTGACACTAGGATGTGCCGATTTGCAACCCGATCCTCTAGCGTCAATTGAGAGGACGATTGACAATGTTTTTTTTCTAAACTATACACGCTTGCTGCTACAGCTTTGCAGCCACATCCATTATGCTTTGGCTTAGCTGATTGGTGCTCAGATGGCGGCTAGATCATCACATTTTGAACTCTTTTTATACGTAAAGTGCAGCCAAACACCAGGCTGAAGAGAGAGGAACAGCAGAGCGCTCAAACTTTTCTCTTTTTTTTGGGGGGCGTCACCGTCCTAACAGGTGATGTGTTTGTTGTCTGACCTCCCATCACGGGGTCTGCGCTGCATGACTGGCACATAAGCTATACGTCTTCTCATGTAACTTGTTGCTGCTAAATGTGACTGACACACACTGCATGTGTCGACACGCCCCCATAAATTGACAACATAAGAAGCTACAAAATAAATAAAAAAATAACCGATAGTAGCTAACCTGTCAAAGTTCTTGTTATTGGTTAAACGGTTAATCATGTGCATCCGTAGTTCAGTATCAAACATTGTTCCTTTTTTTACCTGTTGGAAAGCAAAACAGCAACATTAACTCTTGTCCCCATCACATCCTTCTTTCTATTGAAGTTAGCATGCTAACCAGCTAGCCTCAGCCTCTCTGCGGCCTCCTGAAGACGTAGCTCTGCTCAAGAACCTGTTGTCTTGTAAATGTAATGATTGAAGCTCTCCTGCCAAAACAAACAAAAAACACTTATAAACAGACTTTTTTTTAAACGCTGTCAGTCAGTGTATCATGTTGAGAGTAGCTGCTTAACTACATGTAACATATGAGTCCAAAGCTGTTGTTCAATGTGATGAGTGTCAGCTGGTGAAGCCGATCGCCACCGGGCTGGATCTACACTTCCAGACTCAACCCCCCCCCACCCCCCCACCCACCATCGCCTTTATTCTTTCATTACTCGAGCGTCGAAGCGAAGCCGACAAATTTCCTCAGTCTGGCAAACTGTCTCCTTTGCTCTTCCTACAGGGTATTGTGTATCAAATGCTGAGCAGTCTGAGAGAGACACTGACATTTGGAAATAACAAAATAAAGACTCAACAAGTGTCAGAAGCTTTACAGAACAAAACGGCCTTGAACACAACACAAAAGCCCCTCATCCGGCGACTGCAGTTTTTCTGTTTCCTTTTCAGTTTCTCTCACCCCGTCGTCTCCTCTCCTCCTCCTTGTTTCCAGGCGTACCCAGCGCTGCCACGGTGGTTATTGTCATGTGTATCGCTGCACTGGTGGTCGTCGTGGTGCTGGGCATCTACCGCATTCACCTGACCCACCAGCAGGAGGTCAAACTGGCCGAGACGGCTAAAGAGGCGGACGCGACCTGGAACGACTCGTCTCTGACCATCACAGTCAACCCAATGGAGGTAGACAAGAGGAGATGCTGAATCACAGGCAAAATTATTGTGAAATCTTGTTTTTAAAACTAATTTCTAATCATTTGTCCTCATCACAGAACCTGCAAGAGCCCCAGGCTGTAGAGGAGGAGGCCAGCGAGGAAGAGGAGGAGGAGGAAGACGACGAGGAGGACGACGATGACGACGACGACGAGGAAGAAGATGACATCACCAGTGCTGAGTCGGACGACAGCGAGGAGGAAGTGGACGTCCAGCTACCCAGGATGCAACGCTCAAGCAAGAAGGGCCAAAACTGGGACAAAACAACAATATCTTATTGAACCACACACACACATACATGCAATTAAACACACACGCACACGCACACAAACACACACACACACACACACGTCCTGCAACACGTCTATAATCAAAACCTCAAATCAGACGGTTCAAACAAAAAGACTTTATGTGATGTTGATGATCAAAAAATGAGGTCATATCTCTACTAACACACACACACACACACACACACAAACACACTCACACACACACACAGTGCAATGATTTAACCATAGCCTTGTCAGAAAACCTCCCATTTTCTACAGCCGATAAGAAACGATATGACACTAAAACTGCTCGTCAATCTAACGACTTTCATTCTTCTTATAAAGGGACAGCTCGGCAAAATTTAGCTCACCCCCTGACAGATGTTTTTCCTCTCTCTCTCTCTCATTACAGTCAGCTCCACAAACGACAGTCTTAAAACGAAACAAAGTTGTACAAATCCCATCTCCTCGATTTAAACCTCCGCAAAAAACATCCAGTTCAGTTTGACGTGTCAGATTCCACAGTGAGATTTCTGATGTCCCACGAAAAATGCAAAACAGTCTTTTTATTTAAAGAAAAACTGAGTTGCAAAAGTAAAGAAACTGACTATTTTTTGGTTTGTATACTTCATGTTATTTATCAGTCTTTATTCTAGCCTCTGTGGCAAAGCCAGGTGATTTTACAGAAATAGCATATTTTCAATGGTACTCAAAAACAAACAAAAGAGAAAAAAAAAAAGATAATCGGTGTGCTGTCGCAGACGTCATGTTGAACTAGCCGAGGGGTCTGAGTTCTGGGTTTTTGGGAAAGACAGAGGAGTCTCCTTGTAAATTTTTATACGCTCCTTTCTTGTAAATACTGAGTATAGTAGGTGACCCTCCCACCCCTCCTCCACCCAGAAACCCCCCCTCCCCTTCTCCACCTGTACACAACACACGTCACCTCTCCATGTATATGTACACGCCCCCCCCCCCAGCCCGAACCCCTTAGAGAGTCTTGACGGAAACGACCCCTCAGTCCTCTGTGTGTGTTTCTAGCTCAGTGTTCAAATCATTCCAGCTGACGGCGACTTGGGTTTTGTTTTTTCGGATGGATGTGGCCGCTGCCTCCGCGGTGGCTGAGTCAGTCGGCAGTAGATGTGCATGCAAAGAGATTTCCGGCCTCCCGAGTCTAAACCAAACAGCAGGGACGCAACAGAGAAGGGAGTTCCTCTCACTAACTATCCATGTTATGAACCACGATATTTACTCCAATTGAATTTTTTTATTCTCAGGTGCATCTCAGTTCTCAGTGAGAGGGAAAGCTAACACCTCTAATTCCCCAACCTCACCCCTACTAGTCATTAATGCTGCATTGCAAAGATGTTGGAAAGTCAGAAAACCACATCCCCTCTCTCCATGAGGAGTGACGCAGAGTTGGACGTCCACGATTTTTTCCCCTTGAATTACACCGCCAATAACAACTGTAACTGTACATTTTAAACAGTAAAATATAAACAATAGCAAAAATATTATATCAAATATTTTAATTAAGATCTTTAATTATATAGAACTATAATATATATATATGTGTGTGTGTGTGTGCGTGTGTATGTGTGGACAGGCCTGGACCATTAAAGCTGCACTAGTCAATATTTTTATATTAACAAAGCATAAATTAACTACAGTACATGTAATGTGGGAAAATATCACCGCACTCGAAACTCTACAACTCTGTTGCAAAAAGCAAAAGATTTGCAGTAGAATTTGTAACATGAATGTTTTTGTTCATCATCATCTCTTTTAATATCATCACTGTATGACGTCCAGCAGCAAACTGACATAATATTAGCAACTAGCTGGTGAGCGTACCGAAGCGTTTAGCAGCTAAAGCTGCATTTTTCCTCAGGAGTTGTTGGAAATCAAAAAGACGCTGAAAGAGAGTTCTTTAACAGACTCCAAATGAATAATTATGTGTCTTCTGGCTGTGTAATTAACTAATAAATGTAACATATCAGCTTAGACTGCCCCTAAGTGGCCAAAATATATCCATTAATCCATGTTTAACTTTTTTTTTTTTTTTTTTTTACTTATCGACTGACACAGAATTTAACTGCCCACCTGCGAAATCAGTCAGGCTCAAACATGCACCTTTAAAGCTGCTCTTCATTTCACATCCATAATAATCTCTACCCTTTAATAAATCCAATGAGTGGCTAGCTGATGCTGCCGAACACCACCGACTCAAATTGACCTGTCCTGTGTGGCAAGGGAGGTAAAGAAAACTTAACTCTCCTGATTTCTTTTTCCAAGTTAGGCAACCAGAATGCACAAAGAGTGCAATTACAACTCGCCGGCAAGAAACTCAACTTTCCCCCAAAACTTCTAACTTTGAATGAAATGCAGCATTAATGGAAAAGATTTCGGTCTAGGGAATGAAGTCACATTACATAAATCCCACTTCATTAGCAGCACTTTGGGGCCACAGACTTGTGAAGTTGCCTGGTGCAACTTAAAGATAAAGGGAGCGAGAGGTGAATGCATTTAGCAGCGTCACAATTGACATAATGAGAAAAGAAAAAAAGAAAACCCCAGTCAAAGGTTTTTATTCACCTTGATGTGAACGGGCATTAATCTCTGGCTGTGGCCATCCCGAATCTAGTCTGCGTGTATTGTTTGAAAGCAAAGGCTCAGACAGGAGCAGACAGATGTGTGCAGCTGTGGTCGATATAGTTCTGTCGCTGATGAATCAAGGTTTGGGTTAAAATAAATAAATAAAAAAGTCACAAACACATGAAACCTGTAGACTGCTGTCCTGTTGGGTGTAGCTGGGAGAAAACCTACTGTATGTGTATACTGTAGCTCTATGTTCATGTAAAGATCTCATATGTTGTTTGAGAGTTTTCCTCATCTATTGTGACACCTGGTCTTGTGACGTCACCTCATCACTTGCATCCTCCCCCCACCCCACCTGTTCTCGGTGGGTTTTGCATCAAGCCCAGATCCCTAATGTTGTCCTGATGTTTGTTTTAGATGAGAAGGACGGTGAAATTAACATGAAAACCTTGTATAATGTGTTGTTTTATTTTTGTTTGTTTGTTTTTTTTGTTTTATGTTTTGTTTTTATTTTTTTTTATTTTTTTTCTTCTCTGGACTCTTTGGTCTGTTTTCCTTTGGAATGGTCACTACAGCACTTTCTGTAAATTGGCCAATAAAAAGTTGTTTTGGAATCTAGCTGTGGGTCTCATATTTGTGTGATCGTGGGAGGTTTAATCTTCGGAGTCTATTATTTGATTATGAAAGTTTAAAATCTTATTATAGAAGTGGAAAAAGGAAAAAAAAAAAAAAAAAGAACTACAATCAGCGTGGGATAAATGTGTGCAATCAGATTCTAATTATTTATGCAGAGATGCTTTGTACGTTAGCGAAGTTGAAAATTACTTCACTGAGGATATTATCTCCAATATTATCTCTGCCTGTATGCTTCCAGATGAAATAATGTTTTGCTGACCTTGTTTTACAGAGCCACTTGTCTAATGACTAAAGTTTTATTCACATAAAGCCACGGGCACTTGTCTTCAAAGACATTGTTTTAATTGAGTGCGTTCATCCATTCATTCTTATAACTACTTATCCTCTTTAGGGGAAGGTGCAGCACTGATCCCCACTGGATTATCGACACCTTTTATTCCACATGAGGATGATGACGAGGGCAGGAAACAGTTAAAATTGTGCATTTTTTCCCCCTCCCTTTCCCTCCTTTTTCCACCTGTCTACGCTCCTATACTGAGGTTGTACAGTGTTATTTTTATTTCATTCAATCGCGTGTCTACAGTTGTACAACACCTCATGATTCTGCCGTGAAGACTTTGTACTGAAGACTGTCATCGCCAAGGGTGGTTATTGTTAGTATTACTGTTATTATTTCTAAGCCCCAGCAGGGGGGCTCCCTCAAGAGAGAGGAACAGGGGAAGAGCTGGTTGGACAAATAAAGAGTTGGGTTTTTTTTCAATTTGGGAATTAACAACAGGAGTCGCTGTGCTCAAAACTGTCTTCTGTTCAGTGTATTTCATGATGTAGTCTGAGAATAAATAAAAGATTTGATTAGATTAGATTAGATAAAGGTGTGTTTCTATCACAGGATGAAGGATCCTTCTGAGGAACTTTGAGCGCATTGACCGCAGGAAGCAGAAAAAGGGTCCCTGGTGGGTGGGTGGTGTGTTTTTGATTGGTACATCATTTGATCTGATAATAGAAACAAATTTCATGCTGTTTTTATATCACTTCATTAAGTTTTTGATGGTTTTTCAGGCAAGACAGTGATAAGACCATTAAAACTCCTTTAAGAATGCCTTCAGTTTGTCCTAATAATACCCGTTTGGAAATTTGCCATTTGGTGCTCATTAAGATCTCATCTGAACAGATTTTTGGAAACAAAAAATTGTAGTTTAAAACTTTAATTATAACAGACAAATAATAGGATAGACTGGGATGGGCTTGGGGAGAATGAGTGTAACAGAGGTGCACTCACTCACCCATAAATGACGTGCAAACTGGCTGCCAAGCACTCATTGAGCTCTTGGCAAAACGGTTTGCATTGTCACCTGCTGTGCAGGAGACCAGGGTTTGAGCCCCACCTCAGGCAGTCTGTACGGAGAAAACACAACGCAGAGGGCCAGATTGACATCGGCTACACAAACAGGGTATTAAAAAAAAGGTTGGACTGCATTT